>NW_017306461.1:1370217-1383439 GCF_000935625.1 Nanorana parkeri
ATTATTATTATTACATAGTATTTATATAGCGCCAACAGTTTGCGCAGCGCTTTACAATGTAAGGAAGACATTACAATTACAATACAATTCAAGACAAGATGGTAAGGAGGGCCCTGCCCCTGAGGGCTTACAATCTGAAAGAGGAGGGTGAAATGATACATGAGGAGGTAGCTGTGTGGGGATGAATTGTTTGAGAATGTGAAGGTTCAGTGGTTAGGTTGAGGTGGGATAGGCTTCCCTGAAGAGATGAGTCTTTAGGGAACGCCTAAAGACAGTCAAGGTGGGAGATAGACGGACAGGTTGGGGTAAAAAGTTCCAGAGGATGGGAGAGACTCTAGAGAAGTCCTGGAGGCGAGTATGGGAGGAGTTGACTAGGGAGCTGGAAAGCAGGAGGTCTAGGGAAGAGCGGAGTGGACGGTTAGGGTGATATACTGTTTTACTGATCTCTACGAGTACTACAATAGCAAAAATAGAAAAGATCAAGCGTGTAAAAAATGTTTAAGTCGTATCAGTCGTATTATTAGCTCACCCCCAACCCATTTATGCTCACCGTCCCTGCGCTCCCCCACTGCTCCGTTCCTCTGGAAGTCAAACCCTATGCACTCTCCGTGTCACGTGATGCCAGAGATTACACAGGGTGGATTATGACACCCCCTCTCTTATGTGACAGTTTTCATGCTTGCTGATTGGCTGCACATGCTCAAGCACTGCATGCTGGGAGGAGGTTGCATGCGCCGCCCATATGCCCGGTACCCCCAAAGCATTGGGCATTTACCGGAGTACTGGATATTTATCATTCATGGCAATGGAGTGGCAAGGAAGCTCCAAGAACATGAGTATAAGTGGGTTGGGGGGCTGGCTAGTAAGAGATTTTGTCCCCTCACCATTATTGGTAGACCGGGAACTAGTAACTCAAAATATGGCTTGCTGAACATGCAATATACTGTCCCTTTAAACTCTTTAAAGAGATGCCTTCACTTTACCAGTTCAGGGCATAGTGACAGTGTCTGTGTAGGGGCCCATTTACACCACAGCGTGCGTGTTCTTGTGTGTGTGTGTTGTTATGTGCGATGCACTGTGCCGTACTGCCTTGTTAAATTGCATTGCATTGATTTTTATTCTTCATCTTTCTTTTTATCTTCTTTGTCTTGTTATTGTCATGCAATGCGCGATTAGTTACATTGTGTCAGAACGCGCTGCACAAAAAAATGTATCATGTCTTCATTTTTTGTCAGTGCATTGGTGTGAACTTAAGCAATAGGACAACGAGCAAATCGCCTAGATGTAGCCCAAAGCTGCTGATGTCAATGGGCCCTAAAGCTCACCCTCTGACCTCTTTATACTCACCTCCTAAAAGTCAAAAGGTTTTTAAGCTTTTTAAAATGCTGAATAAATCACTTGCAATGGATGCTGCTTCTTTTTTTTTATGCATGTAATTTTTATTAAGGTTTTGAAGCATATACATATGAAAAAGACATCTCAGTAGGATGCTGCTTCTTGATTTTTAAAAGTTTTAGTTTCCTAAAGAATCAGCATTGGCCCTGATATCCTGTTTTTGCGTGGCTCCTTTCCCTTGCAGGGTCCTATGGAGCCACCCTTGTGTGTGCTAGTTATCTGTGTGTGTGTGTCTCCTCAAACACACAGGCAAAGCAAGCCATGCTCCTCTCGTCTCCAAGCTAGTAGATGGACAGCTGCTGGAGTATGCTCTGTCCCTTGTGATGTTGTAATGGACAGGAAGTTCAGGGAAGCCAAGCTGAGAGAATTGGAGCTGTTTGGACACATGGTGACTGTAAGTGCTTGGCCAAAAATGTAAAGAAATACTTTTCTGGGCCATGTATATTCTTTTGATCTGGGCTAATTATTGTAAAAAACAAATTTGAGCGTTTAATACTACTTTAAGTGCTCCCTTTTGTGCCCGCTACTAAAAATGATGGCCGTATTAGAAAGTCCTGCGCCAAATTCATGAAAGCCGCGCAACTGTTTTCTTGCCATTTCCGAAGCGTGCAACAAATTCAATCCACTCTTGTGTGAGACATTTCATTCTGACTCTTTGGCTGCGGCATAGTTATTAAGCAGTGCCGCCATATTGGTAAGTTGGACCTCTTCCATGTTGGAGCAGATTACATGAGACAGAAGACTGAGGCAATTCTGCGGCAGATTTGTATACATCTTATCGGCAGGAATGCAAGTTACGCCATTTGTTGCACGGGCGGGAGACACATTTCTAAGCTACTGCACCACTCTTTATGAATTCCAGTGAATCTGTCTACAACTGGTGATATTTTGCTGTTGACTTTGGAATCACAGTCTGGTCACCTGACTAGAGATGCACCGTTACCTGTATCAGTATCGGTGGTGATACTGGGCATTTTCATGAGTATTTGTACTCGTGAAAATGCCCCAATACTAAAAACCGATACCGGCATTTTCATTTTGCAAATTGATTCGGCTACCTTAGGTCCTCGCAACAGCCTTTTGGGGAACAGTGCCTGCACCTGTTTACAGCACATCTGCCGCCCGCACATCTCCCCTTGCTGAGACCCTCCACACTGCTCCTGAGACCTTGCGCACTGCTCCTGAGACCCTCCACACCCCTTCTGAGACCCTCAGCAACGCTACTGAGACCCTCCACACTAGGGATGCACTGATACCGAGTATTTGGGTGAGTACTTGTACTCTCCCAAATTCTCCGATACTTACCCCCGATACCGGAACTTCCGGTCAGAGGAAGATTTCCTCTGACCGGCAGTGCAGTAGGGGAACATGGAGCCGGTTTCCCGGGCAATCAGGAAGCCGGGCGGCGAGTAATGACCCGCCTCCTGGCTTACTGATTGGCTGGGAAGCCGGTTCCTTGCTGATTGGCTGGGAAGCCGGTTTCCCGGCCAATTAGCATCGAGCCGGCCAAATAGCTACTCCACACAATTCCTGAGACACTCTGCACCCCTCCTGAGACATCAGGCCAGGACCCCAGAGCACAGCGGCAGCACAAAGTATGTAGCAATATATTACTCTGCATTGCTGTATAATGTATTGCTGGGATTTGTAGTCCCTCTACAGCTTGGAGTAAGTGAAAGAACTACCAGGGTTGCAGCGGTCGCAGTTGCAATTGGGCCCTGGTGCTCCACCGATGTCCTGAAATCATGAGTCTGTATTGTTTTAGAAAAACTGTCACATGACACTAAACAAAAAGGTATCGGTAATTGGTATTGGCGAGTACTCGAGGAGAAGTATCGGTACCTCTGTTTACCTTTGTGCACCTGCATTTTTATGCCTTTTTAGCGCATTTCTGTTGTGCGCTGTAATGCATTTTTCATACGAATTCAATTTTTCATTTTTTCTAAGTTTTGGCCACTAGTAAAAAAAAATATAGGGTGCAAGGTGGTGGGGAGTTGTTGTCATGTGCTAAAACACATGTGAATGTACGTAACGTGCATTCATACACTTCCCCATTGTGGGGTCAAAGACGCACTGTGTAGCACCAAAAGAAACTTCTGTAACTTTCCAAAAATCGCATTGCATCATGTTGTGTAGGTGTGAGCCGGCACCATAGAGAATAATGGGATTTCCATTGTCGTACGGCGGGAGCCCCGCGACAAATCGCGCTAGTGTGACCGGTGGGCTCAGTAACACAAAGAATCCTTTTATTTTATTTTTAATTACTCAGAAATCCAATGCAGCACCCCCATATTTTGGATCCTCAACGGGGTTTGCATACCCCAGTATAGAACCCCAGTCCTCGAAGTTCCTTGTCTCTGTTCGGAGCTGAAGAGTTCAGAAGGTCATGGTGACAAAGTGACACAAAGGACATTCACTGTCACCATGACAGATGCATGGACAGAATCTGTATTCCAATGCTGGGGCTGCACAAGGCTGAGCTGGCAACTTCATAAGTTGAATTCAGCATGTAACTTGTGCTTCTCAGCCCCCCTCGTGCCAAGAAAAGGGAGGCTGAGCTCTGATTGGCTCGGGGACATCTCACCCACTGATATTGGGTGTCACGGTAGGTGTGGCACTGGGGCCACATGAAAAAAAAAAAGTCGTCACTCAGCATATTCAACAGCTCGCCCTCCCTTACTCCTCTCATCCCCCCTTTCACGGCTTGGCAGGCTGAATCATTGCAGACTCCCCTTTGGTGCTGCCATTGATTGGATCATTCGATTGCCCTGGTCTGGAACTTCCACTGAGTGCTAATTAGTATTTTTCTATTTTTCTGATACCGACCTGAAATACCTTGCAAAAAAAAAGTTGGTTCACTGAAACATCGCCCAGCAAACTATTTATTTCCATTTTTAGCCAAGCACTTACAGTCATCATGTTTCTGAGCAGCTCCCACTCTCTCAGCTCAACTTCCCTGAACTTCCTGTCCAGTACAAATTCACAAGGGACAGAGCAGTCCCCATCAGCCGTCCAACTCTTAGCCTAGAGAAGGGAAGCAGGGAGCAGGGGGAGGGAGTAGCTTTTCTTATGCTGGGCACACACCTTCCAACCATCACAAGACTTTTGTCTTGCGATGGTTGTAAGGTAATTAAAAAAACGTATGATCTGCCTTTCTTGGACAGGCAGATCGTACTTGCGATGATCGCAAGCCGCGCCCCCCTGAGGGGCGGGCTTCTGATGACCGCAATGCCGAACGGGCAGTGTGCGCTTGCGCACACCGGCCTGTCCGGCTTTTATCTTACGAACATGCTACACACCCGCCGAACATCGTACGATTCTCAGCGGGTTTTCGAACATGTTCGTAAGTTAAGTCGTACTACCTTACAGTAGTATAGGTCGCACGGCTTCCACACACCTCACGATAATCGTACGATCGCGGGATTTCCCGCGATTATCGTACGGTGTGTGGGCACCCTTACCATGAGGCTAGGTTCACACCTGGGCGGCTCCTGACCGTGTGGCAATCGTGCACAAAACCACGCGGATTACCAGGCGGTCACGGAGTCGCTCACCACAGCCGATCACGCTGTGAGTGCCATTATTTTCTAATGGCACTCCAGTCGCGCCGGACGGATCCCACGGCTCCGCGCTGCGATTCCGCCTGTGCAATTGAATACGATTTCCGCTAAAAAAGCCATGCGTCTTGTGTAGAAAGAAAAGGTACTTTTTTTAGCGATTGCCACGTAGGTGTAACCTCATTGAAACCAATGGGGCCGCACGGCAACCGCTGTGTGCACTAGCACACGGTCGCGCAGTCCCGGGTAACGCTCAGGTGTGAACCTAACCTGAATGTGGAGACACGAACAGCTTACTAGTACACACAAGGGTGGCTCCATAGGAGCCTGTCAGGTAAAGGAGCCACCCTAAAACAGGATATCAGGTGACCAGCTGATTCTGCAGGAAACTAAAACTTTTAAACAGCAAACATCCATTGTAAATGCTTTCTTTATCTTTTGAAGTTGTTTAAAAACCTTTTGACTTTAATATCACTTTAAATTCCAGAAATCACCCCTCTGGTCTTCACAAGTTTCTTGTATAAACCTTTGTTACATTTATAAAGCACGTTCACCATCATTCACCTGACTGAGCCACATTTGCTGCAAATTGCCCGACATTCGGCTTTCCTGTCCTCCAATAGGAAGTTCCGTAACATTTGCAGTCTTTATAATACAGCCGGTGCCACTAATTCTATCAAAGTACCCAAGGGGTGGTTAAAAGGCAAACTCCACCTAAATATTTTAAGGGAGGGGGGGGTTAACAACACAGTGTATCCAAAACGGATATTTTATTTTTAGCAGATGCCAATCATCTCTTAAGGCCATATAGACGGTTCCCGTCCCAGCTCTGTACTGCATAGACCATTATAGAAACCTATGGACAGGAGCTCTCATCCCTCCCCGTGCCCTAAATTCTATAGCTGTGATAGGTTTTAAGAAACGATAACGTAAAGCAGGTTTACTCATGGCATTTTTTTTTCTCAGTTCAGTGTCGTCGTTTGATTCCAGGCACATGGTTCGCTTTGTCACACCACTACTGCGCCCAAAATAGCACCAGGCTGCATGTCGAATTTAGTTGAAGTCTGTTGCTGTCCTTCCAAACGGTTCAGTGACATACTTTAAGAGGACAGAAGTCCCTCCCCGGACCAGAGTGTACCGGGAGCTCAGAGCCATGGCATGTTTAATACATGATCCTCTCCAGACAGAACGCTGCCTTAACCCAGAAAAGACACCAATAAGACGGCTTTTAAAAGAGCCCCTCGCCTGTCACATGTCAGCATAGATGAATGGAATACAGCCTGACCCATATCTGTGCAAAAAAAGAAACGCTCGCTAATCCTGGCTTGTTAATGCAAATGTTCATATGAGGCTTAAAGGGCATGTCAGGGGCAAAACAAAAAAACATTCAGTTCATTCTCTTTTATCTCTTTAAAAGCTGGTGATCCTGCCAATAATCCAGTAAGCACCTACCTCTGGTTGTTGGCTAACAAAGCTGCTGCACTAAAATCCCAACCAGCTTCGCCAGCCCTACCTGCAGGACTACAGAACTCAACCTATTTCCACCCGCCTTTGTCCTTCCCCAAATGCATATGTTGCATTATTATATTAGCAAAAAGAATGCTGCTGCCTTGACTGCCAAGATCCTCCCCTTGGGCTCTTGGGAGGTGTAGTTCTGGGTGGTGTGCCTAGGTCATTAGTAGCTCCTGGTCTCCTGGCAGTCTTCAGTACCTGGCTTTGTCTTCTCGTGTTTTGTTCCTACCAGTATCATCCTTCTCAATAACCTCCATTCCTAGGGTGACGCTGCTGCCTTAGTATGAGTCTATAGTAGTGCATTGTTGTTGCTAGGGATGCACCGATACTAGTATCAGTATCGGTGCCGATGCCGAGTATTTGGGCGGGTACTCGTCCAAATGCTCTGATGCCTGGCCCGATACTTAAGCTTCCGGTATCAAGAAGCCAGGCATCGAGTCATTACACGCTGACCGGCTTCCTGATTGGCCGATAAGCCGGCTCCAGGCTCCCTCGGCTTACTGATTACACGCCCCCGGCTTTCTGATTGGCCAGAAAGCCGGCTTCACGTTCCCTCATCACCTGGTGACAAGGTAGCATGGAGCCGGCTTCCCTGCCAATCAGGAAGCCGGGTGATGTGTAATGACGCTTTGCCAGGCATCCTGATTGGCCAACTTCTCCACCAATCGGGAAGCTGGGCAATGCGTCATTACACTTCATGTATTTCATGTCATTGCTCCCTCGGCTGATTACTGATTACATCCTCCCCGGCTTCCTGATTGTCTTCCTGATTGGCCAGAAAGCCAGCTCCATGCTGTCTCATCACCTGGTGATGAGGGAGCATGGAGACGGCTTCCCTGCTAATCAGGAAGCCAGATGGCAAGGTCATCACATGCCACCTGGCTTTCCTAATGGGACTTCCGGTATCGGTACTTGGTATCGGCGAGTACCGGGAAAAAAATATCAATACTGAAAAAACGGTATCGGTGCATCCCTAGTTGTTGCCATAGGACAAGTTGACGTGCCGACACATGAACCACTGGCACGTTCAGCTTCCTTAAAAAGATTCTTGGCTGCGAGAAGCTTTTTAAGGCTGCTGTCTGCTGTCTGGCGTGATGTCTTGTGGCCATGCGATTGCATAGTGGCGTGCACCCGCGGATCACACAGACCGGAAAGCCAGCCCAAAAAGCTACAGCGATGTGCCCAGGTGAATGTACAGTATTCAGTCAGACAAATGGAGCCTAAAGGCAGGGGGTCATGCTGCACTCTCTCTCTTTAGCTAGTCCATAGCACTTTGTGGATTCTTTACCATAGATGAATTATTTATTAGTATTATATATTAGATATAAATCATCAGTTTAAAGACATTCAAACTTTGATCAAACAAAATAAATAAAAGTGACACAAATTGTTACAGAACTGGTGAATTCCAGCCAACAATCTTCTATGAAGGTTGGGAGATAGACCGAAAGCTTGACTTTCTAACATTTGATTTCTCTCGAACTGGTGGAGGTCATTAACTTTGGTAGATCCTCTACTGGTGCTATGGGCAACAACTGACAATAGGAAGACAGATACTGAACAATGTAAATCCTCAGACAGATGGTCAGCAGACAGTAGCAGAGACACCAGGCTAATGACCAGGTCAGGTGCTGACAGACAGAGTCCAGGTTGCAGTCAGGAAAACCAAGTAATGATGGACTATAGCAGAGACTGATGATCTGGATAAGCACAGGCAAGCTCAGTACAATTCGGTTCAAGCAGTGCGTAAGAATAATTCAAACGATGAACAGTCAGACAGAAGTCAGAAAACAGGCAGACCTCTATCCAAGCCAACAGATAAATAGGTTGATCAGGCATAGGACTGAAGCTGTGACCTTGCTTTAAAGTCTACGAATGAGGGAATGAGGTGAGGGGAATGTGCACAGCCCAGACCTGTGCTGCACTGCGGATTCATAGATATTTGTTATGTTGATTTAATTGAATTTGAAAGGTATGTATGGTAAAAAACTAAAAGTAAATATGTATTTCTAAATTGAATTTCCATAGTTCGATCCCACTCCTAACATCCATCTAGAATAGTTCTTATTGAAGATGCCCATAGGATGGACTTCCTCAATGCAATGACACAATTCCACTCAGTCCTGTGAATATGATCTTCCTTGTCTCACCACTGTCACAGAGCCTGCCTTCTGAACTACAACTCAAGGTCTGAACAATGCAACATTATCATTGGCTGCTGGAAGCAATGCATGAAGGGATATGCAGTCTTGAGAAATGGAGATTACATTAAATCAAGCAGCAGGGAAAGAGATATAAATACACTGGGAATCCAGGAAGTTGTTGGAAGTGATGGGCAGAGGGAAGGCAGCACTCACTACATAAAAGGGATTTTTTCAAGGCCTATGTCTACTTTTAGGCCTCATATCGCACAACGTACAGTTCGGGCTGTACAGATCCGTGCGGCGTGCATGGCCGTATTGGCCCGTTCCCGGGAAGCACAGGTGCTGCGTGTGATTGCACGCAGCAGCCTGTTCTTCACTATGGGAGGACGCGGCCGTACGCTGTCGTACGCTTACCCAGGCGGGTGTCCGTGCTAAGACGCAGACAGGATCCACACTCTACACTGTGTGAATGAGGCCTTAACCCCCCCACCACCCAAGGCCACCTTACAACTGTTTTTTTATTCTATGCATATTTGAATCCATCAATCTTCTGGCAGGTCAGGTGGTGTTATAAATTCTTCCTCCACATGTCTGGTGCTGGTTTTCTTTACTCCTGCACTGAATGGCACTTATACAATGTCAGCTGCACTAGTACTGTGAACCCAGGCCCCCAATATGGTGTACCCCCAGTCAGTGGCGTCACAAGAGGGGTGCGGGGGGTGCGGCCCGCACCTGGGTGACACCTTTGGAGGGCTACAGTCTATGATCATGGTTTCACTTGCATTTGCATCACTCATTTTGCCTGATGAAGGGGATCCCGAAACGTTGCTTTTTGATGCATTGTGCTATGTCTCATGGGTCAATTAACAGACGCCATTGATTCTTCACTTGGAGTGCCGGTGTCTATTTTATTCTACCATTGGTGGGGTGACATCAAAATGACTGACAGTCATTTTGGTGTCACCCCCTCTAAAAAGTCGGGCACTCGGTCATGGACCGAGAGCCCAACAGTGTCAGGGGAGAGGAGGGGACCCAGCTGCATACCTCATCCCGCCGGGTGAACGTCCCCTCCTCTCGCTGCCGGCTTCCATCACTAAGATGGCCGCTGTCAGGTGTCAATTAGATGACTGCGCATGCGCGATGACATCACGTTGGTGTCACCCGGTGTCCGCTCCGGGTGACACCCAGTCTCGGGACGCCCCCAGTTGGTGTGACCATGGCAGCTTAGGCTCAGAGGAAGTAAGGCGAATGATGCTAGCCGTCAGTCAACCTGGAAGAAGTGCACCATCCAGTGGATGAGCAGACTTTCAACGGGGATAGGGGGGGGCAACCTCGGGTAAAGGTAAGCTTTGCCGTAAAGGCTGTATTTTTTTTATTTTTAACACCACTGGGCAATTCATTTATTTTTTTAAACCTGGCGTTTTGCTTTAATGATGAGAGACCGAAAAATAATATTGCTGTTGTATATTGTGACATGCCTTGCCCTGTCTAAAACTTTCCTATTCGGCCATATTGGTTGGAAAAAAATACCCCCTTTGCTCCCATAGGGTACGTTTTGGCATATTATTTATTTAAAATACCTCTGAAAATGTTCCATTCGGTGCCCGTGTCTTTATTTGACAGTACACATTCCATAAGACTAAGTGCTTCCCTAAGTAGGTTAAACTTCTCCTTTCTAACAAAAAAATTAAATCCATCTTTCTTTAAAGAAGGATGAAGTTTTACTTCTCCGTTCATTGTGGCACTTGAAGAGTACTAACGATGCTGACATTTTAAAGAGGTCAGGGGCTCCTAAATAGCAATGGCATTCCTAAAGAGTCAATCGGTGTCTGGGATCAGCGTGGCTTAGTGAACGTGACAGAGATCTGCCCGGGTCTAAGTGCTCCCCCTTATGTATGTGCCACCGTTCACTGATAGGGGTGACACATCTGATAGGATCACATCTCTTTACAATCCTCGCTGTGCCTTCGGCGCTTTAAATATTAACGTCCTTGTTAAATATTCATCCACAAAAAATGCCTTAAAATCAAATATATCTAATCTGTCATGAATTTTTCAGGGAGACGTTTAGGGGTTGTCAGGGAAGAATGAGGGACGAATGCTAATCTGATATTTAGGATTGGTAAAAAAAATAAATAGAGCAGGGTTAGCCAAACTTCGGCCCTCCGGCTGCGGTGACACTACAAATCCCATCATGCTTCTACCTCTGGGAGTCATGCCTGTGGCTGTCGGAGTCTTGCAATGCATCATGGGGGTCGTAGTTCCACAACAGCTGGAGGTATGGAGTTTGGCTGCCCGTGCTTTAAAGCAACCTGAGCCTAATAGTCCTCTTTGCCTTCACGATACTAAGGGGTTCATTTCAGCTTTCAGTGTGTAGCAGGGTGTATGCTTATGGGGTCATTTATAAATGAACCCCAGATTTCAGCTTTCAGTGTGTAGCAGGGTATATACTTAGGGGTTCATTTATAAATGACCCCCAGATTTCAGCTTTCACTATGTAGCAGGGTGTATACTTAGGGGTTCATTTATAAACGAACCCCGGATTTCATCTTTCAGTATGTAGCAGGGTGTATACTTAGGGGTTCATTTTTAAAAACGAACCCCGGATTTCAGCTTTCACTATGTAGCAGGGTGTATTTTTAGGGGTTCATTTATAAACTAACCCCGGATTTCAGCTTTCACTATGTAGCAGGATTTATTTTTAGAGGTTAATTTATAAACGAACCCCGGATTTCAGCTTTCACTATGTAGCAGGGTGTATACTTGGGGTTTCATTTAATAACGAACCCCGGATTTCAGCTTTCACTATGTAGCAGGGTGTATACTTGGGGTTTCATTTAAAAACGAACCCCGGATTTCAGCTTTCACTATGTAGCAGGGTGTATACTTGGGGTTTCATTTAAAAACGAACCCCGGATTTCAGCTTTCACTATGTAGCAGGGTGTATACTTGGGGTTTCATTTAAAAACGAACCCCGGATTTCAGCTTTCACTATGTAGCAGGGTGTATTTTTAGGGGTTCATTTATAAACTAACCCCGGATTTCAGCTTTCACTATGTAGCAGGATTTATTTTTAGAGGTTAATTTTAGGGCTGGTAATGATTAAAATTTTCGTGTTCGATTAATCGAATTTTTTTAAAATCGATTAATCGATTAATTTCGATTAATTATAACGCACATACAGATCCAACTACATTGGCCTATACACATACAGCACAGCAATGAAGTAATAAAATGAACTAGGATCACAGTAATCCAGCACGTTATTATTCTGAGTTGCCCCACTCAATATGGCCGCCGCTTGAGTGGGGCAACTCAGAATAATAACGTGCTGGATTAGTGTGATCCTAGTTCATTTTATTACTTCATTGCTGTGCTGTATGTGTATAGGCCAATGCCTTGGCTGGTGCTCGTGCAGAAAGTTTCAAAAAATTTTTAATCGATCAAAACATTTTTAATCGATCAAAAAGATTAACGATTAATCGAGAAATTAATCGTTAATTTGCACAGCCCTAGTTAATTTATAAACGAACCCCGGATTTCAGCTTTCACTATGTAGCAGGGTGTATACTTGGGGTTTAATTTAAAAACGAACCCCGGATTTCAGCTTTCAGTATGTAGCAGGGTGTATACTTGGGGGTTCATTTATAACTGAACCCCGGATTTCAGCTTTCAGTGTGTAGCAGGGTATATACTTAGGGGTTCATTTATAACTGAACCCCGGATTTCAGCTTTCAGTGTGTAGCAGGGTGTATACTTGGGGGTTCATTTATAAAAGGGAATTTCCTATACTCGTCAGAGCCATCTAGGGGCGCTAGTGCCATGCATACAGCTTCCTCCCAGCTATACTGCTGACGGCACATTTATAACTGAACCCCGGATTTCAGCTTTCAGTGTGTAGCAGGGTGTATACTTTGGGGTTCATTTATAAAAGTTCCATCTGGCATGTACCCGGGTGGATGACGTGCAGGCAGCACTAGTGCCCCTAGGTGGCGCTGGTGAGTAAAGGGACTTTCCTATACTCGTCAGAGCCATCTATGGGCGCTAGTGCGATGCAAACAGCTTCCTCCCAGCTATACTCCTGACGGCACATTTATAAATGAACCCCTAAGTATACACCATGCTACATATTTAAAGCTCAACCCCGTCCTTCGCTTCAGTCTTGCACTGTTGTACCGCCTCCTCTACTGAACTGAAATTGCTTACTCTGATTTCACTGCACACTGTGAGCTTCCCACAATGTGCATTAGAAGCTGCAGCAAGTCAGATACATCCCATCTCATTTCCTGGCTGGAGGACATCCAGCATCATCTAGCGCTTTTCTGCATAGCCTCACTGTCCCCGGCCTGCCCCATTCATTCATTGGATTTCTGTTGCTTCAGTTATGGAAGCTCAGCATCACATGTGGGCATTACCTAGAGCGGTCCGTGTGCATAGCACTCCTCCAGACTCACGACAAGCCATAAATGCATTTTGATATCTAACAAATACCTCCCTACAGCCCATCAACTGTTTGCATCAGGGTTCTTGAAAGGAATACCGAGGCAGGGAGCTGTGATGTTTTCAGGAAGCTATGTACAGCACCAACCAGCCATAATCTGCCTGCATTGCATA
>NW_017306461.1:1383640-1387940 GCF_000935625.1 Nanorana parkeri
GCCTGGATTGCCTATGACCGTCACTATCAATATATAAAAATAATATATACCAAAATAATATATATAATAATATATTAAGATAAAATGTAGCATGTTGATGGGGGCAGGAAGGGAGGAACCAGGGAAGGAAAAATATAAAGAGATTAAAATTTAGCTTTAAGTCATTGTGAGGTCACACAAGAAAAATAAGGAAGAGCGAAGATGCGAGTCGTATCCTGAAATATTATGAAATAAACATTAAAGTAATGATTCACATGTACTTTCCATACAAGACGTGTAAATGCCTCAGGGTAGGAGTCACAGGGAAAGGGTTGAGGCCGATGAGTGGATTCATTAGCTGTAGTTCTGTGTTGGTCCATGTAGAGGAAGTTTTTACACTTAGCTGCAGCTACAATGTTTTACTTTGCGTTTGGATAGAGCGGGGACCTCTGTCGGGTTTTTCTTCTCTGCCCCCGTTGGGGAGATTTCCCCTTACATCCTGTTAGTATAGGAAGTGATGGGAAATCTCAAGAACAGAGACAAGAGCATATTTTTGGTAAAGTGGGGAAAGTTTTACGAGCAATCTTTTTATTGTCATCGGAAATGGTGTCAAAGTTATAAAAAAGTGAATTCTCACTTCCTCTATTTTTAACCAAAATGTGTTGTTTTTTTTTGGCTCCAACACCAGAGCTTAGATGGGCCAGGGTGATACAGCATGGCGGCATGGAGTTAGTGTGGCTGCTTAAGTATAAAAGCCTTGGGGGGCGGGGGGCTGTCTTCAGACATATCAGGATAACTTAACTTATAGATCTGTGGTAGCTCTGGGACCAGTAGGAGAAGGAACTGGTTTTGATGCGAATTTGAAAAAATGGGGCATGTAGTCCTTGAGGAAAGAGGCAACCTGTCATGACAGTGTGTGTGTGAAGTGTAAGGACCTGGTTATGGTCTGGTCATGATGGTTTGGGCTCAACTGAAGATCACATCCCGGATGTGTGGTTAGGAGCACCTCCTCTGGTTTGAAGGTTCATCTATGTTGTTTAATTAAATAGAGATGTCAGCTACAGCCAACGCATTTCAGGGGAATCGCCCCCCACCCCTTCCTCAGGGCTTGAGCAACAATATGAAGTAGTGGATTCAGGAAAAGCTGTACTTTGGATCCTGAATTAGGGCTGAGTAAGTGCTGAGTGTCATCGTCACATGTTTTCAGTGAGGACTGGATTTGTGACTTATATTTTTGTTTTCAAACGTGACGGTTATTTCCTGCTGTGTCCAATGAGATTTGCGAATTGCAGTCACATGGTTAAAATAAAGACCCTCATCCATGTTTGGAATAGAATGTTGCCATTGTTCCTTCGGCTCTAAAAATGCCATTCGTGTTAGTTTGGACATCTCATACGGCGGGCCCGGGAGCGTCACTATGTCAGCAGGTCCCAGTGTACACTCAGAACCTGCTGAAGGGATTATCTCTCCCAGCTGGCTTGGGAATTCCTTGGAATCCTCCGGGGATAGTTGGAGCCTGTGGTCAGACAATGGGATGTCTAGTCCGACCCGCTCATCCTGCTCACAACCCTAAGGGATTCAGAAAATGATGGTGTATTCCATACAATAAATAAAAATCACTATATGGTTGATTCATGAAAACTTCCAATGTGACTCGCTGAACAAAATGCACTGAGGGATCCGATTGGCTGCTCTCAGCTACCAGTTGAAATAAAATCCAAGTGATATCCTTTTAAGGCACTTTAAGCTACTCCAGGGACCCTCTGGGAGACCGCGGTTGACTAAGTGCTTTCTCTAAAAGTTGGACTTCCTGTTGCGTTTCACTTTCCCTGGGATCCAATGCTCCACAAACACATTTCCAGTGGTGACTTATGGAACTGAGGGCATAGAAGGACATTTTAGTGAAAGAAAAATAAACTGTAAGGGGACACTGATGAGAGATAACGTGATGTACTCTGATATATCCTCCAGCTGGGGTACATGGAAGGGAGCAGTTGGGTATGTATGGAAGGGTGACACTTGGAGTACATATGGAAGGGTGACACATGGGATGCATATGGAAGGGTGACACTCGGGGTACATATGGAAGGGTGACATGTGGGATACATATGGAAGGGCGACATGTGGGATACATATGGGATACATATGGAAGGGTGGCATGTGGTATACATATGGAAGGGTGACACTCGGGGTACATATGGAAGGGTGACATGTGGGATACATATGGAAGGGTGACATGTGGGATACATATGGAAGGGTGACATGTGGGATACATATGGAAGGGTGACATGTGGGATACATAAGGAAGGGTGAAAGTTGGGGTACATGTGGAAGAGTGACAAGTTGGGTACGTATGGAAGGGTGACACTTGGAGTGCATAAGGAAGTGTGACATGTGGGATACATAAGGAAGGGTGACACTTGGGGTATATATAGAAGGGTGACATCCAGTCCTGAGATTTATACATCTCACCCGCACAGCACAGCACTGTCCAGGAGGGCAGGAGACCTAATTTTTCTCTGCTGCAGTTCAGTAACACTTACAGGTCTTGTCCCTCCCACAGCCTGTGACTGGACAGTAGGAGGAGAAGCAGCAGACTGATGAGCTCATTTCTCTGTCACTTTGCTCTCTCCTACTATCAGTATGCTTCTTGCACTGTAGCACAACTTATAGGCTCCTTCTGCAGCTTCTCCCTCCCCTCTGATCTCTGCTGCACGAGGACTGTACCAAGTTAGATCCAGGGACTTGCATGAATTGCTTTAAAAACGACATTTGATGATGTAATAATGATTTGTATCTTTAATAAACATGGAGATTGGGTATAATGTCATACGATACATTGGCAGAAATAATCTACAATCTTTGTATCTGTCGCTGTCTTCACAGGCGGAAGGGAAAACAAGATGCCCATCCTCATCTCCAAGATCTTCAAGGGATTGGCTGCCGACTTGACGGGCGCTCTTTATGTGGGGGACGCCATTTTGTCCGTGAATGGGGTCGACTTAAGCGACGCCACCCATGATGACGCCGTGCAAGCTCTGAAGAAGACCGGCAAAGAGGTGGTGCTGGAAGGTAAGGCTTTCTATTCAGTCCTTTACCATGATGCCCTTGCACTACATAGTTGTTGGTAGATCTAAAGGAGATTGTACAATGAGATTGTATAATGTACGGTCAGCATAAAGGAGATTGTACAATCAGATGGTAACATGGCCAGCGTGCTACACAAAGGCATTCGCTGATGACATCTATTATTCCCCTGGCTCGGATGGATCGGTCCAGGCTCCGAGATATCACATGGCAGCTGCCAAAGCCCTGATGAAGGGGAAGCCTTTAGCCCCGAAACGCGTTGTTTTCTTTTCGTTATCCCCTTGACACCCGTGGATGAATAACATACAGTTCTGGATGCTTGTTACATGTGTTTATGCAGCCAAGAGCGAGGCATTCTGGGAGTGAGTCTGTGACGGAGAAGGAGTGATAAGAAAATGATGAACTACAACTACACGGAGAAGTGTGAAGACAGACGGAGGAGGAGGAGGAGGGAACAGTCTTAGCTGGGTTGTAGCTGTGGCTCTCCCCCGCCGGAATTCTGATGATTCCCTCTCAGCTGTTAAGGGGGACGCGCACATTCCAGGGATGCTGGGAGCGGAATGTGGGAGGCTTCCAGCACAACTTAGAGGAACACACAACGTAGACAAATATGAAAACTGCTGCATGCTGTAAATATCGTCTGCAAGGATCATTGTATGAAGAGATACAGAGGCCCAGATGGGTCAGTGCAGCCCCTTCACTGGGGTCAGAAGAGTTAAAGGAGAACTCCGGAGGCCGCAGGAATCTTCTACATTCCACTTCTCCTTTCCTCCGTCTGTACTGGATGTCTATTGTAGGCGTGCAGTGAAAGCAGAAAGCAGACGGTGAGCTACTAATGAGGTCAGACATACCGCAGCACAGTTCAAATCAGAGAGCACCCCCAGATTATAGTAACCCCTTAAAGTGCGGGGTGTTGCACCCCCTTCCTGTCCAGGCCATTTTTCAGTATTCAGCGCTGCTGTACTTTGACTGACATTTATTCCGTCATGCAACGCTGTACTGAAATGAATTTTATACCTTTTTTGGGGTCACAAAGAGCTTTCTTTGGTGGTATAAAATTACAACTGGGGGGGGTTTATTTTTTACTATACCGCTATAGTGTGCAGTGAAATCAGAGTGAGCAGATTCAGTACATAAGAGGAGGCGGTACAACTGCAAGACTGAAGGGAAGGAAGGCCCGGAGCTCAGGTTTAACATGATGTGAGTTGCGCCCCAGCTGACCCCCCCCCCCCCC
>NW_017306461.1:1387977-1400390 GCF_000935625.1 Nanorana parkeri
GGGTTGATATTCTATAGAATTATTCTCATTACTTAGTTCCTTCAACAGATATTTAATTTCCAGATAAGACCTGTAGGGCTCCAGCTGTTGTTGAACTACAAGTCCCATGATGCATTGCAAGACTCTGGCAGCCACAGGCATGACTCCCAGAGGAAAAGGCATGATGGGATTTGTGGTGCCGAGCTTGCCTACCCCCGTGCTATTGCAAACAATTGGGTTGATTTACTAAAGGAGCACACCCCATTTCTTTTGCAAATTTTAATTTATTCATGTTAGGAACATTTAAAAAAAAAATCAATTTTTGCTCAAACACAGTGAAGGGGATTTACAAAACCTGGAGCAGACTGAATCTGGAGCAGTTGCCCATGGCAACCAGTCAGCTTCTCTCTCATTTTCAAATCTTACCTGAGCAAACTGAAGAGAGAAGCTGATTGGTTGCCATGCAGAGCTGCTCCAGATTTAGTCTGCTCCAGACCAGGCGACACCCCACCGTGTCGTCATCGCCCGTGACGTCAACTCGCGTGTGCGCGATGACGTCATCGCACATGCGCAACCCTCTGATTGACACCTGCTGGTGGCCATCTTGGTGATGGATGCCGGCAGAGAGAGGAGGGGACGTTCACCCGGCGGGATGAGGTATGCCGCTGGGTCCCCTTCTCTCTCCTGGCACTGCCGGGCTCTCGGTCCACTGACTTTTTAGAGGGGTGTGACACCAAAATGACTGTTAGTCATTTTGGTGTCACCCCTGCAATGGTCAAGAAAAACAAATGGCAAACGCACTCATCAATTTGTAACCAGCTCTAAGCAAGGTGCACATGGAAGGGCTTTATACAGTACAACAGCAAAAAGTTTCCCAGCACACTCGCCAGCCGGCATGCAAAAAAACTTGTCTCACCGCTAAGGTTAAAAACCGAGGTTTAGATACACGTCTTCTGCAGAAAATGTGAAAGCCGCACCGCCGCGCCAAGGCACCTCTAGATAGTGCGGTGCTAACTCTCAACTATGAGAGTCTCCATCTTGGAGCACATGGATGGGGCAAAAGATTAAATTAGGTGCAGGCTTGTCAAGAGGAAGCCCAACCTCCTTAAAGGCACGGGGACGCACAAAGGACCCCCCCCCGCACATCACAACGGCAGCTGAGACCCCCAATGCATCACTGCACCAAATCAGTCAAGCAAAACAAATGGCAAACACACTCATCAATTTGTAACCAGCTCTAAGCAAGGTGCACATGGAAGGGCTTCATACAGTACAACAGCAAAAAGTTTCCTAGCACATCTTTACCCCTGCAATGGTGTCACCCAGGTGTAGGCCGCACCCCCCTTGTGACCCCACCGGTTATGCCACTGATGTGTGTCCACTTTGAAGAAGATGGTACAGAGCATGTAGAGTCAGATTATAATGTGTGCGTCCATCCTAAAGAATATTGAACGGGGATTGTAGAGTCACATCCATGTGTGTGGCCAGCTTGGCTTGCAGAAGCAGGCGACTGAATAATGACACGATTAGTGCCGGTGATTACAGTAAAGTCGTCCATTACCTTATTCTAACTTCAGCTCTGAGTCAGATGTGTGTGTGGGAGACGGGAAGAGCTGACACTTCTGCCCAGTGAACTGTGAACCGCTTAACTGACCTGACTGCACTTGGAAGACTCTAAAGAATTCCACAGCTGCCAGAAGCCAAGATTTAACTCTTTGGTAGATCAGTCTGATAAAAACACATGTCGAAATCTAGAGAAAAGAGAGTACATGTGCGTTGTATAGCAAGCGGTCAGATCATTTAATTTGCCGTCTAAATCTACAGCAGAGCAGTGACCTGACCGATTGCCGTATGTAACACAGAGACTTGTTGTGATCTTGGTGCATAGCATGTAAGTCCATCAAGGAAAGGTAACACAGGGACCCTTTCACACTTGTGCATTTTCACACCTTGAGGCGCGCCTGTTCATTTGAAATGGCCTGTCATTGCATCTCAAAGCACAAAAAGCCAGAACTGCAGCATTTTCACCATAGCACGCCGCCAACACACAACAGCTGTCTTGTGGTACACTATAGCGCAGGCGCATTGACAGCATTGTGTGCATTGGGGTGCCGCTCTACATGAATGACACTGAAATGAACATGCTACCATGTGTTAACATCTGTTGCGGTAACCTATGGCAACCTATCGCAAATAAATTTGATTTGCATGCAAGCATATTGTGAAGGCGGCCTTGAAGTGAACTTATGGCCAGGCAATAGACATTTAGGGCTCATTCACATGGGAATCGGCCGGCAGGTACAGCTCCGTGCTGTGTGCATGGCCGTATCGGGCAGCTCCCGGCAAGGACATGGTGCTGCGTGTGATTAGTACGCAGCCCCCGTCCTTCTCTATGGGACTACGCGGCTGTACGGCCCCCTACGCTCACCCCAATTGCAGGTCCGGGTGAGCGTAGGGCGGCGTGCGGCCACGTAGTCCCATAGAGAAGGACAGGAGCTGTGTACTAATCACACGCACTTCGCAGGAGCTGCCCGATACGGCCGTGCACACAGCACGGAGCTGTACGTGCCGGCTGATTTCCATGTGAATGAGCCCTAAAAGTAAACTATTTTTTCAATAATAAATCCAAATCAAACAAATAGACTTTGGCCAGAAAAGCATTTCAATAAATTTTTTGCCCAAACAATTCCATCATCATGTTTCCAAACAGCTCCGACTCTCTCAGCTCAGCTTCCCTGAACTTCATGTCCAGTACAAGATCACAAGGGGCAGAGCAGTCTCCAGCAGGAGTCTATCTGCCAACTTGGAGAAGGCGGAAGTGAGAAGTTAGGAGTAGAGGAGTGTCATTCCCTGCCTGGAGACACACATAGCTTACTAGCACCCACAAGAGAGATTCCATAGGACCCTGCAAGGGAAAGGAGTCACCCTAAAACAGGATATCAGGATCAGTGCTAAGGGGACTAGTTTATTCTGCAGGAAACTAACAGGGTTATTCACAAAAGGGTGGAGGGTTTGGAGAAGGCCGGAGAAGTGAACAATCTAAGACGACATAGCTGACCTGGAAAGTGAGCTGAACTGGATAATTTTTCCAAATCAGCTATGTTGTCCTAGATTGTTCCCTTCTCCTGCCTTCTCCAAACTCGTCACCCTTTTATGAATAGACCTGTAAAACTTTTAGAAATCAAGGAGCAGCATCCATTGTAAGTGATTTCATCAGCATTTGAAATAGCTTAAAAACCTTTTGACTTTTATATCACTTTAAGATAATGGAATGATTGCACACAATATATACAGTATACACATATTTCTTCTACCTGGAAGAACAATTTGGATCATATTTAGCACCACCATATGTTTAGTTTTTGAACAGCTACCCCTAGACATCATTGTAATACCTATCCGCAATGCTTGGATAAGTGTTGCATAGAAACAGTTGTAAGTTGCTTCTCTGTATTGGGCCTTGAGTCTGTAGCACTTTGAATTCCATTTGTTTTTATGTTCCTATGAACCATTTTTATGTTCAGTAAGACACTGTTCTAATTGCTGATGAAAATATGCTGGAAACAAAAAAAAGAGAAGACTTTGACCTTACGAGAGTGGGATGACTTTCCGTATGAAAATAGTTCTGAGATGAGTAAGTTATTGTAACCAGATTGTGAGCGCTCTCCACTTCCAGCTGTTGTTTGATCATTGTCACACCCAGAGACATTCGAAGGCGGATTTAATTAACCCCCTGACATGCACAGGGGGCACCAGCTATCCGCCAAGAGCTTGGGACATCCGTAGTTGGTAGGCACAGGGCCCAAAATCTAAGGGTCCATTCACATTTAAGCAATGTGTTACATGAAGGACATAAAATAATGGCACCCACATCGCGATCGGTTCACATCTTGGCGACTCGCATGGCAATTGTGCACAAAACCGTGCGGATTGCCGCGCAGTCAGGAGTCGCCATTGGAGGATTAGCTAACTGTCAAAATTATAATCTGAAAGGTAGTGCCTCTGTAGCGCTTTACCCACTCAAAAAAAGATTGATTCCATTGGTACGTAATAAAAAAAGTGAATATTATTTTCACTTTTTTAAATTATTTTTATATTTCCAACATAGTGAAAACTACAGTGGGTGCCATGCAATGCTATATCTATCTCTTTAGACAGGTCAGGGCCCTCCTAACCATAGACAGGCCAGGGCCCTCCTAACCATAGACAGGCCACGGCCCTCCTAACCATAGACAGGTCAGGGCCCTCCTCACCATAGACAGGTCAGGGCCCTCCTAACCATATACAGTCCAGGCCCTCCTAACCATAGACAGGTCAGGGCCCTCCTAACCATATACAGGCCAGGGCCCTTCTAACCATAGACAGGTCAGGGTCCTCCTAACCATAGACAGGTAAGGGCCTACCTAACCATAGACAGGTCAGGGGCCTCTTAACCGTAGACAGGCCAGGGCCCCCCTAACCATAGACAGGCCAGGGCACTCCTAACCATAGACAGGTAAGGGCCCTCCTAACCATAGACAGGTCAGGACCCTCCTAACCATAGACAGGCCAGGGCCTTCCTAACCATAGACACGTCAGGGCCCTCCTAACGATAGACAGGTCAGGGCTCTCCTAACCATAGACGGGTCAGGGCCCTGCTAACCATAGATGGGTCAGGGCCCTTCTAACCATAGACGGGTCAGGGCCCTTCTAACCATAGACGGGTCAGGGCCCTCCTAACCATAGACGGGTCAGGGCCCTCCTAACCATAGGCAGGTCAGGGCCCTCCTAACCATAGACAAGTCAGGGTCCTCCTAACTATAGACAGGCCAGGGCCCTCCTACTCATATACAGGTTAGGGCCCTCCTAACCATAGACAGGTTAGGGCCCTCCTAACCATCTCTTCAAGTCTCTTAGTCTTAAAATTTTTCCATTCCCCTCTTTCCTCACTTCAATTCTACTTCACATATATTGCATGGCTGCCCACCACTAAAAAGTGCTAATGTGTTCCCGACATGTTTCGCCACCAAACAGGCGGCTTCATCATGGGATTTTGTGTAAAAGGTGCTCTGTGTCAGCACGTAAAAATAAAGCGTCACTTTCGACCGAGTCAGCAGGAAACAGACAAAATTGAGTCTGTGTACGGCCAGTTCAGACAGCTCTTGTTTCGGGAACTGATAAATGAGGACAACACTTGTTTATCTGCAATTCCCCTCAAATACTAATGACCTTATTATCATGCTGTTGTGTGTTGCAGAATTATGTGCATTATGTATAATTTTCCTGTCTGCACTGTGTTTTCTCCCCAGTAAAGTACATGAAGGAGATATCCTCCTTTTTCAAAGGTCCTAACCTTGGTGGCCCAGGGAGCTGGGATAATGTACCGCCAGTCCTGCCACAGAAGAGGGGTTCACCAGCTCTGCCTTCCCGGGATGTAAAGGATGGGAAGAGCATTCCGCTGAAGATGTGTTATGTTTCCCGCACCTTCTTGCCTGCTGACCCAGAGCTCAGGTAAGGGGTTGAGATGTCTGACTTAAGTACAAACTGTGTTCAGAGCTCAGACCAGAACTATGGGTGGATTGGTCTATGGTGGGGTCAAATTATGCTCTACATAAGAGGCAATAGAATGACCTTATAGTAGTTGGTTCCATTCAGCTGGACTTGCTCTGTAATGTTGATGACCTTTCTCCACTCATACAAATTGTTTCCTCAGTTCAGACTTTAAACCTGAACTATGGCTGGGTGGGTCTATGGTGGGATCAAATTATGCTCTACTTAAGAGGCAATAGAGATACCTCATAGTAGTTGGTCACATTCAGCTGGACTTGTTCTGTAATGTTGAAGGCATTTTGCCACTCATACATGCACAGCTTCTTTGTTTCTGAGCTCTTGGATGAGCATTGCATTGTCTTCAACATTACCAAGCAAGCCAAGCTGAATGGAACCAACTACTAAGAGGTAACTCTACTACCTCTTATTTAGAGCATAATTTGACCCCACCATAGACTAAGTTGGATATGACAAATTACTACTAGCTATACCATGGACCTGGACAAATAAGAACCTTCACAGACTGGCAGTAGTATTCACGCATGTTCATGCAGAATGCTATGGAGATGTTTGGAGGCCAAGAGCCAATGTGAGAATCTTTTGATTCTGAATGTGCCTCTTAGTAATAATGGCTTGGGTTGTAGCACTAAAGTTGTCAAGATAAGCACAATACAATAGTTTATCAATCTTTTCCATCTTCATCTCAGAGTACACAATTAATACAGTGTAGAATACATACTGGCCCAAAAATCCCAAGACAGTCCTGGGTTCCATCTCTGAGTTGACTTCTCCAGCAAGCAGATGACATTAGAGGTGTACCTGGATGGCTGATACAGGCAGGATTGGGGTGGATCTATAATTATCTCAGGGATTCTTCAGATGTCAGCATTTCTGTTTGTCTTTTTATGTTACTTTCCTATAGATATCTCGAGATTTGTTCTGCAGACGGTAGAGATGTTCTCTTCCTTCGAGCAAAGGATGCAGGGACAGCCCAGTCATGGTTCAGTGCCATTCACACTAATGTCAGCGCTCTGATGCCACGAGTCCGGGAAGAAATCAAACAGATCCTGGCCAAGGAGGTCAAACACATGGGCTGGCTGACAGAACAGGTAGGAGACATGTCCTGAAGATAGAAGGATTGTATGTGTGTGACATTATGGCTCCTACAGCCTCAGCAAGGATTTGCAAGGACAGACTTCAAAAGTTTTCTTAAAGCCAGTAAATGCAATCACTAAATTACCATATAAGCTTTACTGGGGTATGTTCTCCCCACCAAACCAACAACCCCCCTGGTGCCCCCCCCCTCCCCCCCACTGGCTGCTATAATTTGTAGCTTTTGTGTCCTAGTATTTTTTCGAAGTCTGTAGGCCGGTCTTCTCTAGGTTGGGTGATCCTCATGAATGCAGAGAGAAGCTCCAGTTCCCTGTGAATGAAGGGCACCATTTGACGCCCCCCCCTCCCCTATGATTCCTTGCCCTCACCTTGTGTGCCCAATCTTCCAGGTTGAGTGATGATGGCCATTGCTCAACCAGGAAGACTGAGGACATCATGTGGTGAAGAAGAGGTACTGCTGGGAACAGCTTCAGACTGAAGAGGAGTATTGCAGTATGAATTTTTTTTTTAACAGCGACCTTTTCAAGAAATAAAAATGTATCCTGGGGTTAGGTAATACAATTTCAAAAGTTATTTCAACCCTGTCACGCCCCATCCTTCCGCCTAATGGTTTCAAAGGAGGGGCCTTCCTGACACGCATTGCACAGGCATGGTCCGCCCTTGTCCCCATCAAGAAACTGGTCCAGAGCAATGATGCTGTGCAGGGCAGCTGATGCTAGAGCAAGTGCATGTAGTTAGGAAGTGGCTAGAAAAGGCTGGAGAAGATCATCAGTATTGATATGAGGACAAACTATCAAACAAAGTTTACATTTGTACTAGTTACCACTGTCACTGAAACTGAAAGTGACAGGTAATCCAAAATTTTGAGTTGACAGCAGAACAAGAATAAAGGAGAAATCTTCCAATGTTCCAATGACAATTATCTAAGAGTGGATTTTCCTTTTATTTGGAGAGATTTTCTCTTACTTCCTGCTGTGTCTATAAGACAGGAAGTGGAGGTAAATCTCCCCAATAGGAAACAAATAGAAAACCAATCTTGGGTTTTATCTTTCTCGTACGCTATCCAAACTAAGGTTTTAGATACACTTTAATGAGATATTTTCCATTGTTGCGTGGTAGGTTTGCTGCAAGTGCTGTGCTCGAGGTCCTCTGCTAATAGGCAATATTAATCACCTTCTTTCTCCTGTTCTTGGCTTTTAGCTGCCACCAGAGGGAAAGAGGAACCTTGTGGCCATTCTTACAGAGAAAGATTTCCTCTTGTACAACAGCCTCCCGCACACCAGAGACGGGTTCAGTAAACCAGCATTCTGCCACCCGCTCATTGCCACCAGGTAAGGGGTAAGCCGCATGATACAAATGTATATAAATTGTACCAGGGAATAAAGAGGCCCTGTCATGAATGCATATTGGTAAAGTATGCCCCTGAATTTTCCTACGCTTGTGCAAGGAGGAGTGGTTCTAGTCTTGCCTACGTATTTGTAAAACTATTAGAAAGTGCCGGTTCAGGTTCACTTTAGGGTGGGTAGCACATGCCTTCTGCTTGATTGCCCTCCACCCCATTACCCTGAAAAAGATTACTGCACTGGATCAGAGCCTATACAGGGTTAAGGGCATACCCTCACATGTGTGCCCATGCCTCATGACTGGCTGCTCGGGGATTGGTTCAGGTTAACTTTAGGGTTGGTAGCACATACCTTCTGCTTGATCGCTCACCACCCCATTACCAAATCTTACCTTAAAATCTCCTATGATTAGCAGTCAGAGGCAGCTGTGCCTTAGATCTCACACTGCAGATATACAGCCATGAGGCTAAAGGCACGTGGTTGCCTAGGCACAGAGACTGCTGCTATTCTTCAGGATGACTTTAAAACTATGGGTTCAGGTTCTCTTTAGGGCACATGCCTTCCGCTTGACTGCCCACCACCCCATTACGCTGAGTGAGATTACTGCACTGGATCAGAGCCTCCACAGGGTTAAGGGTACACCCTCACATGTGTGCCCATGCCTCATGACTGGCTGCTCAAGCATCAGGTGCTGCATCTTTTCCCTATCACTGACTTACCACACGTTATTCTGCACGGTATCTTTGTGGGAGACGGCCATGTTGGTAGAGGAAGGCCTTTGCTTATTCATGTCAGAGCCACCCACTTGATGACTGGTGATCTCGTGACGGGGTAATGATCAAGAAGCAGCAGGAGAGATGGAGGAAGTACAGCTCCACAGAATGAATGAAGCAGAAGAAGGGAGATCCTTGCACTGTTGGTCCTCAGGTACAGCTTCCTCTCCAGCAACAGCGAGTAGCACAAAAGTGACTTCACCAAATATCACTTTAAATCTCCTGAGACTAGCACTCAGAGGCAACCGTGCCCAAGATCTCACACTGCAGATTCACAGCTCTGAGGCTGAGGGCACAGGGTTGCTTAGGCACAGAGACTGTGCTGCTATTTTTCTGGATGACTTTAAAGCTAATGGTTCATTAATTCAGGGTACATTGAAATGTCTTGATTTTTCCTTATAGCATGGGAAATCTTTACTTTTTGAATGCAGGTTCCCTTTAAAACTTTGTGAATTAAACCTATTGAGAGCTTTCAGAGCTTAAAGTGTATTTTCACTTTGCAACCAAATTGGAATAACACCCAATTTACATTTGTTACATGTTATCATTCACATTGCATAAGTTACTAAAAAATAACAAAACAAAACCTACAGCAACAACTACAAATTACAAATATTAAAAAATTGCTGCTTACCTTTTTCCTTACTGAAACATCGTAGTTTTTCCCTTCTATGTAATGATAAGGAGGGAGCAGGGGAGTTATGTTTCCCATGATAAATCCTGCTTGTACTGTGCTGGCAGATCTCATCAGTTATAAACAAGATGTGCAGGATTGTCTGTCCTATCAAAGGGTTAAAGATCTGAAGGCTTAGGCGGTACATTGTATGTTAATGCAAATTTTAAATAAAAAATTATTTAGCTGTACATTGCCACTTATTCTAAGCAATAGAAGCAGGGGCGTAACTAGAAATCACAGGGCCCCATAGCAAAATTTTGTATGGGGCCCTGTGATTTCTAGTTACACCCCTTGAAGAGCCCACATAGCTCACCTGAGGGTGACCCTGCAGAGCCCACCATAGACTCTATGGTGGGCTCTGCAGGGTCACCCTCAGGTGGGCTGGTCACACTCCTTACCTGTCCGCCTCTTCTTCCGCCGTCTTCCCTCCTCCGTCGCCGGGCACGCTCCGTCCTCCGTCCCTCGCTACGCCACTGAATACAAGCTGCCTATAGGGTCCTATATATAAACCTTCTCCAAAGAAACAACTAGAAACGTAAGTAGTATTTATTTTTTTTTTTAAATAATTGATGTGAAGTATGCTGTGTGAATGGGAACACATAACATATATATAGGCATGTTCTCTAATTCAACTGAAAAAACTCAAAATACGTTTTTAAAGGTGCTTCTACTATTACTTGTCTTCAAATAACGTTCCTGCCACCTAGTGGTCATAAGGGATAAGTGCACCACCAATGGCATGAATATGAATGACCCTTTTCAGTGTGCTTTAATATTAAACATGCCCCTAGGTGGACTGCAGGATTGAAAATGTTAACTATATTTATTCAGTGCCTAGGAGCCTCTAAACGTTGTGGGAATACACCTCTGTAACAGTGAAGTGACTATTTCCTTTTCTATAGTGATGCTTTTTTACATTGTTATACAAAGTTATAGGTATTGTGCTTCCTTAAAAATAACCTTTATCGAGAACACTCAAATTCAACAGTGATATCTGCAGTTTAAAACGAACACTGATATTATTAAAACAAAATGGTCATGGCCAAAATAATACCCCAAAATCAGGTTCCTGGAAAATAAGAGGTATTATAATTATTTCCCTGGTGACCCGTGTCTCCTGCCTCCACTTGGTGAAGCTCTACAGACTCCATCAGAACCTTCATTTGACAATTCAGGGAGTGACGGATGCCCATGTCCCCCGCCCTGCGCTGTGGTTCCATCCTCCGGCCCCTAGTTTACCAAGTAGGATGGAACCTTAGCGAGGGACAGAAGACATTTTTGGAAGTGTCAGATGACGCAGATTCTGGCAGAGGCTGTAGAACAGAGGGACAGTAGGAAACCTGGGCCACCGGAAAGGTAAACACAATACGACTTTGTTTGCAGGGACCTGCTTTTGGAATTTCTTTTTACATAATAGTGTAGATTTAAATACATACATGAGATGATATTTTAGCCAGGGTCCGTATTCTAAGTATCTGTACAGGTTTTAGGAATACTGCTATAGCCTCTGTAAATCTGCAGCTCACCATACACATTACAATCTGACTGTACACTCTGCTTTACATCTACCACTATATAGCGCAAAGGCCTGTTTGATTGGCTCGGTAATACAGCCCCCATTATGTGTATTTCATCTCTGTATAATAAGCTTGGGGTACAGCTTTAATAATTAAACAGAGGACAATTATCACTGTATTTGTTTCCAGATATAAAGTGGTTAATTTGCTATAATGTTTCTGTCATCCTTCACAGGCTTGTACACTCCGGGCCCCCCAAGAGTTCACTGCAATACGACACAGAGCTGGCCTTTGCTCTTCGCTCCGGCACACAGAAGGGGGTGGAAACTCACTTGTTTAGCGTGACAATGCCTAGAGAGCTGGCGGAGTGGACCCGGGCATTAGTAGATGGATGTCACAATGCAGCTGAGCTTATACAAGAGGTGACTACAGGTGAGACAAGTGCAGCTAAAAACAGCCCACACGACTTTTTTATGTTATATTAATCCCTAAAATGCAATGCATATTACTCCAACCATTTTGTATTTAAAGTGCACCTGCATGTTTCCCATACTAGACTTTGAAGAGGGATCCTTTGTCAAGTTGGGCAGGAGGAAAAGCACTGACGTCTAATGATCCCTCCTTTAAAGTCAGTCTGTATGTTTCCATACTAGGCAAGGTAACAGGATGGCTTTAATGGAGGGATCTTTCATCAAGTTGGGCTGGGAATAATGTACATAGCCCTGTTGAAACTTACACAGGAATCTTGGGCAGTCTGGCAGCTGGGGAATGCAGGCAAAGTAGGCACTGACTCCTATTGATCCCTCCTTTAAAGTAAACCTCTATGCTTTCCATACTAGGCAAAGTAACAGGTTGACTTTAAAGGAGGCACCATGAGGAGTCAGTGCTTACTTTTCCTGCATTATCCAGCTGCCAGGCTGCTCAAGATTCCTGTGTAAGTTTAGACAGGACTGTGCCCATTACTCCCAGCACAACCTGAAGAGTGACCCCTCCTTTAAAGTCAACCTGTTACTTTGCCTAGTATGGGAAACATACAGGTACATTTTAAAGGAGGCATCATAAAGGGGTCAATACTTACTTTGCCTGTATTCCTTAATTGCCCAAGATTGTTAGTTTCAACAGGTCTATGCACCTTACTCCCAGCCCAACCTGATAACGCTCGGGCATGGTGATTGGTTTGCTAAATCGTTGAGTGCTGCGTTGTCGGAATCAGGGGAGTGCCACATAGTCTTCCATCAGAGGATCACAGTTCAGATTGCTTGGTGATTGGTTGCTAAATCATTGTGTGCTGCGTTGTCGGAATCAAAGAAGTGCCACATAGTCTTCCATCAGAGGATCACAGATCAGATTGCTTGGTGATTGGTTGCTAAATCATTGGGTGCTGCGTTGTCGGAATCAAAGAAGTGCCAGATAGTCTTCCATCAGAGGATCACAGATCAGATTGCTTGGTGATTGGTTGCTAAATCATTGGGTGCTGCGTTGT
>NW_017306461.1:1400784-1411108 GCF_000935625.1 Nanorana parkeri
CAGGGGCGTAACTAGAAATCACAGGGCCCCATAGCAAAATTTTGTATGGGGCCCTGTGATTTCTAGTTACACCCCTTGAAGAGCCCACATAGCTCACCTGAGGGTGACCCTGCAGAGCCCACCATAGACTCTATGGTGGGCTCTGCAGGGTCACCCTCAGGTGGGCTGGTCACACTCCTTACCTGTCCGCCTCTTCTTCCTCCGTCTTCCCTCCTCCGTCGCCGGGCACGCTCCGTCCTCCGTCCCTCGCTACGCCACTGAATACAAGCTGCCTATAGGGTCCTATATATAAACCTTCTCCAAAGAAACAACTAGAAACGTAAGTAGTATTTATTTTTTTTTTTAAATAATTGATGTGAAGTATGCTGTGTGAATGGGAACACATAACATATATATAGGCATGTTCTCTAATTCAACTGAAAAAACTCAAAATACGTTTTTAAAGGTGCTTCTACTATTACTTGTCTTCAAATAACGTTCCTGCCACCTAGTGGTCATAAGGGATAAGTGCACCACCAATGGCATGAATATGAATGACCCTTTTCAGTGTGCTTTAATATTAAACATGCCCCTAGGTGGACTGCAGGATTGAAAATGTTAACTATATTTATTCAGTGCCTAGGAGCCTCTAAACGTTGTGGGAATACACCTCTGTAACAGTGAAGTGACTATTTCCTTTTCTATAGTGATGCTTTTTTACATTGTTATACAAAGTTATAGGTATTGTGCTTCCTTAAAAATAACCTTTATCGAGAACACTCAAATTCAACAGTGATATCTGCAGTTTAAAACGAACACTGATATTATTAAAACAAAATGGTCATGGCCAAAATAATACCCCAAAATCAGGTTCCTGGAAAATAAGAGGTATTATAATTATTTCCCTGGTGACCCGTGTCTCCTGCCTCCACTTGGTGAAGCTCTACAGACTCCATCAGAACCTTCATTTGACAATTCAGGGAGTGACGGATGCCCATGTCCCCCGCCCTGCGCTGTGGTTCCATCCTCCGGCCCCTAGTTTACCAAGTAGGATGGAACCTTAGCGAGGGACAGAAGACATTTTTGGAAGTGTCAGATGACGCAGATTCTGGCAGAGGCTGTAGAACAGAGGGACAGTAGGAAACCTGGGCCACCGGAAAGGTAAACACAATACGACTTTGTTTGCAGGGACCTGCTTTTGGAATTTCTTTTTACATAATAGTGTAGATTTAAATACATACATGAGATGATATTTTAGCCAGGGTCCGTATTCTAAGTATCTGTACAGGTTTTAGGAATACTGCTATAGCCTCTGTAAATCTGCAGCTCACCATACACATTACAATCTGACTGTACACTCTGCTTTACATCTACCACTATATAGCGCAAAGGCCTGTTTGATTGGCTCGGTAATACAGCCCCCATTATGTGTATTTCATCTCTGTATAATAAGCTTGGGGTACAGCTTTAATAATTAAACAGAGGACAATTATCACTGTATTTGTTTCCAGATATAAAGTGGTTAATTTGCTATAATGTTTCTGTCATCCTTCACAGGCTTGTACACTCCGGGCCCCCCAAGAGTTCACTGCAATACGACACAGAGCTGGCCTTTGCTCTTCGCTCCGGCACACAGAAGGGGGTGGAAACTCACTTGTTTAGCGTGACAATGCCTAGAGAGCTGGCGGAGTGGACCCGGGCATTAGTAGATGGATGTCACAATGCAGCTGAGCTTATACAAGAGGTGACTACAGGTGAGACAAGTGCAGCTAAAAACAGCCCACACGACTTTTTTATGTTATATTAATCCCTAAAATGCAATGCATATTACTCCAACCATTTTGTATTTAAAGTGCACCTGCATGTTTCCCATACTAGACTTTGAAGAGGGATCCTTTGTCAAGTTGGGCAGGAGGAAAAGCACTGACGTCTAATGATCCCTCCTTTAAAGTCAGTCTGTATGTTTCCATACTAGGCAAGGTAACAGGATGGCTTTAATGGAGGGATCTTTCATCAAGTTGGGCTGGGAATAATGTACATAGCCCTGTTGAAACTTACACAGGAATCTTGGGCAGTCTGGCAGCTGGGGAATGCAGGCAAAGTAGGCACTGACTCCTATTGATCCCTCCTTTAAAGTAAACCTCTATGCTTTCCATACTAGGCAAAGTAACAGGTTGACTTTAAAGGAGGCACCATGAGGAGTCAGTGCTTACTTTTCCTGCATTATCCAGCTGCCAGGCTGCTCAAGATTCCTGTGTAAGTTTAGACAGGACTGTGCCCATTACTCCCAGCACAACCTGAAGAGTGACCCCTCCTTTAAAGTCAACCTGTTACTTTGCCTAGTATGGGAAACATACAGGTACATTTTAAAGGAGGCATCATAAAGGGGTCAATACTTACTTTGCCTGTATTCCTTAATTGCCCAAGATTGTTAGTTTCAACAGGTCTATGCACCTTACTCCCAGCCCAACCTGATAACGCTCGGGCATGGTGATTGGTTTGCTAAATCGTTGAGTGCTGCGTTGTCGGAATCAGGGGAGTGCCACATAGTCTTCCATCAGAGGATCACAGTTCAGATTGCTTGGTGATTGGTTGCTAAATCATTGTGTGCTGCGTTGTCGGAATCAAAGAAGTGCCACATAGTCTTCCATCAGAGGATCACAGATCAGATTGCTTGGTGATTGGTTGCTAAATCATTGGGTGCTGCGTTGTCGGAATCAAAGAAGTGCCAGATAGTCTTCCATCAGAGGATCACAGATCAGATTGCTTGGTGATTGGTTGCTAAATCATTGGGTGCTGCGTTGTTGGAATCAAAGAAGTGCCACATAGTCTTCCATTAGAGGATCACAGTTCAGATTGCTTGGTGATTGGTTTGTTAAATCATTGAGTGCGGCGTTGTCGGAATCAGAGGAGTGCCACATAGTCTTCCATCAGAGAATCACAGATCAGATTGCTTGGTGATTCGTTTCTAAATCATTGAGTGCTGCGTTGTCCGAATCAGGGGAGTGCCACATAGTCTTCCATCAGAGGATCACAGTTCCGATAGCTTGGTTCTTCATCTTTTTCACTTATTTCCAAATCATGTGATCAAACCCTGGAGCAGCATTTCCTCCGAAAAAAGGAAAACTTTTTACGAATTTATTGATCATAGTTTTAAATTCAAGTACGTCAAAAGCCATTTTTTTTTAGTTTTGGATAGATTGAGAAAGGATTCAAACCCCCATCAGAATTGTATTGCTTTCTTTGTCCTTAAATGGGTGTCCAATAGGGAGGAACTCAGGTTGAAACTGAACCCGGTCTGAACCTGAACTCCTCCAAATGCAAAAGGAGCTTGTCTCGCACATAGAATTCACCGCTTGCATCTTGACGTAAGCAAAGGGATGGGGTGCAGTGACGTCATTGACCTTATATTGCCACCTGGCTACATTAAGTGTGACCATATAAGGTCAATAATGTCAACACAAGCATCCCACCTCTTAGTTTATGTGCAGTTGCGGGGCAGGGAATCCCCTGGCCTGCAACTGATTGGGTAAGAGACCCATGGCACTTCCATGTTCAGAAGAGTTCAGGTTTGGGCCAGGTTTCCATCTGAACCTGAGCTCATCCCAAGTGCCCAACAGCCTACCTACTGTAGAGACGTGGATGTCAGAATTAGATAAACGTATTGCTGTTGGAAAAGTCGCATACCAATCCAGAGGAGCTACTGCTAAACCTTCTTTATTATGGAATCTCTGGCTGGACTATAGGTCTCACTTACCGCTGCCTCTGTCTCCTGAACCTCAGGGTTAAGACGGTCCAGCAAATCTTAATTCATCAGCGTCGCAGCCCAAAGAACCCTTTCATGGTCCCCATTTGCGTATCACACAACCACGTGCTGATTCAGTTCAGGACATCAAGGAACACCTTTACATCAAAGCTTTTCCATAGATATTAATTTTATCGGCTCCAACGTCACTCACTAGAGAAAACTACAGGAGGGGCGGATACAAGACCAGTTTTCCTGCACAAGTAGGGAGAGCAGCAGTGACCGGTCTTTCTTGCAGGAAGCTCCTGCACAGATCTGGAGGATATATACAAATCTCACCAAGATTCAAGGAAGAATACTCATGACTCTTGTATTTAGAGATGATTTACTTATCCAGGAGTTTAGCTTTAAAATCTGAGTATAGTTTGATTTGATTAAGGTAGGCAGCACCATTTATTTGATACGATGCTATTGCTAAATATGAATTGTGTGTTTTTATCTACCTAGCCTGCACATGGGGCGGAAAAGAGTGTGCACTCTCTATACACATCGACAAAGGATTCACACTATTCACAGAGGAGCCTGGACTCAACAGAATCGTTCACCTTCATAAACCCTTTGAGAAGCTAAGAATGTCTTCTGACGACGGTGCCAGGATGTTGTTTCTGGACTTTGGCAACCCCGATGGTGAACTTGTACGTAAAGCAAAGAGACAGACCATCAGCTCCTGTTCCTTAACCCTGTTTTAGGTTTTCCTTTATTAGATACACTTTTTTCTTTATAGGTAGCTATGAAGGTAATCACAGTTCATTTAAAAAATATGGGAGTGCTAATAGTTACAGGCAGATCTTTTTCATCTTTGCATACACTTATATTCTGGGATTTAGATCATTTTCTTGGTGGCTTTTTACTACAGTTGCTTTTTCTTTCAGCAACTCTTCAGCTCACGACCTGTAATGTCAGAGAAATGTGCCTTCTATGGTTGCAAAGCTTTATATAAAATATCATCAAAACATGTAAAAATATGAAAATGGTGGCAAATATGAATATACAATGAAATTCAAGAGACATTGATACACATTAAGTAACAGTTTTTCCTGATAGCCTACCCACCCAGCTAGGTATACTCACCAGTCTATGATACCTCACCACCTTCCTGTTCTGTTTCCGTAATGGAGTAGAGCTTCAGGGAATGGGGGAGCATATTACCTCTCCCATTCCAATCACAGGGTCTGAAGACCCTGTCATTTGAAAGGGCAGTGACTTCATCCACTCAAGTAAGCTCCAACACCATGCAAGATCTGAACCTACTCAGTGTGGACATCAATGTATGTGGCAGGGGAGTATGGCTTGTTCAATATACCTTGCTGATGGTGGGAAGGGTAGGCTATCAAGTAGCACCTATACTCTGTCCTGAATTCTGCAGGTGAAAGTACCTTTTTAATGGACCCTTCAATTTCCCCAGTGCTCTCTGTAATTCAATGCCATATAACCTAGCATTAAGGCTACTCCTATGGTAATGTTACATGGCATGCTGAGTGATGTCACTGATATAGTTTGCTACTAGACCACTTTGTAAAAGTGGTCAGTACATCCATTTTTTTTTAGTAGATGTAGAGTAGAACCACCTGGCAGCTTGGTATATCTCTCATGGACTCTGTTGATGAGGTCTCCTCATTGAGTTTCTGGGTCTGTATGCCTGCTATGTCCTTTATGATGGATGTCCACTTTCCCTGTTGGGTTTTTATTTATTTGACATTATGGATTATGTAACAAGAAGAGCTGAAACACATAAAAGTGGGCAGGAACACCCAAAAGTCCCAGGTGTACAGGTACAGAGGCAGGAATCCTGGCAGAAGGATCTTGTTAACACTTTAAAGTTAAAATAGCAAGTCCCAGAAGAAGGCACATACTTATGTCTACTCATACCTCCAGTTTTCATGAGAAAGGCTGCTGTGTGCCCATGTAGCCCCAAACTCAGGTGCTCACTGTTTTGACTTAAGCTCCTTAAAAAACCTTTGGCCCACCCCAGCATTCCATAATGCAACACAATGTTCAGTAAAGAGTCTCCTACTTTGCATTGTGGGATAACTGGAGGGTGAATAAGAGCTTTAATATTAGAGCTCAATTCATGCTTTGGCTACATGCTGTGCTCCATTTTTGAGGCTCCCTGGTCCCACTGAAGCCATACTGTTGACAGGTGGTGGGATAGTATGGCTTTACATATTCACCAAAGTCCAAGAAGGACATGTCACAGCATGTAGCCCACGTAGACCCAAACTCAGCTGCTCACTGTTTTGACTTAACAGAACTTTGGCCCACCCCAGCATTCCATAATGCAATGCAATGGCCAGTAAAGAGGTTCCCACTTTGCATTGTGGGTTAACTGGAGGGCGGGTGAGAGCTTTGATATTAGAGCCCAAGTCATGCTTTGGCTACATGCCTTGCTCCAATTTTGACTCTCACTGGTTCCACTGAAGTCATCCTGTTGACTGATGGAGGGCTTTACATATTCACAAAAATCCAGGAAGGACATGTCACAGTACTGTAAGTTGAAGAACATGGGCATGAGGGAACCATAACTCATATTATAAACCTCTTTTATTTGCTATAAGCACACCACATGGCCTAAAATTTGTGGAAGCCTGACAATCACACCTATAAATGATTGTTGGACATCCAATTGTGAAACCATGGGCATTATTATGGAGTTGGCCCGCCTTTGTGGCTATAAATGTCTCCTCCTCTGTCTGTGGGAATTTGTGCCCATTCAGCCAAAAAAGCATTTGTGATGTCATCTACCGATGTTGTTTGAGGAGACCTGACTCGAAATTGGCATTCCAATTCATCCCAAAGGTGTTCAATACGCTTGAGGGCATGGCTCTGGGCCAGGCCACTCAAATTCCTCCACCCCAAACTCATCAAATCATTTATTTTTGAACCTGGCTTTGTTCACCTGAATAATTTTGAGGGGTGTCCACATATTTGTAGCCGTGTAGTGTAGCCACCATGACACAATAAGACCCCTCCATCTGTTGGTATGTTTCATACTTTTGAGGACTCCCTACATTACAATTTGTTTAATCACCTTTATTATTTTTTTTTTCCATTCAGCAACTGGATCTTCATTCTTGCCCCAAAACCATCGTCTTCATCATTCACTCGTTCTTGTCAGCCAAGATGTCTCGCATGGGTTACCTACCATAAAGAAGAGCTCCGGGGATGTCCTACAGAGAACCAAAGTAGTACATGCACTAATCCACTCATAAATGAAAAGATCTTCTTGGGTTGCCATAGCCATCCCGGAAACAACTGTCAGCTCTGAAATAGCCGCTGCCACAGTTGTTGCTGTGTAATACGATACACTTTAACCCTGTGTTATCTGGTGCCAATACCTCTCACAGCAACGTAGTGCCTTACATGTAGTTTTATGTAACGGTTTGATGCACAGATATGAAGAGAGCAGGCACTTTATCGTTCCTGTTTCATCAAGAAGGAGATCTCGGTGCCTTCAGCTGTTTTCTTCAAACGTTGTAGATAGAGCTGTAATATACAACACTGGGTCCTAAGCTGTATTCTTATTTCTACATCTGACTTAAAACATTTTTTTTTGTGCGTTATAATTATATATATATATTATATATGTATATTCATAAGAAGAATTCAAATAAGATATATTTAGTTTTTAGTAGAGTTGGAAAAAAAAAGAAATTGATGAGATGGTGTCTGTTTTGTTATTCCACATTGGTCTAAAGCTGGTCATACACCTATTGCTTATCTGCAGAGTTTCTATGGTCAGATGGAAAAATTGTAACAGATTCCTCATCTATGCTAAACTGTGTGGATGAAGGAATCTCCCGGTGGGCCAAGCTTCAGTATCTTGCTAGTCGGCCCCGCTGGCTCTCAAAATACCTAAACAATGCCTGCATCCAATCAGATTGTTCAGGTACTTTGACAGCCAGCGGGGCCGACTAGCAAGATACTGAAGCTTGGCCCAGCGGGAGATTCCTTCATCCACACAGTTTAGCGTAGATGGAGGAATCTGGAGAAAATCTGCAGATAATCTATAGGTGTATGGCCAGCTTAAGCGAGACTGTAATGGCGTGGCAGCTCTCCATTGGCTGCAAAATATTTGTGTGCCATCAATAGTTACCCTCTGGTTAAATGGGGAACATGGAACCGATTTTAAGGCATTGCATTATCACAGAGTGTGCCAATTTAAGGTGCTAGCTTTTGTCCTTTTTGATGGTGACGCAACTTCTTCATGTGTTCAGGCCAAGGATACGCCATAAAGACGCTCTGTTACTTTTTAAATGTATTTTTTTCCATGAATCAGTGTGAGCCTTTCAAATTCTATAATAAACTTTATAAGTCAGGAACATCTTTCCATTCAAATAATTGGTTGGGATTTTGACTGAATTTGGCCTGTATTAACTTTACATCAACCTTCCTATTGTATGTTTCCCCTTCAGCAAGCACAATGAATACATTAAATGAAATGGACATTGGGCCAAAGCTGCCTGGGTATCGCAATTTCACAAGTTGCATCAGATCCTTGACACTGTCACCTTGCTCATTCAGGGTAAAGTGACAAAACCTAACATAGCATAAAAACCAAAACACTCTATCTGTATTTTATACACTTCTTAGAAAATATGGCAGCTGGAATCTGATTTCTTAATAATGGCAGCACCCCCTTTTTTTAACTTTGCTTTTGCACATTTGAGGTCTTCTCTATTGACCAGTATATACTAGCATAGGCCCGTAGTCAGGTCTGAGAGACAATTGAATGTTCAGTCTACCCCATCCCAACACTTCATGACAGGCTACAGTATTAAGCGTCACCTTTACTTAAAGAGTACCTAAAGCCAAAACTTTTAATCCAACTTGAAATAGAGCAGGGAATGGGAAAACAAACTACTTTTTTTCCCCTCAGTGTAAAAAGAGTGTATACCATAAGCTTGAGACTCGAAGGACTCGAAGGAAAACTGCTTAGTTTACAACTGGAACGAAACCAAATATTATTTGTTAAATTGCTGCTCTCTGTATCCCTATTGGGAGAGATTTCCACCACTTCCTGTTGTCCCTAAAACAGGAAAATGAGGGCACATCTCTCCAGTGGGGAAACAGCAATAGATTTTTTTAGTAGAAAGACGTAGAGCACTTATCAGGTTTTATTTGATGTTTATTTCCTTATTTCCTCATTGATTTTCCCCTACTTCCTGTCTCAATGAGACTGGTCACTGTAAGAGGAAGTGAGGCGAATTCTTTGAAATGGTGTCTATCCCTTGCCCAAAACTTAAAAATTGTTGACATTACATTATAGTGTAAGTTTATGCCTTTTACGTACATTTATAAGCTGATAAGCCATCACACCCCAGCTCTATCCCTTGCCTTTAGGTAGAAATGTTGGCAGACACCAAGTCTGCTGTCTGAAAGGGAAGTGCCTGTGTTGCCTATAGTAGCCAATCAGGTCTGTCTATATTTTAGGATGAAACTGAAAAAGAAGTGTCTGGCTGCTGTGGACAACTTAAGAACTTTTCTTATGATCTTTGTATACATCGCACCCACTATGTTCTCATGATATTGATCCTGACCATCACCAAATGTGTCTTTTCTGAACCAAATGGAGACTGCACAATATTTTAACTATTTTCTGGTTTGTTAGAATAAAGCCAATAATAAAATAGATTATAATGTCTTCTGAGCCATCAGTCCTTATTCTACAGGATGGTCTGAAACTGTATGTTGGGTGTCAGGACTGGCTTAATACACTCGAAGATCTGAACTACAGAACACACCACTCACTCCCCAGTATCCGTGTCACCAGTGAGATCTGAACTACAGCACACACCGCTTACTCCCCAGTATCCGTGTCACCAGTGAGATCTGAACTACAGCACACACTGCTCACTCCCTAGTATCCATGTCACCAATAAGATCTGAACTACAGAACACACCGCTCACTCCCCAGTATCCGTGTCACAAGTAGGATCTGAACTTCAGAACACAGCGCTCACTCCCCAGGTATCCATGTAACCAGTGCACACAGCTCACTCCCCAATATACATGCAACCAATGACATTTGCACTCCAGTGCACAGAATTCACTCCCCAATATTCATGTAACCAGTCACATCTGCACTCCAGTGCACACAGCTCACTCCCCAATATACATGTAGCCAGTGAGATCTGTACTACAGCACACACATCTTAATCTCCAGTATCCGTGTCACCAGTAGGATCTGAACTTCAGAACACACCGCTCACTCCCTGGGTATCCATGTAACCAGTGCACACAGCTCATTACCCAATATACATGCAACCAGTGACATCTGCACTCCAGTGCACACAGCTAGAGCACACACAGCTCACTCCCTAGTATCCATGTCATCATGGAGATCCACACTACATCACACACAGCTTAATCCCCAATATCCATGTAACTGATGAGATCTGATTTTTTTTCTAACAACTAAGATCAGCCACACAGGGAGTGCATTGTTTTCATTGGGTCACTTGACTTGCATTGTTAGAAGAAGCAGTACAGCACAACCATGATGTAGCACTGCAAACTAGGATGCACAAATAGGGTTCATAT
>NW_017306461.1:1411156-1454721 GCF_000935625.1 Nanorana parkeri
TTTTAAATAGGGCCGGGGAGGGAAAGACTCCTATCAGTTTGTTTTTTGCTGTCTGTATTTCACTTGGGAAATTTCCTTTCACTTTCTGTCCTGGAGATGCAGAACACAGTTTGGCTTTACATACGCTTTAACATATATTAATAAGATGTTTTCTCATCAGGCTGATCTCTTTTGCAAGACTACATTCTATGTGAAGAGTTCATATGACTTCTGAAACCCAAAAGTATGCTTGCGGTGGAATGCATCAATACAAAAGCTAGTACTGATTAGAGGTTCTTTGTTACAATAAATGTCAAAGTGAATAAAATCACACAATACAACACAATGTTTACTAAAAAAATCATTCACAAACTTGCAATCATTTTACATAAAATTGTGTTTCTTGTCACCTCTTTACTAATTTTGTTGGCTTTAAAACTTGTGCAGTTGAAAATGTTAAAAAGGGAGCGTCTGCTATGATACATACATTTATATTTATCTACCTACCCTTAAGTTCAAGTCATCTAACTGCTAAGGAGAACACACACCGCACAAAACGACTTAGATCTTCTCAAGTGAACCAACAGGTACAGTTTGTTTCTGTGAGCTGTCCATGGAGACCTATGCATAAGGTGTCAGCTCTGCAGACTGTCCTCTCCACAAATGCAGTACGATAAGTAATTTCCTCTAGAGAAAGGCGTTCTACTTCCATTTACACGTTAGAGTGCTAGCAGACAGTAGTGAGCTACTATTAGGGTACAGTAAAGGGTGCGTCCATCACCCTGAGCCAGATGCCTCCTGATCTTCTATAGGACTTTTTTTTATCAGGCTTTTGTTGGCCTCAGATACATTGAAAAAAGCTCAGTGATGTGGTCTGGTGTCTGCTCTCTTGGCATGTCCATTTTGCAACATTGGAGGATGGGTCTTGGAAAAGTGAACAATTGCTTCCTTAGCCATATGACATTATACAATCACATCATGGGACACGGAGCTAAGGAGTCAGTGGAGTGGCACAAATCAGGGGCTTCCCATGGCCAGAGTGTGAACCCAGCACTGAGTGATGGCCAATGGACACTTTAATGGATGACCTTTATCACCAATTAAAGCTCCATAGCAGCTTAATTACTGGAAAATATCTGATCATAAGGAGGTTACTTTTGACCGTGAAATGAATGCTTGTGTGCTAACTAGTGGATTAATATTCCACTTTTGTTTATATACCCCATGCACTTTTTTATTTCACCCTGGGTCTAAGTACATGAGCAAACACAAACAGCTTTTAAAAAGATTTAGTTCTATCTCACAAAGTGAAGTAGGTTCTATTACCCCTTCTAAAATTGTTACATTACACTAGCAAAGTGCTTCCTGTTTGCTATAGACCTTCTTACACTGCTGACTCATCAACAGCCCATCAATTCTGCTCTACAAACAAGGAGTTATAGCCTTTATGGCTGTATTACTTCCTTATCATGCAATTACATTTTTTTCTTACTGTTTGAGTTGGCCAAACATCTCTCAATTTGGTTCTGCAGTGCACAAAAAATAGTCATGTCTTGGTTTCCACTTGACAAAAAACACTGAATTACATCACAAGCTTGCCTGACCTCCTGAACATCGATAAGCTGCCTTTTGTCTTCGGTTTTGACAACAAAGTTGGAGTCTCCTTTTATATCTTTAACTTTTGGACGTGGCCTTAAACCTGTAAGCTTTGGCTTTTCACCAATAGTTGGAAAGGCAACTTTTGCTTTTTGGTTTGAAAACGATAGACCGGTACACAAGGGTTCATACTCAAGGTTTGCATGTTCATCGTCGCTCTCCTCTTTAATAGTGATTGTTCTGTAGGATACCTGACCTGCAGTTAATACAGCAGAATTGACAACATTACTGTTGCTCTCTTGTGAAATGGGGAAAGATATGACCTCATGAGGTCTTGCCTCTGGTGGATCATTTTTGGTCGAACAAAGAATTCTGATAGCTTCTTGCTTCTGAAAACTGGATGTAATAGTATGAGGTGTTATCCTTAACCATGCCTTGTTCATGGTATAACTAGCCTCCACAAGGGTAATCTCACTCATTTTCTGAAGTATGGATATCTCAGTTCTCACTCCAATGTTGGTGTCTTCTTTCAGTCTCTCAAGAAGAAACTGTCTGTAAAATATGTTGAACTCACTAACCAACTCTTCTCCAAAATGATGGCCCGTCGAAGGATTTTGTTTTGGGAAAATACACAGCGAGATGTTTCGAAGTTTCACTTTTGGCCCAGCATTTTGGGTGGTAAAGGCCAGCAAAATTTTCCTTTCCTGTCTACCAAGTTTGGCATCCCAGTTCAAAAGCCACTCAACGAGCAACGGATCAGTCAAGCAACCATTTTCACTGGGCTTCAGAGATACAGGAGAAAGACAGTGAGTTCCCAAGGATCCTGCTGGAAGATTGTGAGTAACTAACAGTTTAAGCTTTTCTGTACCATCCATGTTGCAACAGAACCAGATGCAGACAGTCTCCTTTGGTTCTAAGGTCATCCCTGGTCTTGACATGAATCTGAATTGAAAAGGAGACCCTACAGCACAGAAAATATCATCCAAATGGTAATCTTTAGAAATTCGAGCTAGAAGCACAGACCTGCTTAAAGAATTGCTTTGGACACATTGGCTATAGTGCTGTGACTGCATGTGAACATCTCGTTCTCCTTGAACATGTCTGACAGTTGTTAAATGGCAACCAGCAAATCTTTTATCCATTGCACTATTTGACTCCATTTTGATAATTGGCGTAGGTTTCGGTAGGATTTTAACATATCTGCTTTGTCTTTTCTCCCCTAGTAGAAGGTCTCCTCTATAGAACAGTCGATATCTCTCTTTCCATCGCCACAACCATCCATTGGAAGGCTTGAACTGTGGGCAGCCAATCTCCTTGGCAATTACCTCTGCCTGCCTCATGAGTATAGGTCCAGAAATGGGCAGTTTGTTGGCCTTGGCAAAGAGAAGCCATTCTAGCAGCGCTTCATCTACTTTGGCGTGCTTAAAGGGTCTATTTCGTTTACGGCTTGGGTTCTCGTTCTGGTTCCAGCGCTCTAATATCTCATCTCTCTTTTTCATGACTCTACTAATGGTAGACTGTGATAAGCCCATATTTCTAGCCACTGATGACTGAGAGGCTTTGGGCTGCTGCAGAAGTTCCAGAATTTTTACTTTTTCTGCCAGAGTAGAGTCCCGTCTTTTTTTGTATGTTGGCAGGTGACTGCAGGTATCCATCACTAAAATAAAAATATTAACAATATATTCCAGTCAAACATTAAAATTGTACATCTAAACTAACACAGAAGACACATCCTACCTAGTGAGCCAATGTGGTCCAAGTAGAACCACCTATCTGAGCCCACTGAAGCTTCGCACTAGACATGTGCGATTAGTTTCGTTCCGAATCAAAATTCAGACGAATTTTCCCGAAATTCGGACATTTAGACACATCCGAATTTTCAAATCCCAATGCATCCGAATGTGCCAATACCGAGTATTTGAGTGAGTACCCACACTCACCCAAATGCTCCGATACTTTCCCCGATACCGGAACGTCCGCTCAGAGGGAGATTTCCTCTGACCGGCAGTGCCTCGAGGGAACATAGTGCCGGCTTTCCACCCTGGCTTCCTTCCTGACTGGCTGTTGCTGTTTGGCCGACTCGATGCTAATTGGCCGGGAAGCTGGCTTCCCAGCCAATCAGCATTTAGCCAGCCAAACAGCATGGAACCGCATTCCCAGCCAATCAGGAAGCCAGCTCCACGCTGATTGGGTGGGAACCCAGCTTCCCAGCCAATCAGTATAGATCCAGCCAAACAGCAGGCTCGATGCTGATTGGCTGGAAAGCTGGCTTCCTGGCCAATCAGCATCGATTCGGCCAATCAGCATCTAGCCGGCTTCCCGGCCGATCAGGAGGTTGGGCGGCAGGTAATGACCCTCCTCCCAGGCTTCCTGATTGGCCAGGTTAACAACTCTAGGTTCCCTTGCGGCTCCTCAGCCAATCAGCATCGAGCTGACCAAACAGCATGGAGCCGGCTTCCTGGGCAATCAAGAAGCCGGACATGGCGCCTGGCTTCCTGATTGCCCGGGAAGCCGGCTCCATGCTAGCAGAAGTACCGGTATTGGTACTCAGTATCAGCAAGTGCTGAAATATAAATATCGCTACTTGATAACGAAAAAAACAGCATTGGTGCATCCTTACACTTATACTCTATCTATCTATCTATCTATCTATCTATCTATCTATCTATCTATCTATCTATCTATCTATCTATCTATCTATCTATCTATCAACCCATCTATCTATGTCTCTATCTAAAATACATTTATAAAAAGTGTTACATTACTAGGGGGTTCAGGGAATAACTGTGCCTGATATAGCCAAGTCCATACTGTTCCTTCCTCCGGATTAGCTAGCACCTTTGACGAGTTAATAATTGTTAATTTTTGATGGACGTATCTACTGTACACTGCCTGGCCAAAAATATAAAGACACCACCTGGATTTAGCTAAGCAAATAGATAAGAGCCTTCCATTGAATAACTGTTATTATCTGGGGTTGCTTCAGTTGGTCAGGTCTATGAACTTCCAAGTACGAGTGCAGAGCACATGCATGGGCCCACCTGGGCATTTTTGATCTGTGATATCATGTCAGGTTGGGACAGGGAGTATAAGACTGGTCGGGAGTCAAACAAAGATGTAGTTACACTTTAAGGGGTATCTAACCACAAATTTTTTTTACCAGTCCGTAAATACACCGCCCGGCCAAAAAAAGTCACCACCTGGATTTAACTAACGTAAGAGCTATAGAGGTTTCCTCAGTTGGTCAGATCTAGGTTCGGAAACGTTCTGTGCCCAAAAAACGAGGTCAGCTGCCTACCTGAATATATTGAATGGTCAGGTTTTTCCATCAATAGATGTTTTCTTCCCTGTTGGCACATTGGGCATATTCCAAGAAGGCGACAATGGCAGGATTCATCGGGCTCAAATTGTGAAAGAGTGGTTCGGAGAGCATGAGACATCATTATCACACATGGATTGGCCACCACAGAGTCCAGACCCTAACCCCATTGAGAAACTTTGGGTTGTGCTGGAGACGACTTTACGCAGTGGTCTGACTCTCCCATCATCACTACTTCTTGGAGAAAAATGAATGCAACTCTGGATGGAACACAATGTTGTGACATTGCATAAGCTTATCGAAATGATGCCACGGCGAATGTGTGCCGTAATCAAAGCTAAAGGTGCGCCAATTAAATATTAGAACGTGTGACTTGTTTTATCTTTGCACAGGCAGTGTATTTATTCAACCTTACTATGTGACTACACAGTCTTCAGTGAACTGCTAAGAAGCTGAATCCAAATGGGCCGATACATCTGACTCCCTCTTTGCACTACTGAGTAGCCCCTAAGGCCACCAAACAATAAGTATCATTTTAGCACAATTTGCATTCTGCACTTACTGCTGTGTATTTTAGGCATTTATCCATTTTGGGGTAAGACAGACACACAAGAACTGCTCACACCTACCCGTCTGATCTGCAGCCATGTCTCCGTGTCCTAATCACCTCTCTGCTGCAGAAAGAAATCCCTTTCAAAGGCTTTCAACATCCACTTACAGACCTGCCTGATCTGTAGCATGGAGTTGAATGAACCTTCCCAAACAAGCATGTATGCGGAAGAGATTCCAGTGCAAGTGGTTATGGGAGAATTAAAGGGTGGCATGACTTTTGCGGTGGCTTTGGCAACGGCTGATGATGAATTTAAGGGAAATATGGGAACCCCCTTAAATTACCCCCAACTCCTCCTCCAGCTTCATGTTTCTGTGCCTTGCAGACTGGAAACCTGATTACATTCTGTATTTATATACAAGGGAACAGTTTTTTTAAAGCACACAGTAATTTCAGCACTGCTGCTGCACTCAACATAACAAAGATCTTTGCTGAGCTAAAAAAACATTTTTAGTATTGTATGTTATTCGGTGTGCAGACGCAGACAGGAGCATGGCTACAGATCATGGGGCCCCATAGCACAATTTTATTGGTGCCCCCAGAGACCTCCCTACTGTCATTGATCTTAATGCCTATGTCTAGGAAAAATCAGCTCCCTGTGCAATGAGGCTTTCCCCACACTGCAAGGGTTAAATGCTCATTTAGGTTGGGATAGCCGAATCTCGGCCTCCAGCTGGCTGCAAATCCCATCTTGCATCTGCCTCTGGAAGTCATGCTTGTGGCGGTCAGAGTCTTGCATTGCCTTTTGGGACTTGTAGTTCTACAACAGTGGGAGGGCTGAAGTTTGGATACCCCTGGTCTAGGGTATTGGGTAAAGCAGTTTTGCTTACGTGATCCCGCCTACCCTGGCACTTGGAGCTCCCTTTGTCTTCCCTACGCTCCACCTTGTGGACTGCCCCTCGGTTTCCCACATATATTGCAGGGCTATGGGCCCTGCAATGTACTTGATGATGTCAGTGGGCATCTGACTGCTTGAGCATAGGGGGGAAGAGGCTGCGAGTACTGATCTTGTGGTCCAGAGGGAGCCTGAATGAGCGTGGATCAGGTAAGTAAAAGTCCTTTTCCCAGGTACCCTAGACCTAAATGGACATTTAACCCTTGCAGTGCAGGGGCAGCCCCAGTGCAAGAGGAGTTTTTTCTTTTTTTAGCAAATTCAGCTTTAACATAAAGTATGTCTAAATTAAGGGCAGGTATCAGGAGAGCCAGCATAGTCAGTACATTGCTAAGGACCAATGCTGTGGACAGAACTTGCAACTGAAAAGGAGGGGAGAGATAACAGTGCAGAGAATTAACTTTTAACATTATTTTTAGCTAACCGCTCCAACCTCAGTAGCTCACCAGTCTTTTTCGGCATATCAGATCTCAGGGCCTCAGTGAAAATACTGATATTTTATATTACGATATAATTGTTATTACTCCTGCACTGAATTTCTTATGTAGGAAGACTGCATTAGGCATACAGGGTTCATTTCAGTGCTGGCCAGGATGTCCAGAAGCTCCAAGGGCATTTCATCTATAATACTAGAGCTGGCCGTACTTGCATAGATTTCTTTTGTTTACCCTTCGTCCATACTAAACAGAATGGATGGATAAATCTTCCCTTCTGGGCTATTGTATTCTGACCCTTTCTTAACAATAAAACCACAAATCTACTCATCCACTCACTTGTTATCTCTTTTCTCAACTATTGCAACTCCCTCCTCTACATGGGCTATCCCTGTTCCAGTCTATCATGAATGCTGCTGCTAGACTCATCCACCTAATCAACCGCTCTGTGTCTGCAATCACCCTCTGCCAATCCCTGCACTGGCTTCCAATCACCCAAAGGATAAAATTCAAAATACTAACAACAACATACAAAACTATCCACAACTCTGCCCCCGGCTATATCTCCAACCTCATCTCAGAGTATCACCCTAACCGTCCCCCTTGCTCCTCCCAAGACCTCCTGCTCTCTAGCTTCCTGGTCAACTCCCCCCATGCACGTCTCCAGGACCTCTCTAGAGTTTCCCCCATCTTCTGGAACTCCCTACCTAATCCTGTCCAGCTTTTTCCTATCGTCTGCCTTAAGGCGATCCCTGAAGATTCATCTCTACAGGGAAGCCTATAGCGCCTCAACCTAGCCACTGAACTATGATTTTCTCAAACAGGTAATTCCAGTATCGGTATTCTGTATTGGCGAGTACTGAAACATAAAATATTGGTACTCGTACTCGATACTGAAAATCCAGTATCGGTGCATCCCTACTATTTACCATAGATACCCCCTGCAAAAAAATGAAAGTAAACCCATACAGGGGCACACACACCAACAAATACCCAACAGAGGCTTATACCTTTCCCAGCTCCTATCCACCTGCCCCTCCTTTTCAGATTGTAAGGTCTCATGGGCAGGGCCCTCCTAACCATCTTGTCATCTCGTCTTGATTTGTATTGTAACTAATGTCTTCCTTATATTATAAAGCGCTGTGCAAACTGTTGGCGCTATATAAATCCTGTAGAATAATAATATATGAAAAAAAAACAAATAAAAAGCATTAGCTTAAAGTGACCCTGTCGCAAAAATTTATTATAACCCCTCTTACCTGTAAAAAAAAAGGCCCTGCTGTCCACCACACACTACAGGATACATTAGTGACTTGAGGTCAAAGGGTAGAACTGCAGAATATTAACACTTCCGGAAGTGTAATTTTTCCAGCGTCCTTTGGGGAAACAGTTCTAGCAACCAGAGCAATGTTTGGCAGCACAAGCAGCAGGAAAGGTGCATACTTACTGACTTCTTTTGTAAGAGGGGTTACAATAATATTTTTTTTGTGACAGGTCCTCTTTAGAAAATCTATAAAAGAAAAGATCAACTGAGGCTAGAGCTACACAAGAGGTTTCCAGCCTGATCTTGCTTTGAATTTCACTCCTGATTAATCGTTAAGACACTGAGTGCAATGGAACTTCATTTGTCTGTATTTCCTGCCCATCCTTTCAAGATGTCAATTTCATTTAACTGTTTGGCCACCGGCCAGTGTTGCTTTCTAGGATTAACTATCTTATTTTATGGTCTAAATGCTGGTAAGAATTGATCCACACTTTTCTCTCTCTTCCTGTTCTGGTGACCATTGCCCCCTGGGATATGAAGTTAAGGGCATTGTCCCCAAAAGGCTCCCCAACATCATTTTTATTAGAGTTAGGAAAGGTATAAGCCTCTGTTGGGTATTTATTGGTGTATGTGTCCCTGTATGGGTTTACTTTCATTCCTTGCAGGGGGTATCTATGGTAAATAGTAGGGATGCACCAATACCGTTTTTTCGGTATCGAGTATGAGTACCAATATTTTAAGTTTCAGTACTCGCCGATACACAATACCGATAATGGATACTAGTATCGGTATCCGTGCATCCCAAGTAAATAGCTCCTATGGCAAGCACTGAAACTGTGCCCCTGTCCAAAAAATCTGACAACCCAGCTCTGGCACACCCAGACACACCCGCAGCTAGCTGGCATTCCCTGCGTTCAGCTTTAAATCTCATACATATTAGTGATCAGGTTTATATCTACTGTAACCGTGCACAGAAACTCATAGCTATTGAGTACGGCTGCTTTGGCTGAAACGTGTTAGCCTGGTGTTCTGCATTGACTAAATAAAGATTTTGTATTCGATCGGTAACTGTGTGCTAACTTCTACTATGTGGACTATAGAACTGAGGGGAACCTTGGTTATGCACCAGTGTTCAGAGGAATCAAATAAGATGGAGGAGTGTTAGAATACACATTATTGTATCTATTGCAATAACTCCTGCAGTATACAATTTCGGTCACTAGATGGCAGTGTTTATAAGTTCTGTTATATATCTATGGTATAGGCCAGTCTTTCTTAACCAGGGTGCCATGGCACACTGGGGTGCCTTCTGGCTTCCTCAGGGGTGCCTCAACATTTTCTGATAGTAGGACTCTGATGTGAAGGGGGAACTCTGATGTAAAAAGGGGGGATTCTAATATGAAAGGGGGGCTTTGATATAAAGGAGGCCTCTGATGTGAAGAGGGCCCCTGATAGGAAAGGGAGGATTCTGATGTAGGGGCGTCCCGAGGCTGGGTGTCCCCCCCTGGAGTGGATACTGGGTGACACCCCACCGTGATGTCATCGCACATGTGCTTGACATCTCCACAAGTGTGCGCAATGATGTCTTGGTGGAGGGGACATTCACCCAGCGAGATGAGGTATGCTGTTGGGTCCTCTCTTCTCTCCAGCAACTGTTGGGCTCTCCATGACTGAGTGCCCGATTTTTCAGAGGGGGTGACATCAAAATCACTGTCGGTCATTTTGTTGTCACCTCTCCAATGGTGTCACCCGGGTGTGGGCAGCACCCCCCGCGCCCCCCTTGTGACGCCACTAACTCTGATGTGAAAGGGGCTCTGATATGAATGGGGCTCCTGATTTGAGGGTAGGACTTTGATGGAAAGGGAGGAACCCCACTTTTTTGTGTGTTTCTGCATGGGGGTCCCCTCCTTACATTTTAGACTGGGGTGCCTCAAGATTTTGCATATTTTTAAGGGTGTCATGAAAAAAAGATTGAGAAACTCTGGTACAGGCAGATAGAGAAACGCACAATTCTAGTCATCCACTAGAGGGCAGTGTGGCTTCATTAAATGTAACATGACAAATATTACAGATAGTTTCAGAAGAGAAACCAAAAGGTAGAACTTTATCAAAAAGGTTCTGCTGTTAAGGTTGGTATAAAAGTAGAACTTCTATATAGTCAAACTGTAGTTTGTAATGATAGAACTGCAAATAGGAGCCCTGAGACCAAGTACAAGGTGATAATTCTGGAAAAAGTCTAAGTTCAGTCCAATCTCTTACCACAGACTTGTGGCAGGGTTCAATTGTAATTCTTGTTAACTTGCTGCACACAAGTATGGCAAGTTGTAGACTTGTAAAACACTTGCAGCACAAGTTCTAGTTACACTATTTGAATTTGTAGCAAATTTGCTTGGCAAGTCTACAACAAGAGTCCTGGAGGTCTTAGCAAGAGCTCTGCAAGCGCACTGGTCTGGGGACTTGCAATGCAGACTTGCTGTAATTGTACAACAAAATTGTGAAGCTTGGCAAGTCTGCAATAGTTTATCAAGTCATTTTCAAACTTGCAGCACAATTGTTTGCTATCTGGGATATTATCTCAGAATATTATCTTGAGAATCTGACATAATGGGGTTGATTTACTAACCTTATAAACACACCACGAACATGTATACACCTCTGTAGTGTGTTCCCTCCCAGCATGATCTATTGGTGGAATCTAAACACCTTTGTAGTGTGTACACACCCAGCAGGTGTGTTGTGCAAAGCCAAGCATGAATTGCAAGGTGATGTTGTGTAAATTAGCTCTACATTGTGTTGCTTGCGTTGATGAATGCAGGAATGTAAATGCATGAGCTAACCATTTTTGTCTAAACAGTGAAGCAGCATTATATATGCATCATGTGCATGATTTTTCCATATATGGCATTAGTGGAAATATGCTTTTAGAGACTTGCATGCCGCTATTAGAGCGGCGTGTAGCCTATAGCGCATGTAACATGGCGCGCACGTACGTAAATACATAAAAACACGCCGTAACGGCGTGAAAATGTGACACGTTGCTTGTGTTAGGTTGATAAATACGTTTTGCTGTGTAAAAATGCACACGCACCTGGTGCGTGTGTGTGTGTTTAGGTTAGTAAATCACCCCCAATATCTCAGAATTCTCACCTCCCATTTCAGAACCCTCAGATGACTTGTGATCTCATGTTGCATGTCCACATGTGTCTCTGACAGCTTTCTGCAGCATTGCATTCATTGAATAATGTGTGCTGCCTTTTTGCAATGTCAGGGGCCGCACTCGAGCTCCCCTGTGTCAAGTACTGTAAGTCGACCACCACCCATGAAGAACGTTGAGAAATCAAATCAGTCTCTGCCTCCATAGGAACTTAAAGCAGAACTTCAGGTAAACGTTTTCTTAACCCTTACAGTGGGGCCACCCCCCCGCCCCCCTCCCCACTGCAAGTACTCCTTATGTTCTAGGTGCAGAGCTAAACATGTTATACTCACTCAATCCTCTGAGCCGGCTTGCTCTAAAATTGGTCCCCGGAGCCTTACTCCCCCTCTGCAGCAGTGGTCTAAGGTCACATTCTATACACAGTGCATAGGACATGAGGATGCTGAGCGACATACCATCGCTGCAGCAGAGGAGAACACGGTCAGGAGGGAGCGGTGTAGGAGCCAGTCGACTCTGCAGTTTGGGTGAGTACAACTTTTTTAATTTTTGTACCTAGACCAAATCAAGCACTTAGCCCTTGCAGTGTGGGGGTAGCTCCACTGGAAGGGTTATGAAAACTTTTTCCTGGAGTTTCTCCTTCTTTAAGGACTGGTTTACACTTCTGCGATCCTGTGTTAGGCTGCCCATTCATAATTATTAGGCTGCAATGCACATCAAAGCACTAAAATATAGTGTAGGCTGCATTTTTTTCAGTGCCCTGCAATGCAGCATGCACACAGCACATCAGGCATTGCTGTGTACTGCAGTGCCTTGTGGAGGTGCGTTCAGATGCCATTGAAAATGAATTGCATTGCACACCAGCACACATAGGGTGCATTCCTGCACATTGCGGCTCTTCCAAAATAAACAGAGACCACACTGTAGAAGATGCTGTACCTCATGTAATGATGTCTGAGATCTTGGGAGGAACCGTAGCGTGCTGTGAGGGAAGCAGATATTGTACACACCTGGAAGAGACGAATACCTGCAGCAGCCAGGACTCCGCAAACCGGCAGAATTTGAAGTCACGGGCCGCTATGAAAATAAGTTATCAGCATCTTCATTCACAGAATGCGCTTTGTTGACTCTGGACCATATGATGACAAAGCACTTTGCTGTTGCATAAATCCAGTCACATTTTATATGTTGGGAGTGTGGTAGAAAACTTAAGCAGCCAGAGAAAATGAACCCAAAGACGGGGGGAACACACAACTTCAGATCAACCATGTCCTCAATAAAACTCCACCCATGGTGCAAGGAGACGCTCACCGCTTGGGTGCCTAGGTTGCCACATCTTGTGCCGTGATGTGCCATGATGTTAGCATCGCATAGACTTATGCCCTCTTCACTACTCCACGGGCATATGAAATATGTCTGGTCGTGCTTTGTGTCCACATGCAGTGCCTGTTTATAGTAAATCAATACGTTGTCTCTTCTGAGTGCAGATGACCATTTATCTCTCTATCAAAGACATGTCAGCGCAAGGAAAATCATCATTACTTCCATTCCCGTTCAATTTCCGATTCATATATCCTTTATTAATTATTGCTTTGTTCAATATTTAATGACATTCAATGCATCAGTCAGAGAGTGTACATTAAACCCTCCATGGAGCTGAATGCAGAGATATGCGGTGACGCTGATAGTCTAATTCTCTTTTGTTTGCTGGTGTAACACTTATTACATTCATCGCCAACTGCCTCCTACCAAATTGTCCTTAACACTGTCCCTGGTTGTCACAAATAGTCGATGGTACTGCCAAATCCCTCTTTGTTTACAAGATAGTTTAAAGTATTCGTATGACCAATCACTATAATCCTATATAATGTGGGCAGCACCGTGGCTCAGTGGTTTGCGTTAATGTCCACACTTTAAAGCCTATTTCTTGGGGAAAACTCCCCTAGCAGTTGGGCTGCCCCTGCACTCAGGGCTGGTGCTAGACTACTTCGCTCCCTAGGCAAGACTAGCACCCCCCAGCCCCCCTTCCACGGCACGACCACCAATTAACCCACCTATTCTCCTGCCGGCTAGCTTCTGCAGGCATGTAAGCAGCTGGGAGCAGTAGCCAGACTTCTATTGGCTATTTTAATATGAAATAGCAAATAGCAGACTGGCTATTGAAACCCCACCCACTGAGCAGAGGAGCGGACCTGAGAGAGAAAGTTGTCTCTGAGTTCACCTCCTCTTTTTTCAGTGTGCTGGTGCAATAGCCAACCTGCTATTGGGTTTTGCAATTTGAAATAGATGGGGGGGGGGGGGCGCCATGGGGGGATGAGTGGTCATGGCTGCGCCCTAGGCAGCGGTGTTGCCTAGTTTGCCTAGTGGTAGCTAGATTAACATTGTGCATTGGGCTCAGGGCCGTCCGTATAATTAGGCCTCAGACACATGGGGGGGCGCAGGTGTGCCTGCTCCCCCCTTTTCGGCCAGAGTGCCCCAGCTTCCAAAGAGCAACCTATGATGCTCAGGCCAGCGTCGTGCTCATCTCACTGATGTCACTGGTTACCAGGAGCTGAGTCTGACATTCCGGCTGGTGTCCTGCCCAACTCCTAGCATCCAATGATGTCAGTGAGCTGGGCCATGTGCACTCCTCTCCCCCCGGACCTGCACTGTCAGCCCACCCCTGCCGACCCTAACTTGCACCACCGGCACCCGGCATCAGCCCCAAAACCCCCCCTGGGACCTGCTCCGCCAAGAAACACACAGAACCCTCCTGCCTCGGTGCAAAAAATAGAGGAACACCCCTGATTGGACTCTACTGTACATTGTGTTAGGGTGCCACTGCCATGCTTTGTAGAGATTCCCGGCGAGCAGGTGAATAATCAAAGGGTCGGGAACGTTGGCTGACACCATTGACAAAATATGGCCGTGCCCATATGTGGCCAATGGCAAATACATTCCAGCTGCCAGCCAGGGGAGCTGCCCGTGCGGTGAGGAGTGCGGCCGGAGAAGATCATCTCAGGGGGTGGTCGGGATTGGTCATGTGAATGTCATGTGAATGTGAATTGATTTGAAAGATTTGGTTTCTATTGACTTTAGTGGGGTTCGGATTGACAATTGAACTTCTGCGCAGTTCGCCGAACCAAACTCAGGTACGTTCAGGTACGTTCAGCTCACCCACTCAGCTAATTCTAGGTAAAGGTACACAGGTATTAAGGTATAGTTCTCATCGGAGTTCAGATTTAATGTATCTAACCCATAACTAAAACATCGCTTCGGTAATATAATCGCAGCACATTCTTTTATATATTTTTTATATTTCGCAGCATTTTTTAAAATAAATTTCTTGCTACAATTTTCTACACTTAGCTGGTTACCCAACAAACAAATATTAGGAATACTCAGAACGCACAAGCTGAAAAAGAATAAAGATACTCAGAATAAACAATGTATCCAATTTAATATCCAGGCGCCTGCAGTCTATGATGTTATTGAGGTGCTTTGCAAACTTTATACATCCTTCTTGCAATAAAAAAAAAAAGAAAAGCATATTGTGGATGAAGCACTAAATCTGCTTATTATTTTCCTATTTAGGGAGACCTGGAAAAAATATTATCTTTTGTTTTATACAGAGACTGGAAAATCACATCGTCATGGAAACCGGAATGAAGCGATGGGGGGAGGAGGAGAAAAAAAGGGGGGGGGGCTTCAGAGAAAGGTACAGAAATATTAAACTCATTTAAATCATCGCAATCACTGACATGCACTTAACCCCTTCTGATCCGGAGGGATCTTTAAGGAAACGCAAAGCCGCGATCCGCGCATTATTGTTGTTTGCAAAGGGGATAAGAGTAATGCGATCGCTTCCACATCTTCTTCTGTTTAGTGTAGCTGCGCTGTGTAACTTGTACCATTCTTTTAATCAAGGATGCTTTAGGATACAAGTATGTTAAGGTCAAAGATCAGACCCTCTCATCATCCTTTTTCTTAAAAAAAGCAGTCAAGTGTTTGTCATAATAAGTATTTTGTTTTCTCAATAGGGCAGCGAATGGAAGAAAAATATTTTGACTTTCGCAGGAACAAGCTGCGGGCTTTGTCGCAATTGTTACATTCTAGCATTTAAAAAGGAAACGTCATAGCTCAAAGCGAAATGCTAAAATGACTGTTTAACCCTTTCGCTGCCAGGGAAGTTTTTTGTTTTTTTTTAATTATTTTTATTTTTTTGCACACGTTAAAATTTGCATCTTAGGCCTGAAGTTTACTTAAAGAGAAACTCCATGCCTAAGAGAGGAACTCTTTGATTTTTTAAAATGAACCCTTGCAATGGGGCCACCCCCACAATGCAAGGATGATAGCAATGAAGATCACCACACACAAATGGTTCACTATGCTTGCCCTAATGAAAGGACCCTGAGCGGTCCCAAAAACGTTGGCTATTTAAAACATGTGACATAATTCTACAATACAAAGAACTTCTGGATTTCTTCTATTTGTGAGTGCTGGTGATCTTCATTACTATCACCTCTGTATTTCCATGGCGCCATCCGTGGACATCACTGCGAGCACCATTGCTATTCCATAGCATTAAAGGTCCCAAGTGCTTTATGGTGTGCAGGGGACACTTCTACTGACTAACCCGCAATGCAAGGGTTAACTGCTCGTGTCTAGGGGGTGACAATAATGAAGAATTGCTCAACTGATCCTCGGTCCTGCCCCACAGCTCCCCCCCCCCCCAGGGCTCCATTGGTCTAAGGACCCATGATGCCATCACATCTAATACAGGCCCATTAGAGAGACATACCACAGCTGGAGCAGACGGAGAGAGGTGAGTGGTCACTGCCGCAGGACCGACGATCGGGTGAGTATTCATTTTTCCGGCCCCTAGAGAAAAATGAGCAGTTAACCCTTGCAATGCGGGGGTAGCCCCACTGCAATGGTTAACTTTTTTTAAATCATGGAGTTCTTCTTTAAAATCCCTAAAACGTAATACAGTTTCTGAACGTAGAGGCCCTGTATAATAAAATGGTGGCAGCTGTCATTATTTTATGTCACAAGATATTTTTGTAAGCTATCAAACCCAAATTTACAGGATAAAATGCACTCAGAATAATTTTAGAGCCTTCAAACACAAAAGAAAACCTGATTTTTTTTTTGTCAAATATAAAAGATGAGGTTGCGTCGACTAAAAGGTGAAACGGTTACAAACTGCGGTACCCAAAATTGTTCTCTAGGATTTTCAAAAGTTAACCTTTGCTGCGGGGCTACTCATCTGATCCTCGATCCTGCGGCAGTGTGGGGGTAGCCCCACTGCAAGGGTTAACTTTTAAAATTCCTGGAGATCCGCTATAAAAGCAACAACAATTTGGATCACCGGCATTATCAGGCCATCAATTAAAAGTCAACAATGCATGATGGCCCTAGAATTATTGCTCTTATTCCAGTGTGTGTGGCGATATGTAACATGTTACACCTTTATCTATACCAGTGCACCCGTCACTTGTTTGCACTCTTGTACACGGGGCAGGGGCTTTCAAACTGTCTGTTTTTTACGTTATTAAACTTAAATTGTTAAAACTTGTTTTTCTTTTTTTTTCAATTAGCTTTATTGCCATCACAAGGGGGCTGACAGGTTCTCTCTAAATTGACATCAGGGATCTTTTAGATTCTGAATGTTACCCCTGCACTCCATTGAAGCTAATAGAGAACTCCACATTCTCTGGTACTGCCTGCTGTGTATAAAGTGCTGTTTGGTGGTGCTCCTTTATTTGCTAGATATACTTGAGGTAAAGTTGTTCACAGACAAGCAAGGAATGGGCTGGGAGCAGAAGGGCATCTATCCCTTGGCCCAGTACTTATAAGATATGTTGGGCTGGTGGCCTTGAGTAGAGATACTTCACCACTCAGATATTAAGCTGATCGGAGTCAGAGACACATGCTGAGGATTATAAAACTACCTGCTCCACAATGCAATAACAGTGTCTAGCACGGGGAAATCTTCCAGCACCGGCTACCTTTGCAAATCTGAGATGTCATATGAACAAATTCTGAGAGCTCCAAAGAAAGCTGATGATGTGAAAAAGGAGCATCACTAAAAAAACATGCTTTGAGGAACACCAAATTTTTTACCATGGCCTCCAATCAAAACGGCACCATGGCACATTTTAAGTGATACACTTTCTTTAGCCCGCAGAAACCTGTCCCTACAATGAAAGGGCTGATTGGTTGTGATTGCCACCCTTTCTCCAGGCTGATGGTTCCCAGTCCTCCCCTGTGTTTGCATCATTGGATAGAACTCCTTCATGGATGTCCACCTTGAGGGATACGTATGACCTTTTGCTGTCTCAGTTTAGGCTCAGGCTGCTGTACATGCCCCACTAGTTGCACCCATTCGTGCAACCACAGTACCCCGAAAGTTTTTCTGCATGCCTTGTGGGGAGACTTTCAGATGACCACATAGGAAGCAAGGCAAACCTTCCTCAGTTTGTACAAAGACATCAATAAATTTGACCCAGTCTGGTTTACACATATGCATGCTCATTGCTTGATGCATTAAATCTGTGGAATGCAGGGTTGCTGTATCTGCTCACCTATATCCTATGGATCCTTAATGCACATGTACACACGAGAAATGCACTTGATCCAATTTTTCCATCACAACCCCAAAAAATGTGCCAGTATCTGTATAGGGTGAGGTGTGTTGAGGAATAATTGTGCTGTTTACTGCATGGGTATATGTTGGGGGCCCATCAGAAAAGTATGGGTAGGCTACCAAAAGCATACACAACTCATGCACAGGTATGAATGGGACCTTAAAAAGACTACCAGCCTGTTTTTCCAAATAATTGTTGAAGTATGTAAGTAAGTATGTACCCCTCTTGAAATTGGATGTAGGTTCTGTACAGGAAGCCAGGTAAGAAACTTTCTACATTTAATGGTATTTGTCCCAAATTTTTCCAAATTTAGATTTTTTTATCCCTTCCTTTTAAAACTGGTTGGTTTTTCTTTTAATTTTTTTTCACTTTCTGTGGAACTATTTTAATTAGAGATTTGATGGCAAATAAGCCAATTATCGTGACATCAAACAAGAAAAACAATTTCATTATTTTATTAATAATATTTGTTTCATTTTGTATTTTTTTTTCATTTTTTTGTTTGTGCATTTTTATTTATTTATCAAGGGCAGTTCATTATTATTTTTTCTTCCAGCTTCCACCATAATGGACATTTGAAGTTAAATCTCTGTATAATTATTGTATATTGTTCAGAGGAGAATAATCTGACTAGACTAAGAGTTCTGGGTTTAATTCTAATAACCGGCATGTTGTGTGAGCCTGAACCATTATATCAGTACCTTGCAATATCCATATCACTCCTCCCCCATTTCCATCTCTTTTGTGTGTGAGGTTGTCATAGTAACGAGTTGTCATGTTAAATTGTAGGAAAAGGCGGTGTTACACTTTTCTTTGTGGTGCAAACATACTGGTGAAATGTGTTAGAAAACCCTTTACTGGTTGTTTAAAATAGGACGGGGAGGATTTTGCCTTTATAAATGATGGTGGTACCCAGACATTCCTCACTTTTTTAAAGTGAAGGCTTGAAAAAATATATAATTTTGATGTACATAAAACATATGTGTTTGGGTAACCTAACATTTCGGGGAATAAGACCTGACTGGAATTTTCCTCTTTGTATATATTTGTTTATTTGATATTTATTTGAATATGATTTATTTGGTTATATTTGTGTATATGGAGATGAGAGATCTGAAACGTGTGTGGTGTGTTAAGGTACCCCATCCAATTTCCTATAATTCTATCCAATTGTATTTAAATTGATACTAGACTCAGGAGGTAAATCTTAAAAATGCATTCAAGTACCTTAACTATTAATGAAAATGTCGTTTTTTTTGTGTATCACTCGGCGGTAGATCCTCAAATCTTCTCTGAATTGGTGCTGACACTGTCCTTCCTTCTGGTGGGGGGGCTGCTTTTGTTCCCCATGGTCCCTGTGTGTGTTGTAAAGTAATCACGCTCCAAGCTCCTGTGATGGACTACAATCTCATGGTTAGTTTACTCTTTTGTATTGAGATTGTAGTCCATTACAGGAGTAAGCTTGGAGTGGCGGCTACTTTGCTACACACACACAGTGTCAGCACCAATTCAGAGATGATTTGAGGATTTACAGCCACGTGATACACAAATAAGATACATTTATGTTAATATTTGAGGTGCTTGAATGTATTTTTCAAATTTAACTCCCGAGTTTAGTGTCACTTTAAGGTACCACATCCAATTTCCTATCATTTCATCCAATGATATTTAATGATCCTGCAATACTACTTTATACGATTGAAATATTTATATTTCATAGTTTAAAACAACACTCCAATAAAAACAATTTTATATCCCTTCAGTCTATATTCACAATATCACTTTAGGGACCTCTGAGGACTATTATCATTATGACCATGGGCCAGCTTGATTGTCATAAGTATCACATTCAGCATTATACACAATATTTCACATGTGGTCTAAGTATAGATACAAATTGTTTTGTAACAATTGCTGGTGCTCCATTGAGATGAGGACCACTCAACGTGTTTCACAGGACATGTCGCCTGCTTCATCTGCTCCATCAGGAGCCCCTCAGGAGCTTATTTAAAATAACATCTACAAATAATCACAATTACAGCAGTGTGAATATGAGCAGAAATTAATTAGCATATGTTTTACATCAATTAATACCTTAGTATGCACATTTTTGGGCGTTAGTTCTTTTTTGGGTCACAGAAATACATGTCCTCCTGTGACCCAAAACTCTTGCCCGCTATATGCTGACAGCGCAGAGCCGCGATGCAGCCTGGAAAGATTCCAACAATATTGTCAGGATCCACCCTGTTACCTGATTGACAGCTGGCTCTGCCTCTCTAGATCCAGCTGTGCCCACCCCATCCGTCCGTCCAATGAGCGTTGGAGGAACAGAGAGGGGAGGGGGGGAATCCCTGTGGGGAGCGATGACCGATGGTCAAGGCTCTATGCAGGGAGAAGATCAGGAACTGAGCGATCAGCGGCTTGTGATCACTCAGTTTTCGATCTATAGAGCCAGCATATTACAGCTGCAGTGTGACACGTCGGCTCTAACTATGGGGGTAAGTGCATTTCACTCTCCCCATAGTTCTTATATGGAGATGAGATCAGTCTTGCAGAATAAGTGTCAGGGATACCGGCACAGGTGACCCCACACCTGCGCAGGTACCCACACAGGCAGACCAAACACGTGACCACACAGGACAAGGCAGAATATATGATATACAGTTTTAATATGCCAACCAGAATAATACAAACAGAAACAAGTCTTAGCAACCAACTACATCTAAACAACACCACATGCAAGAAGAAACAGGCAAGCACACCCAGGGAGCAAAGCAAAACACCAGGGGAACTAAGGGACGAAAGGTCAGGGTACAAGGAGCTAACAGGACTCAGGAACATAAACAGGTCACGGTTCTGGACAACAAGCAGGGAACATACACAGGATACAGGACTCAGGAACAGAAGCAGGTTACAGGACTGGGGACTCAGGCTTAACAGGAAACAGGAAACAATACTGAGCCACAGACCTTACTGCAGGGAGGGCTTAAGTAACCTCCCAGGGAGCACCAGGTGGTGGATTGGTGGCAGCTGGGAGACACCTGCAGGTGAGCACTGGAGTTGCAGTTTCCAGCACCACCCAGTGGAGGTCTGGTACCTAGCAGTTCCTGGCTGCCTGGAGACCCCCGCAGGTGAGTACGGAAACTGCAGGGCTTAGCTCCAGCGCCACCTGGAGGCGCTCTGGATCCTAACAGTAAGTCATGTAACACAAAGGTGAAAATCAAATATTATGCTGCATACAGGGAACATAGTAGATCTATATATGCATTTCCACTTTTGCAGTCAAATTTGAGAAAACTACGCTATACATTTGTTATGTGTTATGTGCTGTATTGCTGGGGGAAGGGAATTTTCAGCTGATTGGGGGAAAGGGTGGGGGGAGGGGGGATGGGGTGATAAGGGAGGGATTCTTGGGGGAAGGGAGGAGGAATTTGTGGCCATAGATTGTCTCAATTAGTCTCAGATAGATTAGCCATAGATTGCCTCAAACAGATTCTGTGTGTTGCCCATTTTCATGATTGCCTATTTGCTGTCCACTTATTGTCACAATTGCTCGTATATTTTACAATGGTGCATTATGTGTGCCACTATATAAACCTTCAATGTAATCTTTTTACCAAAGTGTTTTATCTATATCATTATTTATAAAACATTCAGATAAAGAAAATATTCACTGTTTCCATTTTTCTGGCCATTATTAGTTATTATTTAATTTCTTTAAATTAAATCAATTAAATGTCTTTACATTTCTTTAATTATTTAATGATTACTACTGAAAATGATGTGATCTATAGAGGAGTGTGTGTGCGTGTGGGGGGGGGTGTTCCAAAAAATGTTTCTGACCTGGGTGTCAACTGCATGTGGGCCCACTGATGTTCCAGGCTGGGAAGAGGAGAAGATCCTAGCACCAGCCTTTTTATTTTATCCCCTAAACAAAACAACCAGTATGTCGCATTTCTTTTTTTTTTTTTGGCGGGGTGCCGATAATGTTTATTTTTGCAGCAAGCCAGGATGGGCTTATGGGGTCAGCCATAGGACCATTGGCCCTTACTCTTCCTATAGCAGTACAAGGGATAATGTTTCAATGAAAATGTATGTATCACTAAGCAAGCCCATTTTCACAGATAGACACAGCCCAGAAGGCCACACAGTTTGTGGGCCAATTGTTATGTTATTCATTTTCTTACCTCAGTTTTTCAGCAACACCACTGAATGCAGACGGACAGATGAACTATGGCAATAAAAATACAATATAAGCCCTCTGCTATGTTACTATATTATATTATATTTTACCAATATTTTGCCTTTTGAATCAAATAAATAATATTTATTAAATAAATGATACTTATTAAAATTACATTTAAAACATTTTTGTTTTGGGTACATTTTGCAATTATAACTCAAAATGAATAATCTCTATGCAGTCATAATAACATTTAATTAATGACAACACAACTAGCAGAAAATATTACTTTGTAATAATAATTGCTAATAATAGATCTCGATAGTCTGTAAGCACATCTATAGCTATGTGGACCTATTTAATAATTTAGAGCTAGGATGTGTTGAAAGCCAATCAACCAATCAGATTTCAGCTTTTGCTCTGAAGTCTCAATCTTGCTGTGATGGAGAAACAAAAAGCAATAAAAGGGCTGAAACACTCAACCATTCATGGATAGATTGGTCACATGGTCTCATCTCTATCTATAGGATGAATCGTGTTTAGGTGTAGTTGCTGATTGCCAGAGCTTAGTTGCTCTTTATAGTTTGTTTGAATGGGCATTAAGATGTGTTTGCTATGTTTGTACAGGCATTTGTATGGCGGAATAAAAGCAAAACAATAAAAAAAAATCTTGGCCTCGTCTAATCTAAAATGCCCACATAAACTAGCCCTTAAATGTGTACCTGTACTGGGTAAAGACATATTGGATGTCCTAAGACTGATGGTCAACATCATTCAACCCACCTCCTCTGAGCCCAGGTCATCTTGGACTGACCCCTGCTTGTGGCTGGACAGCAAAAAGAAAAGCAGCAAAACAATGAGGTCATCTGTCTATCACTCTGCTTTCTCTTCCTATCAGGATGCTTCTTGTTAGCACATGAACTGATTGGTTCCTTGTGCTGCTTCTTCCTCTTACACTCCGGTCCTGCTATACAGGGAGTGCGAAGAGGCTGATTCCACGTTAGTTCAGGCACTTGCACTGTTTACATTTAAAAAATATATTTAATGGTGTATTAATTTTACATAACTGCATTCATTCGTGTTATTTATATATGACTAGAGTTCAGTTTTAAATTACACAAAAACGACCCTTGCGGTAATGCCAAAAAAAGAAATAAATTGCATTGATCTGAAAGGAAACACAACACATTTTTTGAGCCTTTACATGTCTAAAGGTAAGTATTATACCTTATTTTTCTACCACTTATAATGAACGGGCATTTACCCCTTGTGGTGTGTGAGGTGGGGGGAGCCCCATTGAAAGGGTCGTTAACATGAATTTCACCCTATTTGGCTTTATACCTAGTTGTCACCTACAGTTTTCATAAATCTTTGGAGGAAATAGCAAACAGCCAGGTTATTGTTTTCCTTCTAGGTAAGCAGCGCCGAATCTGCTCATCTCTCCCACGCCTGACAATAGTGGGTGTCAGGAAGGTACCAGGGGTGTCATGTTGGGTCCCAGTTTAAGTGGCTGTAGACTTATTATAGGGTACTGAAATCACACCTCTCAGCTTTGCAAGATGGGAAAGAGGGACACATTATAAAATGAAATATGTCGCCAAAAAACACGCCCAACCACAACTCCAGTGACATGGACCATGAAGATTGATGTGCAAAATCATTGGTTTAAACCAAAATTGCTTTTTTTTCAGCATCACTTTACGTTTATTTTGGCCTTTCAAAATAACAAATGGAAAAATCTAAAATGTAGATATGATGTTTAGTGCAGTAAAACATGTTTAATAGTTGAATAATACATTTTATAGAGATCTGTACATCCGACCAAAAAGAGGGACAACCAAGCAGAAAAGACAGTAGCAAATGAGGGGCAGTTGGTAGCTATGCTGGAACAGTTGATTTTTTAACCAAGATTGGAGCGGCCATGATGGGGCCCCTATGAAAGGATTGCACTGAATCTTACCAGTGGCACCATACATGAGGCACTGTAGAGCGGCTATGTTGGGGCCCCTTATAAAAGCATTGCACTGAACCTTGCCAGTGGCCTCATACAGGAGGCATTGTGGAGTATTTATGACGACAACCATTTGTTAGCTAATCTTGAAAACCAAGAAGAATGTCCAGCCAATGGACGCTGGGACGTATCTGTATTAGAGGTGATGCTAGAGCTGGCTGAGATCAGGTCTAAAGGTGAATATAGTAAAATCACTTATTAAAGTTTTTTTTAGTCTTGATCTAGGCTACTCTCAATATAAGGTTCTTGCTGGTGAAGGGCCTTCATAACTCTGTTTAATCAAGGTATAAGAGCATCACATAGAAAAGGCAACAGAATACTTCATTTTTTTCCTTTCATTTGCTCTGAAAATCCATCAAAACATGTTTCAGGGGTCTAAAAATGGATAAGAATTGCTTTAAAAGAGAACTGTACCAAAATAAAATGGAGAAATACCATACTTGGCCAACTGGTACCCTTGGCCTGAAAACCTTCCCCCTCCTGATGGTGGGGCTGCGACCGTGGCCCTTCCGTACCCCCTTTTTTCCCTCTACCTTCAATTCTGTAACCCCCCTCACTCATTCCTCCCTTTGTCTGCCATCATTACAGTCTGACTGTATATGACTATGGGACTCACCTAGATTGCTTCAACATATGGTCATTGAACTTTGAAGCAACTTAGCCATTCTTGTACCTTACCTTACATTTACTGTTTTGTATATTACTTTACCTTTGTTGATTGTAACAGTTTCTATCTGTTGAAATTTTGAACGTTCTCAACTTTGTTATGTATGTACTAATGGTATATGTAAATGCTCAATACAAATGTATTGAACTATAAAAGAGAGCTGTACCCTGCATGAACAGTGCCTGTTTGCTTTTCAATACTATCTTATGTGCTTTTTGAAAATAAAAAATATATATATTTTTACATTTCAGATGTATGTGTAAAAAATGCTAAAACCTATTCACTGGAGATAAGAAGCTTTGCAATAAATGGCATAGTGGACGTGTCCATACCTGAGACATATTTCGGTAGCTGAAGTACCTAGCCGAGTCCATAATGATGTTCCTCTAGTCAAGGCTGGGCTGAGGGGTAGGCAGAAGAGGCTGCCGCCTTAGACACTTCAGCAGGGAGAGGTGCAAAAAGTGGAGGACCCGCAGCCTATGTTGCTGTGATAGCTCACTGCTCATGGGGCACTTTGGCCTTTTCGCCTTAGAACCTTGTATTCGCCTATAATGCTAGTTATTCCAGTAGATATGTTAATCCTTCTTTTTTTTCTCCAGCATTTTTTTTTCAGTTTCATGTACCAAATATCCAGAATCGTCATCCAAAAAAATGACAAAACATTTCTTATTTTTTTTTGCAATTTACAGAGAACCTTCACAATGTTGGAACATCACTGCCTAACATGCATTTTCTTCATTCCACCTGTAGGTGGCGCTAGCAGTACACATACCGCACTGCGTTTGTGTAATTTTGTATTTTTCCTCATCTACTGTTTAATTTATTTTTTTAGCTTTTTTTTTTTCCCCCCATCTTATTGAATTGTTTCTGCAGACTCAGAAATCCTTCTTTCCATCAGTAAAAATGGAAAATGAGACCAATGAAATTACATTTCTGCTCCCTCCCCCACTTTGATTTTTAACTGTTATTTGGGAACAATTCAAATCCATAAAAGTGTGAAGATATTGCCTATGATAGAGATGCAAGAGGTTTATGTGTCTTCAATGTGTACAGGAGCTTCAAGCGGGGAATAGAAGAGGAAAGCCTTTGCAAAAATTACATTTAACAAGTTAATTAGGTTTGTCTCAATTAAAGACAATTAACTTTATAAAAGAGACTTCGCCTAACAATACTAGCATGCCGTTTTCTTTGTTTTGGTTTTATACAAAAAATTATTTGCAACCCAGATTTCTTCCAGCACCGAACATCAGGCTCAGGTTAATAGCCCCATAGCTGAATAGTGGTAGGTATGCAGCATCCACCCTCCCCCCACACACACACCCCATTGTGCTGATACCAACCCTTATATTCTCCACTAATGCACTGCTAATGTACATCATGCTCTTCCACCTTACACTATGCCCCACCATAAAAGTGGAAAATCACTGCACAGGATGGTGTTCATGAGAGCTTACTATGTGGTAGGCCACTACTCTCCAATAATAAATTGCTGCCAATTCCTTAAAACACATGATTGTTCCACAGCAGTACACTAGCGATGTACTGTAGATGAGAGAAAAGAGGTTTTACTAGATGTGCACATTGGTATGTTCAGAGAGAACAAATACTGCAAAGCAACACCAAACCTTCATCCCAACTGTGAAGCATGTTGGTGGGCAGGGATGCACCGATACCGATATTAGTATTCGTATCAGTGCTAATACCAAGTACGTGGGCAAGTACTCATACTCGTTCAAATGCTCCAATACCTTCCCCGACACCGGAACTTCCGGTCAGAGGGAGATTTCCTTTGACTGGCAGTGCCGCGAGGGAACATGGAGCCGGCTTCCCAGCCAATCAGGAATCTGGGCGGCGGGTAATGACTCACCGCCTGGCTTTCTCATTGGCCAGGACACCGCCTCCATGCTGTTTGGCCAGCTCCATGCTGATTGGCCGGGAAGCAGGCTTCCCAGCCAGTCAGCATGGAGCCAGCCAAACAGCATTGGGCCGGCTTCCTGGCCAATCAGGAAGCCGGGCAGCGGGTAATGACCCGCCTCTTGGCTTCCTGATTAGCTGGGAAGGCGGCTCAATGCTGATTGGCTGGGAAGCCGGCTCAATGCTGATTGGCCGGGAAGCTGGCTTTCTGGTCAATCAGCATCGAACGTGCCAAACAGCATGGAGCCGGACTCCCGGGCAATCAAGAAGCCGGGCGGCAGGTAATGACACGCCACCCGCTTCCTGATTGCCCGGAAAGCCGGCTCCATGCTAGCAGAAGTACCGGTATCGGTACTTAGTGTTGGCAACAACCGAGATATAAATATCAGTACTCGTACTTAATACCGAAAAAACGGTATCAGTGCATCCCTATTAGCGGGTGTATAATAGTTGGGGGAGGCTATGCTGTCTGGGTGGCTGGTAATTATTAAAAGACCAGACCACCAACACTTATATAGAAATTTGTGGTAGGTGCTGGAAAGTTGACTTACCTGGCAGCTTGCTATAGCTCAATCACAAGAAACAACCAGCACACCACCCATGCTCCTCAAAAATATTTGAGGTCTCAATGCAAAAGTGGCCACAAAAATTATATGAAGGCACATAGAATCAATGGTGGGTACTATGTGCCTTCTTATCCTTTTTAGGTGACCACTTTTGTTTTTGACCCTAATAATTTTTTGAGTTTCATGGGCAGTATGCTGGCTGTTTCTTCTAATTCAGCTATGGCACGATGTCACTGTAAGCCTAGCACTCCAATATTGGGCTTACAGGTAAGTTGCTTGTTATATCTCTCTGGGACTATATTGATCTTTGTCCTTAAGTTCTTGGATCTGCAAGCTTACCATAATCATTAGGAAGGGTTCCCACTTCTGTTGTTGGATCTTTTTAATGTGTTCTATATTAAGAAGATCGAAACAAGAGGAGCTGGAACATATATACAATCTATATACAATACTGTGCACTACATAATGCTGACCACTGCACTCTATATACAATATTGTACACTACATAGTGCTGACCACTGCACTCTATATACAATATTGTACACTACATAGTGCTGACCGCTGTACTCTATATACAATATTGTACACTACATAGTGCTGACAACTGTACTCTACGGTATATACAATATTGTACACTACATAGTGCTGACCACTGTACTCTATATACAATATTGTACACTACATAGTGCTGACCGCTGTACTCTATATACAATATTGTACACTACATAGTGCTGACCACTGTACTCTGTAAGCTGTGCTATACATGACACCCTCATGACCAAAATGTTTATTGTCTCTAGTTGCTAAACATGGTAGTTGCTGGTTGCTAATTAGTTTCCAACGGCTTTATTGAAGTTCATCTATGAGGTTGGTCTTAGACAAGGGTTACTTATCTGCCCATATTTTGCTTTATTTGATTTTTTTTTTTTAATCTGAATTTTTTGTTTGAATATATTCCTGAATTGTCACAAGGGATATAAATCTTTGCAAATCTTTGTAAAAGTAGCATTGGCATCATCACTGTGCTGTACATAGCCTATACAGAGCGCAGAGCTGTGGGAGGAGTCCAGCAGGCCCCACCCACTACAAACTGCCTGCAGAAAACCGCAGGAGGAGTGGAGACAAGACGAGTCACCCTGCACAAAGAGAGAGCTGCAGTGAGCTGTCTTTATTACAGGAAGCTCCAAGTTTCACACTGGATGACTGCACAGATCTGGAGCAAATACACAAAGATCACTCAGATCCAAGAATACACACAAATCTTGTATTTAGATGATATCCATTGACCCGAGTACTCAAGGTGTGCTGGTGTGCTGTGATTCCATAATAGAGATTTTTTATAGAGGAAAGACAGGGAGACCCGTTATTTCTTTTTACTGTAGATCGCCCCTTCAGAGCCACCGGTGGTGTTATCCTGTGCTGGGATAGCGCTGACCGGGAAGGGGGAGCGCTACAAAAGTGTAAAACATAAGGTGAGCAGGATCGGTGTTCATGGTGACACACTTCCATATTGGATTACGGCTTTTAGCACCAGTGCTGATAATAGTTTACAATGTATCATTTTGAACGGACTGTATTTCTAAGGACTACGGATTCAAATAGGACTTTATTACACTAACAAAGTAGTTGTGAATGTGTATATGTAACATTTTTTCACACTTAGTTATGAGTCAGGTGTAGAGTGTCTTTTTGTTTTTGTTTAATTATTCACACTTCACTGTGGTTTGCACATTTTGTTAAATGATGTAGTGCGATACTGTTATTTGTTTCTTGTTCTTTCATAGGTACAAAGATTGCAGCATATATGTGCAGTGTATACCGTAGACTACATTTAACCATGTCCCTTTAGGCCACACCCACTATTCAGTGCAATGTAGCCACGCCCATTTCTTCCTTTCCAGGCTGTTTTTATTCCTTAACTTCTGATGTTGCAAGATATCCTTACACCCCTGATGTAAATATACTACCTGCAGTATGCATTTTTTTTATTTGAGTTGTTTGTTACATAAGACTGTCTTCAATATGAATATTTAATTGTTATAATTTATTTATACTTAATTTCTAGGCTTACACTTTTGTGTTTGCTTGTACCTGAGTTGTGGGTCTATATCTCCTGCCGCCTCTATGTGTATTTGTATTCTGTACTTAATATAACTTTAAACCTTATTGCATGTTCAAGTATGTAGCCATGTGCTATATGTCTTTAGCATTTTTTTCTCTCTCTAAAGATATATATCTGTATATCTATATATCTATATATAGATATATAGATATATATCTATAGTATATAATATGGGGGTGGAAGGGGTCCCATTAAGTTGTTGAGACAAAATAAATATAGAACATCTGCAGATAACACAGTACTGTATCATCCTCTGTAAAGTCTGCAGAGTAGGAAAGCTGATGCACAAGAGGAGACTTTGGGATCTTTGTGTCGTTAGTCACATCTCAGAGAGCGGTCGTCAGGGGGGCCCCCCCATCACATTTTTGCTATGGGGTCCCATGATCTGTAGTTACGCCCCTGTCACACACTTTAAAATCTTAAATTCTTTATTATTGACAACATTTCTTAGATGTTGGAACCTACCTTAACAGTCCATTTATATCCAGTTCGGTAGGTCCCCACGTTACATAATTGTTAGAATATCCGAAGCAGGTTGTAATGTATGAGGCCAGATTATAATATATATTATGTATAAAATATGTAACATGCAAGTGAATGACAATGGCCGGGACCATGTAAAATATAATCAAATCAGACTGCTGTAGGTTGTGACGGTTTTGTTAACGATGCTGATGCTGCTATTTTTTGGTGCAGGAAGGGTTGGTCTTTATTGCAGAGGATGCTGCTGCAAAAGAGGTGAGTATGCAAATATGAGGTTGGTATTATACTTAGGAAGGTCACAGGGATGGTTAGTGTCATATTTACTGTAAGGATTGGTGAGGTTATAGGGAGGGTTAGTGGGGAAGGGGGGGTTATGGGGAGGGGGCTAATGTTAGCATTACTGCAAGGGTTAGTGTTAGCATTACTGTAAAGTTACAGGGAAGGTTACTGTTAGCATTATAGGAATGGTTAGTGTTGAGGCTTACATAAAATGTTAATGTTAGGGTAACAGGGAGGGTGCAAGACCTTGTACACAAACACCCTGTTCCAATATTATATCTATTATACAGTATATATATCCAATGATATATAGTGACAATGTATTTCACCTTTAGCAGCTGCTTTGCCCTTAGGGCAAGTATGCCTGATGGTAAACGGATGCCCCATGGCATAAATTATATACTCTGATCCGCAGAGAAAATGTAGCCAAAGGGTCAGGGCAGGCAGCAGGCAAGACAGTATCCAGTAAACATAGCTAAGATTCAAGGAAGGCAGCAAACAAAAGTATTCAGTAAAAGTAGCTAAGGGTCATGACAGGCAGAAGATGAGAGAGTATCCATGAAACATAACTGAGGGTCAAGGAAGGCAGCAGACAAGAGCATTCAGTAAACATAGCCGAGGGTCAAGACAGGCAGTAGACAAGAGTGTATTAAGTAAACATAGCCAAGGGTCAAGACAGGCAGCAGAAAACAGAGTATCCAGCAAACATAGCCAAAAGACAAGAGATTATCCAGAAAAACATAGCAGAGGGTTAGGGCAGGCAGCAGACAAGAAAAACAGTAAATGCAGCCGGTGGTCAAGACAGCCAACAGACAAGGACAATCTGAAAAACAAAGCTGAGGGTCAGTCCAGCGTAAGAAACACAGGAGCACATTTGTTCAGCCAGGAAATGCTATCTGAGGCACATGCTGATGATGTTTAAATAGAGCGCCTTCAGAGACGTAGACCAAGACCGAAGCTGGGGGCAGGTGGCAGATACATTACTCCACAGCCGAGAAGACAATACTGCAGCCTGCAAACACAGGCTGCTAAACAATGCAGTCAAATTCAATACCCCACAGCTGATCAGGATAGGGCTGCAGCCAGCAACACAGGGTGCCTAACATTTACACAGGCTGCCTGACAGGGTAAGTGTGAAAATTAGTGTTAGGGTTAAATGGAGGGTTATTGTGAAATTTAGTAATAAGGTAACAGGGATGGTTAGTGTGAGGGTTAGTGCTAGGATTACCTGAAGAGTTAGGATTGCAGTAAGGCCTCATATTAGGGTTAGGGGGCTATCAAAAAAGTTAGTGTGAGGGTTGGAGTTAGGGTTATAAGAACATTAAGTACGGCGGTCAGCAGTACAAGAAGGGTTAGTGTTACAGAAAGAGTTAGTGTGAGGGTTGCAGTGAAGGATTGTGTGAGGGTTGCAGGGAGGGATTGTGTTAGGGTTACAAGGAAAGTTATTTTTAGGGCACAGAGTGAATTAGTGTGAGTTTTAATGTTGGGGTTATAGGAAGTGTTAGGGTTACAGGGAGAGTTAGTATTAGGGATACAGAGAGAGTTAGTCTGAGGGTTAGTGTTGGGGTTACAGAGACAGATCAGGTTAGTGCGAGGGTTACAGGGAGAATTAGTGAGAGAGATAGCTTTGGTGTTACATGGAATGCAAGGTTTACAGGAAGAATTAGTGTGGGGTTACAAGCAAGATTAGTTTTAGGGTCACAGGGAGGGTTAATTTTAAGGTTACAGGGAGGATTAGTGTGAGGTTACAGGGAGGATTAGTGTGAGGTTACAGGGAGGATTAGTATTAGAGTTACTGGGAGGGTTAGTGTTAGGGACACAGTGAGGGTTAGTTTTAGGGTTACAGGGAGGATTAGTATGAAGACTAATGTTAAGGTCACAGGGAGGGTTAGTTTTAGGGTTACAAGGAAAGTTAGCGTTTGGGGTACAGGGAGTGTTAGAGTTGAGTTTACAGGGAAGATTAGTGTGTGGGTTACAGGGAGGATAAGTATTAAGGGGCACAGGGAGGATTAGTGTGAGGGTTACAGGGAGGATAAGTATTAGGGGCACAGGGAGGATTAGTGTGAGGGTTACAGGGAGGATAAGTATTAGGGGCACAGGGAGGGTTAGTGTGAGGGTTACAGGGAGGATTAGTGTGAGGGTTACAGGGAGGATTAGTGTAAGGGTCACAGGGAGGGTTAGTTTTAGGGTTACAAGGAAAGTTAGCGTTGGGGTACAGGGAGTGTTAGGATTCAGTTTACAGGGAGGATTAGTGTGAGGGTTACAGGGAAGATTAGTGTGAGGGTTACAGGTAGGACTAGTATTTTAGTCACAGGGAGGGTTAGTTTTAGGGTTACAGGGAAGATTAGTATTAGGGCCACAGGGAAGATTAGTGTGAGGGTTATAGGGAGGATTAGTGTTAGGGGAACAGGGAGGATTAGTATGAGGATTAGTGTTAGGGTAATAGGAGGGTTAGTTTTAAGGTTACAGGGAGAATTAGTGTTAGGGGCACAGGGAGGATTAGTATGAGGATTAGTGTTAGGCCTGGTTCACACCAGAGCGTTTTACAGCGCGTTCCTACGCGCTGTAAAACGCTCAACATGTGAAAACCAATAATTGCCTACCGTTCCCACCTGGGCGTTTTACAGCGCGTAGGAACGTGCTGAAAAACGCTCTACGCCCAAAGAAGTACAGGAGCTTCTTTGGGGCGTATTTGCCGTGCGTATCCATTAGAATACAGCCGGATAGCCCTAGGAAACGCGCTTCTGTCGCGCGTTCCTTTTACCGCAAGTCGCCACGCGGCAAACACGCATATTCCGTACGCCCAGGTGTGAACCCAGCCTTAGTCACAGGGAGGGTTCGTTTTAGGGTTACAAGGAAAGTTAGTGTTGGGGGTACAGGGAGTGTTAGGGTTGGGTTGACAGGGAGGATTAGTGTAAGGGCAGCCATAGGTAAGGGCATCACTCTTTGTACTGAGAGTTTTTCACTAAAATCTACCAGCACTAATCCCCAAAGCTGAAAGCTAATACACCATTGAAATCTAATTATTATGCATTTTTTTCTTTGCAACTGTTTAATATGCAGTATCCATACCATTCTGTGCGTGAGACATATATTTTGTAAGTCCTTCCTTGCAAAACCTGTAATAATGCTGTATTCCTAGGAAGATAACCTCACTGCTTGCTTAGTCACTTAGCGACCTATTTTTTATTTTCTTTTTTTCAAAACCTCAAAACCTTCACTTAAAAAACCCGGTGTGAATCACATAGGAAATTAACTTACATTATTTCTCAGAAGCAGAGAAAGGTATTTGAATATATATTTTAAATAATTTCCGAGTTTGCATCCCTAGCAAGAAAAGTGGACATATCACCAGTAATTGTTGTTTCTATTTCTTTTACATGCTTACTAGATGGCTATTAATGGAATTTTCAATTTCAGACCAAGAGGCGACCTTTAATTCCAAATCTGGACTGGGACTGAGAATTGGCATGGTATGCTCACCAGGCCAGATAATGACCAAACCTTTCTGACCCCCGAAGGATCAATAATGTTTGTTACTACTGTTAACACAATAGGGGGACATGTATCAATTTTGTCATATAACAAGGCAATGCCAAACAGGAGCAATGAGACTGAGAGATTTATGATAATATTGCTGCTTGACTCATAAATTCTTCCCTCAGCTGCTTTACAGTAGCTCTGTGCCCCTGACTCCGGGCAAACTGCTAAGCACTGTACACAGATGAAATATCTATATGTGAGTTGTTTTACCTGGCAACGGATGTGTATTTCTGTCTATCCAGTCCTGAGATTGACACAGTTCTACCACACAGTACAGTCCTGTCTGGCAGGACGGGAGACCTGATATTTCTACTGTGGGAACTCTGTAACAGGCCATCGCAAAACTTTCTTAGTTGGCTGCCCAGATTTGCAGACGCAGGGGTCACAAATATACAAAAAATATGTTGCATAGACTTGCAAACCGGCGAAGAAGCCTGATTTATGTCTAATTTGGTCTCTAATTTGATATATGTCTGCTAATGCATCAGAGGAGGCCATATAAAGATTGAGGTGCACTTGTTAGCAAAGAATTTCTAAGGTCCTATTAGACAGGGGCGTCCCGAGACATATTGTCACCCGGAGTGGCCATTGGGTAACACCCCGCCGTGACGTCATCACATATGCCTGTAACATTATGTGCTGTTACCTACCGGTGGCCATCTTGGTGATAGATGCCGGCAGAGAGAGGAGGGGATGTTCACCGAGCAGGATAAGGTATGCCCCTGAGTCCCCTCCTCTCCTAAAACAGGTCTGCCTCAAGTTGAACAGTCCAGTGGAGCTCATGCCAACCCACAGATGCCCTCACACATGGCACTACTCCCTGCAAATAGTAATGCTGCCAGTTTAGGTTTGTATGATTCAAACCTACCATTGCTGAAGGAATACAGAAGAGTTCACAACCCTTGCGGCTGACCACCATAGGGAAAATCAGATTTGATCAATAATAAGTTCTATATTGAGAGCGCAGCAGTATTACCCCTGTACCTTTGATCTGTGTCAGATTAAATACACAGGTTAATGGTTAAACATTAGTAAGACATTAAAACTCCTATTACTATAAAGCTTTGTGAAGACTTGCTGAGTTTGATAAATTAAGAAAAAGTACTAGAATGGCAGATCTACTGTCCTTGAGAAAATTATTATTTAGGCTTACCTTCAATGCATATTAAATGTCTGAAGACGTAGGCACATGGCCATATGATGTCTGCAGAAGGGAAGGTTAGCCAGCAGAGATCATATGACCAAATGCCAAGGTCTTCAAGTAAAGTGAAATCTCCATAGCAGGACCTCCAAAAGAACGTTTTGGTTTTACATACACTGTAAACCAGATTATTTTTAACATTTAAATATGTGTCCACTTTTACAACCCCATCTTGTCTTATATGTTGGTAGTGACAAGGAAGACCCTTAGGATCTGGGTCCAATAAATATTGTTGGCCTTGTTCTTACACAAATGCTACATATCCATTACAATATCTTCAGTGATTCACCAATCCAAATTAAAAAGAAAATCTTAGGAAATATAGTTGTCCCTGGTCACCCTGGTATATAAAAACTCTGTAAGAGAAAATTCCCTCCACTCCATGGTGCTACAAAACACACAAAGGGAAGCAGGGAGAGCTTTTATTACATGATTTTTCAATGAGAAGGAGGAGTAGTGACAGGTTTGGAGTGGTTTGCGATTTCCAATGTTTGGCAAAAAATGTTGTAGGTTCCTCACCAGAAATAAGGAACAACCAATAATGCAATGCATAGCCTTTCCCACTGGTCAGCTGAGTCACAAGAGCTAATAATTTGAAGACATAGATAACCCAGCTCCCTTTGTATATAAGGGCGGCATCACAGCAGCCATATTGTCAATGTGTGCTTCAGCAAATTTGTCAATTTTTGTTCCTATGGTAGTGACCCAGCCTCCCATGATGTTTGTTTGACAATAGCTTGCTTATAAGCCCTACAAATGGACAGATTGAAATGCCCCCCCCCCCACCCCCCATTAGCGTTCAATAGAGTTCACCTCAAATTTAGCAAACTTTGAACTTCGAGCAAGATTTTCTAAATTGTTTGCAAACAGAACATATGCACATTTACTCATCCCTATTCACAATCAAGTATAAAAATTGCAATGTTACCAAGAGTATGAGACATGAGTCCACAAAAGAAAGTTTTCACCCAAGGGAATGGGTCCACGTTTTCTAAAACCGTATTGTAATTATGTAAGGAGGTCCTTGTAGGTATAAATAGTGCTCATTAGAAAGTTCCCTTAATATTTGCATCTGAGTAAAATAGGCCAAAAATCATAAAAGCACATTTAACTCTTTTGTCCCGAGACGATAGACATGGAGTCCAACATTAATAGTTAAATCTGTTATTAAAAGACATGCAAGCACCTGATTCTGTCAGTGCGGTTTCCTATTTTGAAGCACACAGAGCACTTGTACTGAAACCCCATTAATTGTTCTTGTAAAGAAAACCCACACACTTCCTGTTATAGGAAGAGCTGCACAAGAGAAAAAACTTTCAGAGACTTGCCTGACCTTCTATATTTTAGTTCTGACCATATTTTCGGGGAGACTCTGCACGGTCAGGCCGAGTGTTCCCTCATCCTGTCTCCACACATGCAAACACGGACAAGGCAAAAGGTATCCACCATCTGCTTTGAAACGAGTGGACTGGTTGTCAGGCTTTATGAATTGTTGCTAATTGTTGCATGACTTTCATTTAAAAAAAAACATTTTATATATTAAAGCTAGAAAAAAAACTCACCTCCCTAGTCCCTTAAAATGTATTAAAATCCTAAAAATAAACTTCTCTCATTTTAAATGTAGAATTGAATTTCTTTTATTCTGTCCTATAGTGGAAAGAAATACTTGTCATCTGCTAACATCCTGTGATCTCGGCCTGTGCTGCATTCTTATTAGTTGAATTATTCCCTGCAATCTCTAAGGGCTACAGAACGCCTCTCCTCTATGTTAAGAAAAAGAGGAGAGGGTGATGTTCTGGGTTGGCAGGGCTGCTTCCCCATACATACAGGTGAAACTCGAATAATTAGAATATCGTGCAAAGTTCATTTATTTCACTAATGCAACTTAAAAGGTGAAACTAATATATGAGATAGACTCATTACATGCAAAGCAAGATAATTCAAGCCGTGATTTGTCATAATTGTGATGATTATGGCTTACAGCTCATGAAAACCCCAAGAACCCCAAATCCACAACCTCAAAAAAGTAGATTATTACATGCAATCAATAAAACAAGGATTGTACATAGAACAATATCGGACCTCTGAAAAGTACAAGCATGCATATGTACTCAGTACTTGGTTTGGGCCCCTTTTGCAGCACTTACTGCAATTACTTTTGCATGATATTCTAATTATTCGAGTTTCACCTGTATAGTACAGTGAGAAAGAGCGTTGATTTCCTATGACATAGAGCATGTAACTGGCAGAATTTCAGCAAAAAGCCCCAAAAAAGGAAAAATGAATACAGCCACTGCATCTAACAACTGGTAAGCAGCATTTTTGTTTTTGTGTTTAGCTAGCCCTTAAAGAGAATCTGTCACTTTGCTCATTCAGCCCATCCCAACACACGGTATATTCACATTTGCCTCGCTCCCCTACAGTTTCATTAGAGCCCTTGCAAAATGCTGAGTGCTTCTAGAGATCATGTGATCCCCTCCCAGGATGCAGTGTCCCAATCCCTAAGCACAAACACTGTCACGCAGAGGGGTGTGGGGGGCATTATCAGCTATGTGTAAATTCCAACGCTCTCTGGCCCCAAATTTGCACAAGGTTTTGGACTCCTCGTTTCAATTAGGGAATAAAACAATGGGGTAGCAGGATAAGGGGGAGTATAAATTGATCTGGGGTGTAGGCTTTCAACAGACTCACTAAATGGGCAAGTGACTAAGTCTCTTTAAAAAAATAACATCCTGGTGGAACAACGATATGGATTGGTATCTTCACAATTTGAGGAGCATGAGCATAAGGGCCCTGAGGTATGTTGATATCAACGCAAAATCCCATTAGTATTTCAGGAGGAGGCCACACACAAAAAGTATGTTTCTTAAAACACCAACCTAGTGCCGAAAGATACAAGACTCCTACTCACCTTTGATGCCCACCAGTGAGCTGGTCCTCTTACTTGTTCACTAGAAGCAAGTTATAGTTATGTCGGTGTATAATTTTTTGAGTTTTGGACAGAAATGTGAATGGCTAGAATCCCTGTTAGGGTTTATCTCTCTATGTTGACATAACAAGAACCCCCAATTGAATGCAAATTAGACATGTGCGATTTGTTTCATTCTGAATCTCCGAATCCCAATACATCCGAATGTGTCCGAATCTGAATTTCAGTTTCCGAATGTCGAATCCTGTCCGAATTTCGTTCAAAAATTAATCTGAATCGGACATGTGACTTTTCTGGCCAATCAGATGTGTTTTTCGTTTTAATGCATCGAAATGGGTCTGAACACAAATTATACATATACAGTATATACAATACTAAAGCTGAGGCTCCTAAACTCGATTGGCATTCGAGATCCAAATTTCCAAATGCAATACGGAAATTCGGATCCCGAATGCCATTTGGGGTCTGGGAGCCTCAGCTTTAGTAATATATGTACAGTATATGGCTCCCAGACCCGAATGGCACTCAGGAGCTCCCGAATGCAATTCGGAAATTCGGATTCCGAATGCCATTCGGGTCTAGGAGATTCAGCTTTAGTATTAATATCTGTATATGGTTTTCTGTGGTATTCACAACGAATATTTATAAACTCATCTGAAACTAACGAAACCCGAAGCAAATTGAATTTTCGGATCCAAATCCTGAATTCAGAAATATCCGAACAGAACCGAAGCTTACATGTCTAATGGAAATGCCTTGTAAGACAGTTTTCACTAACACAAATATCTCCACTGGAAGATTTCCCCTCACCTCCTGTCCTGGTGACAACTATAACATTTCAGAGTTTCCAGCACTCTCTATATCAGTGAAAATAGTCACTAGGGCAAACAGAGAGGAAGAATCTTTCCTAACAGGACACAGGCAACACACTTCTTCAGTTTTCACTCTATAGAAAACTGGCTTTAGATTTACTTTAACAAAACAACTAAATAAACAGGACTGTTCTCAACCTACTCACTGTTTCATTGAAAAAAGGAGTTAGAAAATAATACAAAACAGTCTTCTATGTTCCTTATGCTGTGCTTTTAATTAAGTCTCTTCTTAATGAAAAATTCGGATTCAACTTTAGGATTAAAGTTAGCGGAGCCGGACTCTCAATTTCTTCATCCTCCAGTCTAGTCAAGTTAGCCACAATAAACTGAATGACTGATGTAGTTAAGTTTGACAGAATGGGAACTGGAGCATGTGAATCTCTCAGAAGCCTCCAATTACTAAAGGGTGTTCTCAATTTGTTCCAATTGCAAAGTGAAGGAAACTGCTATAATTGTGACCCACTTGAATATTGTTGACCCCTATAGAGGTGAATGATGTACAGATCATTCACTTCAGAATATTTGATCAGTTGTGCTTTGGCCACGCTCAAAAATCTGCAAAGCTCTGAAATTCATTATTTCTAAAAATGGAAGTCCCATTTCAGTAGAATGCAATGGAAATCTAATCCAGGCTCCAAAAAGTATGTATTACAGGGCAAATGCACAACTGTGCACAATTGTTTTTGAACCTCTGGCTAAGATGATGGAACCATGAAACAACCTGAGCTGCTTCCTTTTAAAACAGCCTTCGGAGGAGCCTTGGGTCCCTTTCTCCAAGAAACCGTTTGGAATTTTGAACCACCATAAAAAACACTGAAATTTATTTCGGATTTAGTCATCCCTATCTGTAAAATTCAGTCTGAATTGAATGTAATTCGAAACTCTGGATCAACCCAAGAATAGTGGGACCTGTTATACAGTACCTAGATAGTTTTCCAAGAGCTAATTTTCTTACTCTTAAGGTGCCCATACACCTTAAGATTATCGTCCGATAATCGTATGCGATCGACTTTTCGTACGACAATCGTAACGTGTGAATAGAGTGCCCGACCGATAGAACTGTACAATCGTACGACTTTTGACGGTCAAGCATGTTTGAAAACCTTGGTCGATCGTACGATGTTCGCATGGTTGGTGACGTTTCCGTCCGTCAAAAGTCGTACGATTAACACTGCGCATGCGCAAACGAAAATAATTGCGGTCAATTACCGCAAGTCGTCCAGGTGTTTTTTTTAAACTACCGCTGATTGAACCTTTCGATAATCGGGGCAGGATGGGGCCGTGGTACGAAAATCGTACGACGGTTCGATCATCGGACGAAAAGTTTTGTCTGATAATCGTAAGGTGTATGGGCACCTTAACTCCCTCATGGGAACTGGAGGACTGAGAGTTAAGGGAACCTGTGCTATTGGAGATACATCTGTATTACAGAACCTTCACTCACCCTGGTCGCTGTACCCAAAAAAGACAGTGAATGCTATTCATGTTTGATTTTTTTGGGAGTATTTTTGAGTTAACATTTAAATTTCATCCTTCCTGGGTTCCAAACATTCACTCAGGCCCCATTCACACCTGATCCGTTGTGATAAGTTTTTCAACAGATGTCAACGGAAGGAAGCCCCAAAAATGTATGGGGGTAAATGGGACTCTCTGTTTTTTCAGCTCAACGTAACGCAACACAGTGATGTGAACTAGTCCCATTCATACCCATTCATTTTTCGGTGCCCTTGCAGTAGCATTGATTGAAAAATAATTTGGAAGGAAATGGGAAGGTACAATCGAAAGTCAACAGACCATCCATTGACTTACGTTTACCTTACGATTCTGGTGTGAACGGGCCCTTACAATGAAAACATTGGGAGATTTAATCAATATTTTTTTTGTATATAATTTCTATGTGCTCCATACTGTTCTAAAAGGTGTCCCTCTTTATCATCTCAGGCATCATGGTTTGGATGGTCCCACCTATCATTCTATAATGAGGAGCAAAACCCTTTATTTTTGGAATTTGTGATACAAGTAAGTCACTCGGACACCTTCTGTTTTAAGATACTCTACTATGCTTCCAACAGTATATTAACAAATCCTTCTCACTTAATCTAACCCTCAGAAGAACAAGATTTCAGTTATCTCAGCAATTTGTCACTTCAGCAAGAACTAATTTAGTGCGGCCAGCTGTAACTCTGAACTGGCCTTCATTTATTTGTATTTCCCAGTGTTTTCCGAGATGGTTTACTGCTGCTTCATTACTGCTTATCTGTAAAGCATGTTAAGCTCACTTCTCTATACATGTAATGGGACATAGAGGAAAGTGTACAATCCTTAGCACATTTGAAGTGTGTGTTATTAGCATAACATATGTTTTGGCATATGCAGTCCTTGAGAGAGTGTTTTAATAAGGTTGTCTCAGCACTCATATAAGTTATGAAAAAAAACATGGTGTAAGCAGGGATTCCCCTATTAGATTATGGGCTCTGTGAAAACAGAAACCTTATATTGTGCTGTTCCTATCATACGCTTAGTAATAAGAGAAAAACAAAACTTAGCAACAGTTTTAATTTATGTCGATGGTGCTGTTGAGGTATGTTTTCTATAGTAGCTCATAACAGCCAATGAGGTAGATCACCTGAGCTTAGGTAAAGTCCCTTGTCTTGAGCTCAAGGTCAGCATTAACAAAATTATACTTTTACTATATATTTTGATATGTCAGAATTTTTATAGACTTGTAAAGTTCTACTTTAAAGATGACCCATACACAGAAAGAAGTAAAGATTTTCTATCTCATCTAGAAAGGTTTCTTGTAGCTAAGCTTTCAAAAAACCTACCCTTTGCTTCAAATTCCTCCTGATATATGACCTATGAGTAGGCACTGATGTACCTGTAGCTTAACATGGCTGTATGTCTGCATTGTGAGATCATCTAAGACCTATACCACACACTCCTGCCTTCAATGACTGCTATTCTCCTTGGGAATAAGATTTGGTGATGTCTCTACTGGGTTGTTCATGGTTCTCCTTGCTTAGTTAGCTGTACATCTCCTTGCATCTGCTCTATTATGTCGATCTGTTCTTTCTCCACCTCTCTGCTACTTTTTGATCATTGCCCATCAGTTATTAGGTCATCAGTTATTGATGGTGTTGGGTATGATATGATTAAGCAAAGCCCCGCTCCTCTACCAAGGTGGCCACCTGCACACAGAGACACAGCTATGAATAAGGCATTGCAAGTGAATAATAGGGGAAAAGGGGAAACAGGGAAAAGTATTAAGTAAGAAATAGCCATTGTTCTATACTCTCAGATTCTTGTATGAGCCTAGGCATGACTGGAGCTTTATCCAGTTACTTGCTCTGGGGGATAAGTCATATTTTTATTGTCTACCAGGTTTTTCTAAGGTGATTAAGTAGGTTGATTTTGCTACCCTTGATCCTTTACAAATGTTTGCTTTTTCTCTATGATTTCCCTGCTGTTAATGATTTCAGTTAGGGGGTCAGCTCCACCTGTGATAGCCAGGGTTTTATTAGCTTAGCACCCTTTTTCATCTCAATATGTACCTTGGAGAAAGAAACCAAGACATTCAGCTCACAGCAGAGCCCTGACTGGTAGTCATTTCAAAGGTAGAGGAAACTTCCTAACTGACTAGGTGAAGGTAGAAGTGAAGGTGGCAACCACTTCCAAGGGCTTTGGATTCCAGATGCTCACCAACTCAATAAGGTTGATTGACACCGGTGGTGAATGCACAATATCATCCAGCACCTGTTTTGTTAGGGATGCATTCCACCAACTTTCAAATTGACTTCTTGGCTGGAGAACCTTCTGGGGAGGAAGCAATGTAACATACAGACTGCCCAAATATTGTACAAATTATTCAGCCAGCTGTGCCCACCGCACTTTACCTCCACCACATATGTGTGAACTAAACCATTTGACTTAGTTTACTATTTCAGCCCTGTCTTCAGAACCACAAGCCAAGTGGCTCCTTTTTTTCATCTGTGTGAATTCAGCCTTAGGCAGGAACATCTTGACTCTTCTGTCAAATACTGACTTAAAAATAGAGGTCAGAACAATAAAGGAGTTTATGTCTACCAAACCAGCCTCTTCTGGATTCAACTGGTGTTGTGTCATTTCCTGCCACGTAATGATCTATAAATGAATAGCAGAGGATCAGGGCTATCTACAAAATGCTGCTAAAAGGTCAGCGGATGGCCTCTGTGCAGTTGATGATCAGGAAATTGACACAAAGCACAAAGGGAAGAATGACCTAAAATAGATGGAAATTTTTTTGTTGTCTTTGCTTAAAGTTGAGGGCAATATCAAAAATGAAATATATGAGGCATTCTGTTAGTAGCATGAACACAGCAGTTTTTGTTTTTCTGAGTCTCCTCTGTAACAGCTTTATTACTTGTTGATCCTGCCAGTAGATCCATTATTGTTCCACTTCCTGTAATAAGATGAAGGCTTTGTTTGCCTTGCAGTAAAAATCGTTTAGCAGCATTGTCACTACTTAGACATCTAGTTCTAAATCATCCTCAATAAGACACAAATTAAAGTCTAATTCTTTATAATAGTTACAGCAACAGTTTGTTTTCGGGGAAAAAAGGATTAAGCCACATAAACAGAAGCTGATCATTGTAAGCCACCCTGTCATTGTTACTGGATACGCTTTGCCCCAAGCCCTGTAACTAAAACTTTTGCTGGACAGCTTGGTCTGTTAAAGGAAGTGAATAAATAATGGATCTACTGGCCGGATCAACAGGTAATAAAAATGTGTTAGAGCTGACATAGAGAGACACAAAAATGGCTGTGTCATTGTTATTGATAGACTGCATCATACAGAATGTATCATTTGTGATTTTAACCCATAGTTACATGTGGAGAATATGTAAGTACTTTGTAATATCTATTTATACTTATTAAAATGTAA
>NW_017306461.1:1454746-1467748 GCF_000935625.1 Nanorana parkeri
TATATATATATATATAAACTCGATGGACATGTGTCTTTTTTCAACCTGACTAACTGTAACTATATTGCCGTCAAGATGAAATGGAAAAATATGGCCCAGGGCATTTGAGTAATCAGTCAGAAGGGAAGAACATTAATTCTTTTGTTCTCGATTTAAAGATCTGAGGATCAGACGAAGGATCATTTCAGCCCAGGGCTAATTTATCATAACGCACAGTAGGCACATGCTTATACACCCAGTAGGCAAAGAGGGGCTTTTTCCCTTTATAATTATTGTCCACACACATTGTTTCCATCAACAGTAGAAATAGTAATCAGTGAGAATAGTCCCAATATCATTTACACATTATCCCAAGATTCTAAGTCAGGGTTAGTTTGAGGAAAACAAGGAAATGTCCTATATAAAAGAGTTAATGCTACTAAAGGGGTGTTACTTGGGGTGCTTAAACCGGTGTGCCGATCGGCTTTAGTGATGAGACACAACTCAGTTTCCACTTGATTTGTCTTGTTACAGTGTAAAAGGGGAAAGTATTGCAATGCAATCCCCATTACATGCCCAACATTCTGCAGCTGAAGCTCCAGGGAGGAGGAAAATTTGATCAGCTGGGTTGGATTTTCCCCGACCAATTGCTGTTGTTTTCCCCAAGATATAGGCCAGCCTTGGAGGAAGTCTTTAAAGCTCTCCCAATCTCAACTCTGTAGACACACATCTACATTCTCACCCCATGTAAATGGACATGTTTAATACATGAACAAATTATCCGCCACCTGAACTCTTGGTATTTTTACAGTTCAACATGTTAAGATAATAGATGATGCTTATGTTGGCTTTTATTTGCCTTAAGGGGAAGCAAGGCTTTAAAAGCAAGTTTCCTAACAGTAATATGAAGAAATGTAATCCTCATTATACCATTGATTTTCTCTCTCACTCTCTGGTTCTTTATTCAGGATGTTCAGTATTATTATATATAGTACACATTTCAATGATACGCAAAACTTTGTTTTTTTTTCTGCATTTCTTCTAACAATCAGCCTTCTGTAGTAAATATTAATTCCCTTCAAGAACTTTTAGCATATTGGGTAGTAGGGATGCAGATACCAGTGCCGATACTTGGCATTTTCATGAGAACTACCAGGGTTGCAGCAGTTGCAGATGGGACCTAGCTCTGGCGCTCCACCACTGTCCTGAAATCATTAGTCGATACTGTTTTAGAAAAACTGTCACATGACAATAAACAAAAATGTATCAGTACTTGTATCTGTGAGTACTTAGGGAAGTATTAGTACTTGTACTTGCAAAAATGGTATCGGTGCATCCCTAATATATATTTATAAAAACACAATCATACAATAAAACAGAGATGTAACAATTCCAGGAGCTCCGTGTGCTCCTTACAAATGACAGCTGCCTCCTAACTTTTGAATTGTTCTCTAGTCTAGTCTTGGAGCTGGAAAAGTATCTGTACTTGTACTTGTACCGAGTACGGTACTTGGTATTGGTGCATCCCTATTGGGTAGACATATATAGTATATATAGAAAGTTTCCTAACAATAATATGAAGAAATTTAATCCTCATCATACCTTTGATTTTCTCTCTCACTCTCTGGTTCTTTATTCAGGATGTTCAGTATTATTAAATATTGTGCTCGTTTCAATGATGCCCAAAAATTTGTGTTTTTTGCATTTCTTATAGGAATCAGTGTCACGGTCTAGGGACCAGGGCACATGAGCTCCTGTGTTTGCGGAGTTGGTAGGAGTCACAAAAGCCCTCTGTAGTAAATATTGATTCCCTTCAAGAACTTTTAGCATATTGGGTGGACATAATTTCTGCATCTATTGAGAAGGGTAAAGGAATACTTTCTAGCCAATGTCTTCTTATACTGAACATGTACTCCATTTTAAATGTTTTAGGTAAAAGTCTTGCCTAAGATTAGATACCACAAGATGGCCGCTTCTACTTTTATTGGCCCCGCTCTCTCATTTTATTGCTAGGGCCTGACTTTCCCTTACTCCACAACTATGGTCCACCATTTGCCATCCACCAGTCTTGTGGACCTGCTCAGTGGTCAGTAAGGACACTTTCACTAATCAGTGGAATGACAGTTGGCAGGGCTTAGCCATGAAGTCAAGAAAAATCCCCTTTAAAATGTAAAACGAAATCACAGAAGGGCACATCTATTAGGCAGTATTTTGGCTCAAAATGGAGCACAGGTTTACTTTTACACAACTGACAAAAGAGTTGCTTTATCTAAATCGAAATTGTGTTTGCCATTCTAATACAATATCAACAATTTCTAATTTCTGGGTGGTTAAATCAGGCTGAGATTGTATGTTTTGGTTTGTGGTGTCTGGGCAAAATAAAAAACAAATATATTCAGTACATCTCTGTAATACAAACACATTTCCCATGTTTTAGCCCTAAAAATGCTGCAAGTACAGAAAAAGTTGATCCTACCAAAAAAAAAACAACAAAAAACAGTGTGCTAAAAATAAACAATAAAGGTGATCAGCGCCAGTAAGTGTAATGTGTAAATAAGAGCTACCAAGCACTAAGGATATAACTAAATATCTGGAAAATGTGAAAAACAATATTGTGCCGAGCTAATAATCATACATATCTAATAAATTGAAACATATATAACTGAGTCACATATATGAGCTTTTTATTAGATATGTATTTATTAGATATGTAAGATATGTATGATTATCGGCACAATATTGTTTTTCACAAAAAACAGTGTGCACCTAAGTTCTAGTGTCTTTTCTACACTGACACCTCAACCAGCCTCACTAGCCCTGTCTGCCCCACTCCACGTGAGCACGTTGATTTCCCACCCAGCAAACCAGTGTTGCTGCCTTGACTCTTGACTCACAGTGTGTAGGAAAGGAGCTCATGGGAGATGCAGTTCTGGGGACATGACTAAATCAATATAAATTACGCTTCCGGCAGCCGCCCTGCAAGATTATTACAAGCCTTGTGATGTCACAAGAAGGAAACAAAGCTGTTGCTCAACAGAGATGCTGGGACATGATCTTGAGTGGAAGGTTTGGGAGTAAATTTGGGAAATTCCTGGGCATGTACTGTAAAGCAGAACTCTGGGTAAATGTTTATTAACCCTTGCAGTGGGGCTACCCGTGACACTGCGAGGGTTAAGTGCTTGTTTTTGTCTAGGGAGGAAAATAAAGTTAAACCCACCCTTTCCTCGGACCCGGTTTGCTCTTAGACCGGTTCCTGGAGCCTCTCTCTCCATTCGCTGCAGTGGTCTCAGAAATCATATACACTGTGTATTGGACGTGAGAACGCTGAGGGACATCATTGGAGCTTAGGAGGAGACAGGCAAGAGGGAGCTATTTCACAGCCAGCTGGATCCAAGGAACGGGGGAAAAGTGGGGAAGCTAGACAGTGTATCACCCGGGGCAAAGGTTTAGAGTTGCCCCCATGCAAGGGTTAATAAACATTTTACCCGCAGCTCTAATTTAATTATTGCCCATGTATCATTCCTTATTTCTTTCATTTATTTATTTTTTTATACATTCTATATTTAGGATAGAGGCATACAGTCACAATAATAGTGTAAGCCAGTTAAAGGTAGAACTCGCAAACTAACAAGTAAATTGAAATGTAGTAAATAACATCTTGAACTGTAAGATATGAGCTGAGAACATAAACAGGCACTTTTATTTCCTTTAACTTGTTGCAATGATTTATTTTTTTGTTTGTAATGTAAATATTATAATAAAAAAATAACAAACAAAGACTCCAATATGGCGCCACTTTTTCAAATGTTTTATTAAAAAGAAAAATCAAATAAGCAATCGTGAAACAAAATTAATATTTTTGTCTGCCCAGGACAAGGCAGCGCAGATCCAAACATAAAAAAAGCAGTTTTATTTTTAAATCAGAAATCCGTTTTGTATTTTCTTTTTCTTCCCATAAATAAAATTGTCAACATTTAGAATAAGGTGAAATTATGACCGGAAAAAAATAGAATAACTTCATGACTCAGCACAGATAGAAATGATTTTCTTACTGTAAAAATAAAACGTAAGGAAAAAAACCAAAAACATTTGGCAGTATTTTACACATCCTATGTATAACTAAAAAAATGTGCTACAATTAATATAAAATGCTTTTACTATAAAGTAAGCTACGCCTTTAATTTCTATACACAAAAAAAAATTGTTAAGATGTCTTTAGCACAGTCCTAAACCACATGATAAATCTACTTACAACTATTCAACAAATTACATTTTTCATTATTTTTTTTATCACATTTTATTTTCAGATTTTTTTTTGTATATTTGCACAATTTATTTAGGTATTTGTCACTGCCCTCCCCCTTATACAAACCAGTATTTGTTTTGGTGGGGGAGGCGGGGAAATATCAAATATACAATATTCACAAACCTCTTTACATATGCCCAGATGAGCTCTGAAAGGGAAGTCCCCTCTCACAGGCTATTCATCTTCATGCTTTCCGTAACAAATAAGGAGGCGGTAAGAGGTGTCCATTTTGATCTCTACAAGTTACGGGGGTTTTGGCTGCTCGCTTCACCAAGTACACGTCTGCAAACAAAGCCGCTTTTCAGAGGCTTAAGAAGAAACAACCACTTAAGTCTGCTTGTCTTGGTGACCATGCCATTCTTGTTCTATATGTCCAGTGCTTTTAGACTCTCTGAAATGTCCATTCCTTCAGCCTTCATTTGCAAGTACGTCTGTGGTTCTAGGTGAGGTAGAGCGGCTTGTCCCCAGGCAGAGGACTGCAATAAAGGAAAAAGAATCTTAGAAATGTAGAAAACCTCCAAAAACATTGAAATAATTAAAAGGTTTAGTTCACCTCAATAGGTATTTAAGGTTTTTATAGGTGCTGGAGAGTTAAAATCTCACTCCATTTAGAGTTGTGAACCCCTGTTGTAATTTCTGGGTGAGTTTTGCTTGGAAATGCATTTAAAACAAATTTTTTCCTCCTTGTAATTTCTGTTCTCCGTCCTAATACCAGTGCTTTATGCTGGCAGAGCTGAGTGCTGGTTACTAAGTGAACTAGTAGAAAGTCTGTTGCAGCGTGGACTGAGCAATCATATTTGGACACCCTGTCCGGTTACTGCCACAGGAAAGCAGAGGCAAGATTATATAAATAGTAGGGATGCACCGATACTAGTATTCCTGATTGGTCGGGAAGCTGGCCAATCAAGAAGCCAGGCAGCGAGTCATTACCCACCTCCCCCCGGCTTCCTGATTAGTCAGAAAGCCGGCTCCATGCTTCCTCATCACCTGGTGAAAGGGGGGGGGGGGGGTGGAACAGGCTTCCCGGCCAATCAGGAAGCCGGGCGGCGAATCATTACATGTGGCCTGGCTTCCTTAATGGGACTTCCTATCGATATTTGGCATCGGTGAGTACCAAAGAAAAAATATAGGTACTTGTACTAGATACCGAAAAAACAGTATTGGTGCATCCCTAATAAATAGAGGTTGTTTGAATAATATCTATGTAACTGAATATTTATTTATGCAACTTCAGTCAGGCTTTAAACATACCATAGGTGCTCAAGGTGATAACTAGGGATGCAGCGATACCGATACTAGTATCGGTGCCGATGCCGAGTATTTGGGCGAGTACTCAAATGCTCCGATGCCTAACCCGATATTTACGGTATCAGGAAGCTGGGCAGCGCATCATTACACGCTGCACAGCTTCCTGATTGGCAAGGAAGCCGGCTTCCCGGCCAAACAGGAAGCCGGGCAGCGCCTAATGACGTGCTGCCCGGCATCCTGATTGGCCAGAAGCTGGCCAATCAGGAAGCCAGGCGCCGTGCAATGACGGCTTCATGCCTCCTCGTCACCTCATGACCCATGCGTTATTGGTACTAGGTATCGGCGAGTACCGAAAGATAAATATGAGCACTCGTACTCAATACCGAAAAACCGGTATCGGTGCATCCCTAATCTCTTCTATTAAATTTTTGCTTTAAAAGTGGAGGTGAAATGGGGTAAAAGCAAGGCTCACCAGGGAAAAAACAATAGTCCTAATTCAAGCATTGAACCTGAAAACTAACCCCTTTGCCCAGTGGTCTCAGCAGTGTATTACCACTGCCCTCCCATTCCACAATGTATAACTGCCAACCCATGCTGTGGCTCTTTCCTGCAGCTGTCATGATGGGCCTGAGTTAAGAATACTAAAACAAAAGCGGAGGTGTTTCATTTAGCATTTACTTTGCACTAGATTTAATTTCACTTTTCATCAATCCAAACACTCTGAGCAAAGGGATGGCCAAACTCCGGCCCTCCAGCTGTGGTGAAACAACAAATCCCATAAATCATCTCTCTCAGGGAGTCATGTCTGTGGCTGTGAATTTTTGCAAAGCCTCTTGGGATTCATAGCTCCACCACAGCTGGAGGGCCGCAGTTTGGCCATCCCTGCTCTGAGCAAAGGGATGTTTTGCCTATCTATAATTAGCAAGTAGTGAAAAAATAGGCCATCATATTAGCTAGGTCAATATATACAGGAAAAAGGGCATAAGGGGTGTTGGGATCATGTGATCTGTAAACAGAATGTATTGCATATTCTTATATTATGATCAAGGTTACTGTCTTGTTCTCTCATCTCTTCCCTGCTGTTTATAGATGACATGGGTTAGCATCGCAGTGCTCAGACTAAGACAACACTTTTATACCTCATGTACACAGTGGTAAGAATGGCCATAGTTTCAAGGCAGTAGGACCTGAGGACGGGGCAGAGCCGAGCACCAGGAATCATAGGAGGCACTTTAGAGCAGTAACAAACATATCGAGGAAGTATCAAAAATAAATATATGTATTTATTTTGATGATTCCTGTCATTCTTTGGCAACCAGTAGGACACAGCGCCCATTGCTGCACAGGGATCTGCAGTGATTCACTGTTATTTAAATGTAAACATTTGCACTTGTGTAGAAGTACTGTAAGTTGTACATTACTGAATGAGACAACAACAGTCTTCAAAGAAAATCAAATGTGTTATAGACAAATAGTGAATTTGGAATACTCACTTGCAGTGATTGATCCCACACTCTCTACTGGGATATTCATTGTCCCACTCTGTGTTTCCTGGGGGATTGGAGGAGGCTGGGGATCGTGGGCCAACATTGCTTGAAAATTCTGATGGGAGATGTGAGAAGTCCTGGAAACAATTGTGGAAAAGAGAAAATTATGGACTGTTATAAGAGACATTGATAACTAACCGGTATGTTCTACATACTGAAATAATACAATGGGACAATGCAAAATGAGAAACAGAACTATCAGATTGGCCTGACTCCATTATAGTGGAAGAGGCAGATGTTTAAATGGGTATATCATATGACAGCACACTCAACCATGCTATTTTGTGAATGAAAAGAATGGTGATCAATTACAGAAGATTCATCGATTCCGAAAGATACATTGTGATGGGCATATTTTATGAGACACAGGAAATGAAAAAGCGATCATGTTGCCCAAAGCAACTAGACAATGACAGGTGGAGTGTGGTTGATTGCTAGCCAAACAGAAAAACCATAAACACCTTTAGTCTCACCTGTTGACCTGTGGGAGATGATCTCATCGGTGACTGTAGTCCCATGGAGGAGGGGAGGATGGAAGGTTGTTGTCCTTGCTGCATATTCATAGATTGATTGAGGAGAGAGCTGGGAGGGTGGCGCATGTGCTGGTGGAGGGGAGGACTAATCTGGAAAGGGGGCGGAGGAGAGGCACTAAGGCTGGGCAACATTGATTTGGCATTGAGGGTTCGGGAAAGGCTTGGGTGAGGGTGGCCACGGTAACTTTGCAATTCGGCAGGGGACAGAAAAGAGGCAAGGCCGGGGTAGGGGGAAGATGACTGTGGGGGCATGTTATACATGGATTGTTTTGGGAGAATCATTTTGGAGGGCTGATTGGGTTGGGAATTCTTGGCTTCTCCTTGGTCAGTGTAGCTCTAAATAAAGATAAATAAATAAAATCAGATTTCGATTTCACATTATACTTATATAACTAGTGAACTTATTTCAGAGTGCATTCTTATGTTGACTTTTATATATTTTGTTTTTCTACAAATGTTCATCTATACTGTGACAGTGTTGTCCCTGCAATGTACTGACAGTAACCCTGTGGATGTACCAATGGCATTTGTCACCCTGCAGCAGTACCAATGGCATGTGTTACCCTGCAGCAGTACCAATGGCATTTGTTACCCTGCAGCAATACCAATGGCATTTGTCACCATGCAGGGGTACCAATGGCATTTGTCACCCTGCAGGGGTACCAATGGCATTTGTCACCCTGAAGCAGTACCAATGGCATTTGTCACCCTGCAGCAGTACCAATTGTATTTGTCACCCTGCAGGGGTACCAATGGCATTTGTCACCCTGTGAATGTACCAATTACATTTGTCATCCTGCAGCAGTACCAATGGTATTTGTTACCCTGCAGGGGTACCAATTGCATTTGTCACCCTGTGAATGTACCAATGACATTTGTCATCCTGCAGCAGTACCAATGGCATTTGTCACCCTGCGGAGGTACCAATAGCATTTGTCACCCTGCAGCAGTATCAATGGCATTTGTCCCCCTGTGGAAATACCAATAACATTTGATGTCCATTCAGAACTAGTACCAATTGCATTTTAATGCTTGGCTAGATAAAAAACATGGTAGCCCATGTGAGTCTAATTGTGCAAAGGGGATAATGGTTTCTAGGATTCTAGGCAAGGCAGGCAAGGTGCATTTTTGCCCCCTCCCCACCCCCCCGATACCGACCCCCTGTAAAAACAGGGCATTTTGACAAGTACTTGTCAAAATGCCCCGATGTTTGCGCTATGTTTTTTTTTCCACTTACCTTCGGCGCGAGAGAGCAGCGGCGAGTCAGCGCTGGTCCGGTGGGAGGAGCTCCAGGTGGGGTCCTAATTTAGCTGGCCGGTGACTGCCTGAGGTGCCGCGCGTGTCGGGATCCTCTGGCAGTCGCCGGCCAGCTAAATTAGGACCCCACCTGGAGCTCCTCCCACTGGACCAGCGCTGACTCGCCGCTGCTCTCCCGCACCGAAGGTAAGTGAAAAAAAACAAAAAAAACATAGCGCAAACATCGGGGCATTTTGACAAGTACAAGTACTTGTCAAAATGCCCTGTTTTTTCCGCCCCCACCCTGCAGCGCCCTCAGGCGGCCGCCTGACTTGCCTTGCGGTAGTACAACCGGGCCTGGTTGTACTTTTCCATTACATGATATAATCTGTGATCATGTATCATATGATGATATCACTATAATGTCTGTGTTTTAAGTGAAAGTCCCGTGGGATAAAGGTTGACAGTCTTTTAAACATTTACCTTGGAGACCAGGCTTGCCCTGTAAGCTGCAAGGGCCTTTAAATATTCTTTCTTTGCTGCCTCAGTCTTCCTCTTGTAGGCCTGCAATAAACACAAAAGGTCATCAGAAAAATGAATATATACAGTAGGTCAGAATTGGTAACTTCTATATTCCTTTCAGGGGCAGGTTTCCTTTAATCACATATAGGGGGATGCCTGTCAACACCATATGAATAGCTCAACAGACAAATGAGGAGATTACGAAAACATTAAGGGCCTGTTCACACTTCTGTCCTTGTGTGTTGTGTTAACATACACACATTAATGAGTGTTGTGTCAAGCGTTAATGCCGTTGCGTTAAGGCAACCCATTATTTGGAATATGCTGATAACTCACCAGAACAGAACAAAAAACATACATATAGCATTTTTTCTGGCACAGCTCACAATACATTGTGTTCCTTTGCATTGTGGTGGACTGCAATGCATGTGCGTTGGACTTGAATTGCTTTTGTGCAATAGGGTGCCATGGAAAATTGAAACCCAATCTTAGACATGGATGCTGCCATTTCTCACTGCTCATTCTGGAATTGCTAGTCCCTTGGCTGCCATGCTGACCTACTGATGTCACTAAGTTGCTTGCCCAGAAATAGCACTCAGATAATGATTTCTGATATCACATTGACTTTTCTGACTTCCATACTTGTTCTAGATCATTGACTCAGAAAGTATCAGGCCAGAATAACAGCCAAGCAACTATCTTTTTCCAAAGAAGGTCCGCAATGGCAGCCCCATATTGTTCATAGAAAAAGTTTACTTTAAGGTAGTGTTTAAGGGTGCAACAGGTTTTATATGGCTCCTGAGGGTTGTTTTTTTTCACTGTTTTTTGTATTATTGTGCCCTATTTTTGCCCATGAAAAAAATAATAAAATGACAATAAAATACACACAAAAAATAAAGAAACAAAAAACAGGTGGAGGGGTTCTTATGGGTGTATTTTCTCAACCAAATTTTAGCTAAGCAGCAAAAATGGAGAAATTCAACTCTAAATTTGGGAAAATCATTGTGCTACGCTCTACTCTTCACATGAATGTCCCTCTACCACCCAACAAGTATTACTGCTTACTGAGGGACCTCATAGAACTTTCAAGTTTGGTGCACATACATACAGGGCCGGATTTCCCACAAAGCCAAATAAGGCCCGGCCTTAGGGGAGCAAGGAGCAGAGGGGCAGCAGGGGTGTGGAATTCCTATCTCCAAGCGGAGAGAGTAAATCCAGCCCTGCACACATATAGTCTAGTCCCCTAATTTCCCTCCATTATACTACTTCCAGTATGTGGCTAAAGGGGACTATAGCTAGAAGAACATACCTGTTTATTTTCCCCCAGGCTGTCCCAGATTGATGCAACAATCCTGGACACATTACTGCTTGCTGTGGGAGCTGTGGGACCTCATAGAACTTCCATGGTTGATGTACATGCATATGGGCTAGTCTTCTAATTTCCCTTCATTATAATACTTCCAATATGGGGCTAAATGGGCCTATAGCTAGAAGAACTTACCTGTTTTTGTTCTTCGCCCAGGCCGTCCCACATTGATGCAACAATCTTGGACACATCGCCAAAGGTGGCATTGGGGTTCTGTCCTTTGATGGCTGCTTGAGTATCCCTAAAAAAGAGGGCGTAGGCGGAGACGGGTTTCTGGGGCTCATTGGGGTCCTTTTTCTTCTTCTTCTTCTGGTTCTTGGGTTTTTTACCAAGGTCATTGGAAGGTCTTTTTTCTCCCGCACCCTGCAAAAGAACCAACAGGGAATTTATAATGGGGTTTGTACATATTCTATTATATCAGGAGCAATAAAATTACATTTTCAATTACATATTTCTTTTTTTATATTTTTATTTTTTATTCAGGTTAATAGGAAATATTGCATATAAATATTATGTAGTCTTTTATCCAGCTGGCAGCTTAAGCTCTAGTCGCCTTTCACATCATTAACTTATAACTTATAACTGAATATTATTCAGAGGCCCGTTGTTGACAGAACTCAATGAGGCTGATTTACTGTAGGAGTTGGGAATGTTCACACAATAAATTGTGCAAATATTCACTTTGATTATCCAATCACGTGAAAAGCAGATGTCTGTTTACTCATTTCATTTGCATATGATTGGATAATTGAAGTGAATATGCACACAATTTATTGTATATACAGGTGAAACTCGAATAATTAGAATATCGTGCAAAAGTAATTGCAGTAATTGCTGCAAAAGGGGCCCAAACCAAGTACTGAGTACATATGCATGCTTGTACTTTTCAGAGGTCCGATATTGTTCTATGTACAATCCTTGTTTTATTGATTGCATGTAATAATCTACTTTTTTGAGATTGTGGATTTGGGGTTCTTGGGGTTTTCATGAGCTGTAAGCCATAATCATCACAATTATGACAAATCACGGCTTGAACTATCTTGCTTTGCATGTAATGAGTCTATATCATATATTAGTTTCACCTTTTAAGTTGCATTAGTGAAATAAATGAACTTTATTATATTCCAATTATTCGAGTTTCACCTGTATATGTTCAACTCCTTTATACAATCAGCCTCAAAGAATCGTTGTAACAGTTACTCCTCCCTTATCAGATGGCTGAGCCCAAGGATGCAATCAGACAAAGGAAGCTGCAAAGCAAGCTGTTCTGCTAAGTTGTCTCCTTGGATTGCCCATAATGCTCTGGGAACCCTTTGTCATTTATTGAATGCTTATTTGTAAAAAATATATATATGTATAAGGCCTTGTTCACACCAAATGCAGAGCAGATGCGGTCAGGTTTCTGCACACGCAGTGCAGTGGGTTGTGCCGCGTTTTTTCCGCGTTTTTGATGCGTTCCGGGCCGTTTTTGGTAAAAAAAAATATATATATACATGTTTTTAAGTTTAAAAAGGGCTTTCAGTGCATTCCAGGTATTTGCATGCGTTTTTGATGCATTTGCATGCGTTCCAGAGCAGATCCAGAGCAGGTAAAATAGAGCCTGCTGCAGTTTTTTACCTGCTCTGGACCTGCTCTGGAACTGCACGCTACGATGTGAACTGAAGCAAAAAGTACCATTGGAATACATTGGACGCAGTTTTGATCCGGTCTGCAACTGCTCTGCTCTGCACCTGCTCCGCGCTCAGTGTGAACAAGGCCTAAGATGTATATAGATAGTGATAAAAAACTATATAAACAATAGAAAAAAACGATAGAAACAATAGAAAAACAAACTAGGACTGATACAATTCCACTCCGGCTTCTCTTTCAAAGAGGAACCTTATACCTCATCTATGGTTTTCAGACCTGACCCATAGAGTTTTGCTGAGAGAGAGGAATAGTGAAGCACAATATTGTGAAGTATTACCAAGCAGAAAACACTGCCTATAAATATGTAATGAGCACATATTGTGGCTCCTATACAGGGTTGTCCCTAGAGGGAAGCAGCCTGAGGTGGTTGCCTCAGGTGGCATCTCATTGGGTCACATGGGGCACACCTGCCGCCCTCTTTCCAGCCATAGTGTCCCGGGTTGCTAAGAGCTCTTAGTAACTTGTGACTCTCTTGGCGACGTCCAGCCCAGCTCACTGACAGTTGTACCACCCAGCTGCTGGCAACCAGTGATGTCAATGAGCTGGACGGGACGCAGTGCACAATGAACCGTTCCC
>NW_017306461.1:1467826-1474258 GCF_000935625.1 Nanorana parkeri
GTACAACATATATTGTTTTATAAACTATACATACAAACATGATGTGTTACATTAGCAACCATGAGAATATTTACTTTAGAGGATTACAAAGAAAGTGTTAAAAAAAAGCAATAATTCTGTGTCAGCGAATTCTGTATATAACTATATAACGTCAACCTGTACTTAGAAAAATATGTGGTCTGGCAAACCACTTTTGAAAATGCTAGCTGCATGGGGTCTCTGGCATCAATTTCGGGAACTGACCTACAACAAATATGCAAATCAGCAATGCATGCTTGTTCTGTGTTAGGAACTCACAGATAGCCATAGGCAGCCAAGAAACTAGCGTCTTCAGAAGGAGACGAACAATTGCAGCCAATGCATTTCTCTAAGCTTGGGTTTCCATTAAGGCAAATCTGCCTACCAGTATGGTGTCAGTATTGAGGTTCTGCACAACAGGCAAGAAGGTAGTTAGTAATAGCAACCTCCTCATGTCTCCTGACACAGGTTTCTGCTAAGGAAGAACTCAAAATTGAAAGGAAAGAAGTCAACATTTTAGGCAAACCTGTGCCTGCCTATTTAGGGCAAATGCAATAGGTTTGCTAGAGAGCCTGCCTTCTATGATGGTGATAACCATCTTCCCCACCCTAACCTACTGCCACCCATTGAAACTCTGTGAAATGATCAGTACTACTAAGTATTGGGGGTGGGACTCTTTCCGCTCCCTCCCCTGCAGTCCTGGGTATCTGAACAGCCAGTCTCTAGGCTTGAGAGCTGTCATGTAGGAGTGAGCACTGTCATGTGGGGGTGGGCATGGGAGCAGAATCCTCAATCTTATGTAATCTCCAACTCATAGCCAACCTAAAATGTACTAAAGCGAACCTATACTTTTCCCAAAGTAACAGGTTTTAATGGATTGGTCCCCCCTCCCCCTTTGCTTCTGATAGTTAATTGCATTCACACCCCTGATGCCTTATTCACCTGCTGGAACCCCACTAAGATCCTATATGTTAGTGGGGTTCAGGCAGGTGAATTAGCGGCAAGGGACTAAACAGAAGTAGCTACCAGAAGCAATGGGGTGGGGGAACAGTCCAGCAAACCTGTTACTTTGGGAAAAAGTACAGCTTTGCTATAAATAAAATACTTCCCGTTCAGTTATTATGGTGGAGCGTTCTTACAAAATATTATCTTCTTTTGTGCAGCAAGTCTTTGGTTCCGTCAGTGTTTGCAACATTTATGACCTTAAAGAGACCACATTCTCTATTCTTGCTATTCTTCTCTTCCTCATCCCAGCTCACTAAAAAAATCTTAATGTGGAACCATGGGCAAAATAAACACATATGATACAGCCTTTCACTGTTTTTCTGGGTACCCCCCTGTGACCTGTTGACCATGCTATTTTTGCAGTTCCTTAACAGACCAAAAAGGACAGTTATAGGGGTTTGGACCAACCATTTATATGGCCTAAACTTCATTTAAAACTACATGTCCATCTAAGCCTATCCTGTACCACGGGGTGATAATGCTGCTGTGCAATTTCACTGCCTAATGAACAACGTTGTCACCCTATTGCAAGGAGTGGAAAAATAGGCTTGAAATATTGAACTGATAGCACCTCATAGTCACAGTCTTTTAATGGCTGAGCAAACAATCTGTGATGAGTACCTTATAGTGAGAGTCAGTGTCCTCCTCTTGGGTGGAGCTAGAAGGTGAGGGAGTGGCCGATTTACTACCCGGAGGGGAAGGAGAGCCATGTGTAACTGCACTCTTCATTCCCATTTGTGAGATAAGCTGCGATTGGCTGAGAGCGCTCATGTGACTGGGGAGCATTCCGGACCGGTTTATCAGTGAAACTTGATGGTTGTGGTCATAAGAGGATCCTTCAGAGTGTACCAGCTCCTGTATCTGAGGGCACAAAGAATAAAAGTGTGTGAGTGGACAGGTAATAAGGTAGAAGAATACCTTGCTTGCTATGGCTGCCTATTTCAGTCAATGAAGTCAACATGGCTCCTATGTCAGGGTGTCAGATACATGTCCGAAAAGTTGAAAAAAAAGAATAGAATCTATGTGTCTGTCCATCATAGTTCAAGAGGCCCAAAACCAGCGCTGCTTCCATCATGCAATAGCTCCCTCTATGTAAGCATTGCTGTCTAACTGCTAGTTCAGTTCCTGGGAACATTATAAATCATTGGTAAGCATCCTCAGCACTCCTTTGAAAAAAATTATGGGAGGGATTTACTAAGACTGGAGCAGCTGTGCATGACAACCAATCAGCTTACAGCTTTCATCTTACAAACCTTCAGTGAACAAGCTGAAGAGAAATGTTAAGTGGAGTTGGCTACATATGTCTTGCAGCGCCGTATCACAGCCTAATCTTCTTTAATTATCAATTAATGACCCATTAGCAGCCTGACAGCTACAAAGTGAATAAATGAATAATCCAGCTGATTAGCATAGTTACCAGCAGCTGCATTCACAACATGGCTTGCTGAGCGGGATTCCGTCAGCATGTTTTATAACACGACAACCAACTAATAAATAAAAACATCACATTTAGCCCCGCGGTGCAGTGCTTTACAAGAGGGTCACACAGCTGAATGCGTCCATAGGGAAGGCTGTTTTCATAGCCGACAGCAGCCAATCATATCCTCTTTTATGTTCTTTTTATGAATGAAAAGCAGAAACTGATTGGCTGCTACAGGCAACTTCTTCCTGACCATGACGCCCAGTGTAACAGTTTCAAGAAAAGTCTGAGCCTAAGAGTAAAGTGAGCCAGGATATGTAAGTATTTAAATATTCTTAACAATCACTAACCTCTGTAGCTGCAGGCACTATGGAGCAGTTCATCCTCACGCAGCTGGGTGGATCTCGACAGTAATGTCTGGATCCGTCCCAGCTGTGGCGCTCTCAGTATACCCCGAGCTGTAGCTCGCGATATACTTGAGCTTTGGGTCACGGGAGGAGGTTAGTATATGTCCTCTCGTGACCCTTAAGAGAACTACGGGGAAAAACACTTACCCCATAATTCTCTTTTAATCTTCACTAAAACCTTTACCTTATCTCTTAATTATCTTGAATATTATTTCTAAGAGTTGGTATAAAGAAACAGTAATGGGAAAAAAGACAATTCTTTTGAAAATAACAATAATTATCGACATATAAATTCTTAATGGTCCACACAACTGGGGGTGTGGCTCAGCGGTGTACATTGCCTACATACATTGTCCAGGAAGGTGTCCCTCTTTCTCATCTCAGAAAGTTGGGAGATATGTAAAAGGATGAGCTAAACTGCTGAGAGAATGGCTTTGATCACTTTATTGCTTCTGCTGGGAAATTTGAGGATGAATTGCTCCACAACGCCTGAAGCTACAGATGTCAGTGAGGGCTTGTTTCAGAGTCCATGTAATGCTTGTTAAGACTATGAACTTTGAATTTCCAGTCAAATCTGACAACAGATTCACTTTAGAAATGTACTTTAGTTTTTGGAGATGCACACACTTTTAAAGCCCAATTCTCACATGTTTTGTTACATGTGGCCTATTTTTTTTTTAGAAGCTTGTAAATGCTGATTTCTGATTTGTAGTCTTGTTTTCTCATGTCTATTTGTATCACATGCACATACATTTACATATGTTTATAAGTGCCTATTTAGAAAGGCTTCTCTTGCCCTACTGAACTGAACCATTTGTGAGTCTGAATTGAACCTTTCTTTTTAATAAATATGCACCTTCATTGACTAAAGTCTTTGTATAGTCATGCTGCAATACCAAAACTTTCCTGCAGGTGGCGTAGCAGGTAATATCTGGTATGAAAGCTCCAGTCTTGAAGAGAGAGTCTGTAGTAGAAGGCAAACTCTCCATTCGGTACAGCTGTCAAATTTTAATTCATATCCCTTGATCCTGGCTACTTGAATCCTAACACCTTCTATTAGCAGAAATACATCTTATAAAATATTCCCCTCTATGGAGATTTCCCGTACGTGGAGATGGAGCTGTCTCCACGTGCAGAGTAATGGCTGCTTACACTCAGGTGCCCAGCTGCTATTGTTAAACCAGCAAGCATTTAATTGAAACAAACGACCATAATAATGGTACATTATCTCCGCAGGCTTGAAGCCATAACAGTTTTAATTATTGAGTTAAGAGTCAAACTAATTTATCCGTTAAAATAACAGGAGCGCCTTTGCTGGCTCTGATCGGCTTATTAGGAGCGGGAATATCAGGGGAACAGCGGGACAAGACTGTGAGACGCACGGGCGCTCGTTCTTCTGTTCATGATACGGCCTGATGTCTACAACTGAAGTAATTATTTTATCTTAATAGGAACTTAGACTTCAGCTGACATCAGGCACGCCGTCTGAAGCAATGGCGGAAAACAGAGGTGTCAACCGTAGCAAAGTGATGATGGTTGCCAATGGCAACACAGACCTGGTTCCCTTTCTTTAGTTGTTTATACCTTTCTACAAGATGCTCTGAAGTGTATCACTAGGGTGAGTTTTGGACAGTTGGCGGGGGTTCTTGCTTACATCCTGTCCCAGTTGCAATGGCCGCCAGTGAGGAAAATCTCTTGGACCGGGACTCGCCAATAAAACCGGCAATGGTTCTATTGGTGAGTCCCTGTCAAAGAGATTTCCCTCACTGTTGGCCATTGCAACTGGGACATAAAGTGAGGAAAAATCTCCACAACAGAAACAGTAAAAAATTCCTAACCTTTGCCAGAACAACAACAAAAAGAGTTTGCCCGGTGTATGGGGAAGATCTCCAAGCTGGAGCTCCTCACCAGGGCTGGATTTTGACTTGCAGTTCTTGGTATGTCCCTATGATTATGTCTTTATTATACAAGCTCTTCCCTTATATCATGATTATTTTTGTGAAACTATGTGCCATGGGGGGTTGCATGTTATTTGCTTTATATGCACAGCTTTGTTCCACCATACAGACCACCACACACAAGAAAGAAATGAAAGAAAGTGTTTCATGTTTCCTTAACTATAAAGAGCCTTATGACTACTCCAAATATACCCTGAACCTCCATCACTCACTGTGTATACTGTATATACATCACCACAGTCCAACTCACTTTCCTATTACCCAATGTACACAACCAATGTTGTACTCTGCAGCATCCATATGTATATGTTGGCAACCATTTAGAAAGAGTAACCCAAATAGCTAAATACACATTAACTGCTTATTACACATATAAAACTACCCAACTGGCTGGTAAAATACCTGTCACCTGGCAACTATGTATGAAAAAGGGCTGGGACAGGTCTCTGGTGGAGAGATTTGTTCATTGTACATGGAGACCAGATGAGCTTTTTGAAAACCGGGTAAGTCAGAGACTTTAGAGTGTGTTGACAAGGCTACTCTTACTGAATATACCCATAAATGTCCACAGGTGGACATAAGAAGAGGGAAATAAAATTAAAAAGTTATCACAATTTGTAGATTTTGAGGCTTGGTGTTGCCTCCCCAACCTAGGCACCTCCTCAACCTTTTTCAGTCAAGGCGCCCTTCAAAAAGATGTAAAATCTTAAAGCACCGCGGGTCAAAAATGTAAATGTAAAACACAAGGTGTGGTTCCTCCCCAACTTTATATAAGACCCTTATCCTAGATAGGGGCCTGGTGAGGATTTTGAGGGGGGAATCCATGCAAAAACAAAATGGCATGGAGTTCCCCCCTTTACATTAGAGTCCCCACCTTTCACATCAGAAGCCCTCCCTTCAAATGAGAGTCCCCCTTTTGCATCAGAGTCCCCCCCTTCACATCAGGAGTCCTCTTCACACGAGAGATTTAGAGTCTCCCCTACACATCGGGAGCCCTCTTCACAATAAAAAGTCCCTCCTTCACATCAGAGTTTCTCCTTCACCTCAGAGTCCTCAGTCCCCTCTCAAGAGTCCTACCCTATAATCATCACCACAATGGAGATAGACTTCCTTCCTCCTCTAAATGCTGAAGGAGGTCCTGGATGCACCCCACCCTTGATTAGCATCATGCCTTTCCATGGTGCTGGTGGCCGGCTCACCTGAAATTGCATGCCACTGTGCAAAATTTTGAAGGCATCTCTGACAAAGCGAGGCACTGTGTTTGAGAAAGGCTGCCCTAGACACAGACCCATGAGTGCCATATGGTAAAACAACCTTGCTTCTAATTTTGCTTTTGCTTCTGCAGTGAAATATATATAAAATAACCCCCAAAAATCTCCCAGGGAGAGTGAGACTTGTGATGGCCTTGGCTAGGATGATGAGTTGAGACGAACGTATCACTAGTCTTGGCACCAGTGGGGATCATCACCATATTAAATGGTCGACCTCTCAACAGGGCACAATGTTCAATGCCTCATGCCCATTAACTTGGTGCCATGTAAGAGTCAGAGATTTTCATCACTTCCAGTAAAACACAAACACTATAACATGTATATATAAATAAGGAAATAGTTTTTCCCATATA
>NW_017306461.1:1474269-1482514 GCF_000935625.1 Nanorana parkeri
CTGATCTGAATATTTATAATAACACTGTTACAGGAGTGTAGAGAAACATTTCCGGTGACAAAATAAAAGGTCTGTAGTTCTAACGCACCTTCTTTGTGGTATGAACAGCACGTTACAAAGAACAACCAAACATGCCTGTCACAAATAGCACTGTGGTCAAGTCGTCAAACCTTTGTTATGCAAGCACCAAAAGACACCATCAACAATAGCAGAGCTTGCTTGACGCAAAAAAATAATTTAAAGCACAACTCCACACAGTTATAAAAAAGAAAACCACAATTGAATCCAGCCAGCCACACTTTAGTTGTAAATGTATTCGTTTTGTAAAACGCTGCTAGTATAAGTACCAGGGCCTAACCATCCTATGAACTGATTGGCTCCTTGTGCTGCTTCTTCCTCTCACACACCAGCCCTGCTGTAGAGGAAGTGCAAGAGGCTGATTTCAGAGCCAATTCACGTACATATACTGTTTGCATTCAACAAAAGTGTACATAATGGAGTTGTAAGGTCCCAGCATATACTATCCTGTTATAACATCAGCATTCTAATAGTAATACATACAAGAGTTGTTTCTGATAATGCAATCAAAGCTTACTTGAAAATAATCCCTTCTATGTAGTGAGTGCTGCCTTCCGTCAGCCCATCACTTTCACCAACTTCCTGGATTCCCAGTGTGCTTTGTGTCTCTTACCATGCTGCTTGATGTGATGCAATCTTGATTTTGCAAGATTACATATCCCATTGTGCATTGCCTCCAGCAAGCAATGATAATGTTACATTGCTCAGATTCTGAGTTGTAGTTCAGAAGGCAGGCTCTATGAGAGTCGGGGCACAAGGCTACATATCCCATCATGCATTGCTGCCGGCAAGCAATGATAATGTTACATTGCTGTATGTGTCTCCATTAGGGAGATTCACCCACTCCTGGTGACCATTATCACTGAAAGTAAAAGAAAATTTCATCAGAACAGGAATAGATGGGATATCTTCCAATGGGGATGCTAGTTCTGGTGACCCCCAGGGATTTCCCTTACTTTGGAGGAATTTCCACTCACTTCCTCTTGTGGCTATAGGAAGTGAAGGGAAATCTCCCCAATGGGATACAGATAGCAAAAAAAAAAAAGCTGACGGGGGTTAAAACTTTCTCTTACTTTATCTAAAACTAAAATAAAAATGTTGGTTTTAGTTCTACTTTGAATTGGGCTTTAATAACTACATTACAAGAAATGTGTGAGCAATAAAGCAACTAACACACACACATTAATATCATCATTGCTCATATACAATTATCAGAATACAATACTTTTTGTGGCATTTGAGCCATAGGATTAGTGGGCTCGTATTCTATGCCGGGCAGTTCACAGAGGGAGTTTGCCATATAAAAATGAAATGTGCTGTAAAATGTACATGGCTTGTAAATGTCACTGTCAGCTGATCTCTGCGTGGTTTCAGAGCAAGCATCGGGAGCGAGGTATTTCCCTAAGCATTAATGTAATTGGACTGCACATTGCCATTCTTCTCCAGTACATACAAAACGGATCGATAGCCTACAGAATATAATGGAATTACATTATATGTAAGAAAAGTAATTTAAAGGGTACAAGCCACTTTTAAAAGGACGCAGGCCTTGTGTTATTTATATAATCAAGAAATATTTAATTATCATAAAACCTAACTGATTAGACCGCAAACAGGCTTAGTCAATAAGGCAAAAATGTGCAAAGTGCAGTCACCCATTGCGACCAGTTATGGAATTTGAAAGGGTGATTTTAGACCACGCTGCCACGGATTATAGCCCTGCCCACGCCTATTAGTCAATCCCCACCTCCTATTACAAAGCTACTGGAAATGAGCGAAGACTAGGTTAGGGGTTTCAATCTGCCCATAACAACATGTTCCTGTACTGACTAGGGACTTATAACTTATAGAGTTTTTAGGTGTTTAGGAAACATAGGCATTGACTTTGCTAATATTACTGGTAAAGTTTTTATGAAATTATTTTAAACTGAGGTGCTAGGTATTATAGCCCTGCCCATGCCTACTAGCTAAGCCACACTAGAAATGAGCAAACACCAAGTTAGGGGTTTCCTTCTGCCCACAACAACCTGCTCCTGTATTGATAAGGCACTTATAACTTGTAGAGCTTTTAGGCCATTAGGAAACGTAAGCATTGCCTTTGCTATTTTCACTGGTAAAGGTTTTATGGAACTTTAAGGCTGCCATATATTTTAGCCCTGCCCATGCATACTAACATCCATTCCGGAGAAAGTTGCTCTTTAAGCCTAGCTTTACAAGCCGATCCACCCTTGATATTATGTTATACAAGTCTGGTACAGCAAGGCTGACATTGTTTGTGCTCTATGGTTTTGTCCAGCGAGCTTATTAACAACGAAGGGAAAGCCCCTTCCATTGAAGGTACTCCTGTCTTGCCAAGAATAATCTGTATTCTCCCTGGGAAAGATTTGAGCCTAATTGCCTGATGCGGCAACCGCTGCAAATTTGGCAGCCTTTCAAACACATGCGGAGTGATATTTTAATTACCCTATTAATATAAACACGCTGTTTTTGTACACCTTCTCCAATGGCGTTAGACAATTGCTTCATTTATTGAACTGACTCATTAGAACAGAACTTTCAGAATCTTTCACCCCTAAAAAGTGTTTTCCAAGAAGACATGTTAATTCACTCCGACACCCGTAAGGTTGACCTTCCAGAACTATGCCATGTCTTGATGTATCTATCAGTGTAACTGCCTGGGCCCACAGCTGCATTGATCTATATTTAATGCCAAAACTTTTTGTTGTTTGTTTTTGATACATAAAGAAATAGTTAAAATGACTGTTAATTTTTTTGGGCCCATTGGCAAGATTTATTTTCACCTTCTCTCTCAAAGACACAACAGCAAGTGAATGGAAATCTCTACAAATTATGATAAATTGTGATAACCTGTAAAATGTTGGATTTACCATGACTTAAAGTGCAATGAAAGGGAATTACAAACACAACACAGTGCATTAAAATGCATTTAACATGCACATGCAAAAATAAATTTAAAAGTAAATATTTGCAAACATATAAATATGAATTCACCCAAAATCTGGCTCTGAACAAGTCCTCAATTTGAATCAGCAATTCTCTGCAAATTCAGTAATATTGCTTACATGCAAATATGTCAGCAGTAATGGTAGTATGCTTACACGTCAGCTGTCCGTCTTTTGGTGGGACTGTCCCTCTTTCATAACCAAATCCCCCTGTCCTTCCTCAGTTGTTCCACTTTTTAGACCTGATGGATGGACCTCTTATAAATTGTATCATTTAATTACCAAAAGCTTTATACCATGCTAAACCTTTCATTCAACTTCTACATGTTTTTCATTTGTTATTTTGAAAAACCATTATAAAGGAAAGGAAGTGGTTAACAAAAAAAACAAACACTTGTAGGTTTAACCTATCATTTTTGGCCTATTAATTCTTTGCATAATGGGGGATGGGGATGAGGGGAAGTAGCTGGGGTGTGTCCTTTGCCTACATACTTTGTGCCAAAACAACATGCCAAACCTTTAGTAAACCTGGTGATGGAAATGTTTATACATTAGGAGAAAAGCTGAAGAATATCAGTGCAGGGTCTGTGTACAAAATCGTACAGCGAGAAGATTATCAAATATCCTCAAATCAGCCAAAAGAAGCATTCACCCAAATAGACAAGCAGCAACTAAAATAAAGTAAATACATAAATATGAAAATGATAAAATACAGTAAATACATTTAAATAAATAAATACATTAATAAATGTAAAGAAATAAATAAGCTTCTTTCTCATTACTCCTGGTGAGTGGCTCCCGCATATGCAGGTATAGATTTAAGCACAACGCCAGGCCAATTTTTTTAAGGTATAAAAATACAAAAAAGCAACAATACTTACCTATTTTTTTTCAATTAATATTTTCCTGCCAACATATAACCTCGGTCTTCTGGATTGTATGACTCTCGGTATTCAACCCAGATGCATGGCATCAAGGACTCGTCCACTGAAGAAGGCATCACCAAAATACCCTAAAAATTTTGCATTTGCATAAAATGATACACAGAGCAATAGCAATCCTGTTTTTATCAAGTAGAGCACACCACCCAGCAAAGTTCTGAAGAGGACCCTGTGCATCACGTGAACAAAATACACACAGGAATGGGGATGGGGGGCGGTAGGGTTGGACTGAAAGGATAACCCCAAAGTGGACTTATAATAATATCGGAGCAGTGACAGTTTTATCAACTGGTAACTCTACTTGCCCAGGTTAACAAAACAAAGCCCAAAGCTATAGCCAACAACAATTCCTGGAACCCTTAAGAAATGTAATTGTGAAGTGCTCTGTGTCACTGATATGGCCAGCAAATCTTTCTCCCATGTGATAGTAAGACCTGCTAAACAGCGTACCAGATTGGCAACAAATATCACTAAGCCAAAGGCCACCATTAACCACCATCCTTTCTCGGGTTGGGTGGTCTGTAAAGTAAAAATATCTCTGTACATATAAAGAAGGCACATGGTACCTCTAATAGTACATTTTAACATTAGTTGTTAACAAAAATAATTGCATATTAAAGGGGGTGGAGCTTGTACAAAAGGGCATCCTCATTTACATGTGCCTGGGGAAGCATAATGTCTAAATAGAGCTCTATTTAATTGGTGGTGGATCAAGCAGGTTGGAGTGTCTATGCAGCGATCATCTCATTTAGTATCAGTCCCTTCCCTTGAGCTTAGAGTTACTCCAAAAAAAAATGCCCACGGGGCACTTGGACTTTCATGATAAGCCTCTTGCTAGGACAAGGGCACGCTAGAAGTTGGCCTTCTCCCAGGAGAAAAGGGCAACTGTTCATGCCGACACACTAAACGAGCTGTGAGCAGTCCAATTTATTTGGGTTTCCCTGCCCACAAACTCCTGATTGGCCAGGATAAATCTCCTCCCTGAGACTTCTACCAATCAGATCAAGGCCACAGAATATTTCTAGAACCTCCTACTAGATTGTAGCTAGCAGGGTCCTCCTAACCCTCCTGTATTGAAATTGTATTGTAACCCTACTGTCTCCCTCCATTTTGTAAAACACTGAGCAAACTGCTGGTGCTATATGAATCCTGTTTAATAGTAATAAATAGAACCTATTCCTCCCCCTTTAACCTCGTTACAGAGGCATTAGCCCGAAATATATATTTTCCTTTAGTACTGGATAAATGTGCAGTCATTAGTATCTCAGAAATCCTAATTTTCGCTAGTTATTATATATTTATTCTGCTGATTATTAACTACTGACTTTTTAATAAAAAATAAAAATATATTGAAAAAAAAAACACCGTTTTAAATAATATATGTCTTGGTCTGCATGACAATAATATATTTATGCCTTCAATATTAAATTGTGCAATTAAATTGCTTATCTCTGCTTTATTTGTTTTCTATGGTAATTATTGCAATTTACATTTTGAGGGGGATCTTGCAGTAAATAAATTATTTATGTTCTACAGGAATGGATTTGCACATAATCATTTCCTAGAAACCACATGTGTTTTTGGCAAATGGTTATATACAAGATATATATAATATATAAGAAGTGATCAGGATACCTGTAAAAAAATTAATCAAAGCAAGTGGATTGGCTGTATTTTTCTTTAAGAGGTTTTGCTGGTTGTCCCACTAGCTTTCTCAATTCAGAAAGCTAGCCGGATGACCAGCGAAACAAATTCAAGAAAAGCCCAGTTGCTTTGATTTATTTTTTACAGATATACCATGACCTGGACGAATGAGAACCTTCAAAAACTTATTTACAGGAGGATTCTGGGCATATAGCATTGATAACCCTGTTTGGGAGCCTTCATTTGCAACCTCTTTTCCTCTTGTTTGTTCATCAGTTTACATACTGACTATCTAACCTCATTGGAACTCTGTTAGGGGCTTCAAATTGTACTGAAAACTCTGGTGTCATATAGAGTGTGTGACTTGAGATGTAAACTCCATTTAGCGTGGTGATTCCATCATTATGTGTATCCCAGCACCTATTTTGGCTGATTGTTTCTGCATGCACCGTTAGGAAGAAAATATCATTTTCTCAAACTTTGAAACTATCGGGGTAAATGAAGCTTGGCTCCTTCCATGAGTTCTAGACAACAAAGTAGCACCAAACTAGCCATAGCACCCACTGAGGATTCATGTAAGAGTGAAGCCTCCCTCATCAACACTGAAGACCTTTCCCTTTGCTGCAAGGTGAAAATTCATAAGGCCCCATCCACACCTTTACGTGTCCATCAACATTTGCCTCAGCGAGCATTTTTGTTCAGTGGCGTAAGGTAAAGTGGTATCTCTCCAATTTTTTTGTCAAGTATGTCAACAATACCAAACCCTGATAAAGGGAGACCCATTAAAACCTCAAAACATGTTGACCTTTTAAGATAAAACTGTGAACTTTATACTTCTGTTCTTGATGTTTTCCCCTTGTAAGTTTTTTTAAATTTTTTTGCTGTCTGGGTGGTCTACTGAGAGGGGATATTCCCTTGCTCTGAAGAGATTTGTCTATTGGGGAGATTGACCCTCTCGATTTGTCCTGGTGACCATTGTCTGCCGTACAGAAAGTGATAGGAAATCCCAAATGTTGGAGTTGTCAATAAAAAAGGAGGTGTGGGGAGGATTGTCCAGTGGGAAAATGTAAAGGATGTCACCAGCACACCAAGCTGTTTGTGTTCAGCAAATGTCCATTTTAATGACAAACGTTGTCATTTAATAGCAAGTACTTTCGGGGCCTCGCAGGGTCCCTGTCATCAGGCTCAGAATGAGCCTTCTGAGCCTGATGACGGGCACCCTGCAAGGCCCCGAAAGTACTTGCTATTGAATTACATTGTTTGTCATTAAAATGGATATTTGCTGAACACAAACAGCTTGGTGTGCTGGTGACATCCTTTACATTTTCGTATTATCTCACGGCGCCACCGTAGTCACTGCGAGCACCCATTTGTATTTTTTCAAAAATCCGGTAAGGAGTGCAGCAAGATACATATACTTGTCTGATTGTCCAGTGGGGACACCTGTTCTGGTGGCATGCATCTGAGAGTGGATATTCCCTTGCTTTGAAGAGATTTCCTGATACTTCCTGTTTTTAATTTTTGACAGGAAATCTCCCCAACACGACACAAACAACAAATTTAAAAAAAAAACCTGACAGGTCTCCTAAAGCCCCTCTCTAGCAAAATATGACCCCTCTCCCGTCCCTAACTCGCTCCCCCCTCTAACACATCCTACAGGGTTTTTATTTTTCCTTACCTTATGGAGCAAGTTATATTCACCTAAGTCACCCATCAATGTCCCTCAGCGGTGCTTTTTGCGGGTGCAGGGGCCTGCTAATCCAGTGCTGCATATAGTCCCCAACTATCCCCTTGTGATGAGGTCACTCCTCTCCTGAGAGGATTCCAAAACTGGACAGCCAATAGTAAGTGCCTGTGTGATGAGGACATCCTAAGAAGGACCACCCCTGAGAGAAGACTTGGTACTGGAGGATTATACGCCTTTATAAATAGGCCCCAGAATAGTGATACGGGGTAATCCACAGCAGCCAATCACCCGTCATGTTCTATTAGAGTGCCTACTTGAAACTGGCAAAATCTGATTTTCATTGGTTGCTCTGAGTCACCTCACCTCATATTAACACAATGTTAATGGAAACATGTAGGGTCGTTCCCTGGCTGCTATGTTGGTTTTAGTACATTTACTGAAAAGCATGTTTAGGAGTTCTGAATGTTTGTCCAGGGCCAGTACCTCAGAAATGATTGAACCCAGATTGAAATGATTGAATGCTTTAATAAGAAGTAAATTGTGCTTTCTGGCAGCTGATGGGTTATGTGAAGGACGGGTGATATTTTGTCTAGTTGAGGGTGAGCTGTATACATATGACCTGTCAATGTGTTCACCAGCACGTTATAAATGGGCCCTTTCTACTCAGGGCTGTTCATGCAAATCCAAACAAATGCAAATTCTCTCTGTAATGAAACATATTGAATAAATATTGTAATAGGATTCCTTCTGGAAAATGCAAAATTTATGGCAGAAATTTGATATTTTTCCAAGCATGGCTAGTTGCACGGCCTGGTGGGAAAAAGTATTTCTCTAACCCTTACTGTGCTGAAAAGCCCCCAATGCCCCCCTCTTATTTTCCCTTTATGGAGCATTCAATCCTTCCAGCCCCCTTCCCTCATTAAGCCCCCAAT
>NW_017306461.1:1482531-1492847 GCF_000935625.1 Nanorana parkeri
CCAATCCCCCCAAGCCCTGCCCTTCATGTAGCCTTCATGTCCCCTTCACTCACCCCCTCATGCAGCTGTCAATGTCTCCATTGCTCTCCTCCTCAGTCAGTCCCTAATGCCCCTACTTGCTCTCCCCCTCATGCATCCTCCAATGTCCCCCTTACTCTCCCCCTCATGCAGCCTTCAATGTTCCCCTTTTCTCAGCTCTTGCAGCCCTCACCAGCAACAGCACCCTAACCCTTACATAGCCCTCAGTGCCCCTCTCTCTCTCCAGGGTTTCCACCTGGCCAGTAAATTGGGATATGTGACTGATATTATTAATAAGAACGTATCTTTTCCCAGAAAAGGGAGCAACCTCAACTTACCCCACTCCCCACAAAGCCTTTAATATCACCCCTCCTCCACACAAATAAAAACAAACTGCAGTCAGAAGGTTCTCAGGCCTCTGGCCCGCACCAGGCCCATCAACATCTTCCATATTCTAGTAGCCAATACAGGTCATGAAGTATCTCATCCAATGTTGGAGTTGAGAACAGATGGAGCTCAGGAGCATAGGACAAAAAAAAAATCATTTTTATTAACTTATTTGTATTTATTTTATTTTGCAGAAACCTAACTGGGCTGCCACAGACATTTTATGGGAGCAGTGAAGTGGTAACCCATGACAACCAATCACAAATTGGTTCTGCCACCATCGAGTGGCTGGACTGTTGAAAGGCAAACTCTAGTTGGAGGTTATGCATTATGGCACGTCACCACTCTTACTGGTATTAAACAGGCCATCACTTAAAATATTAAAAATAGAGCCATAAAAGTTATCGCCATCTATAACATGAGGGCTAATAACATCCTTTTATTTATTTTTTTATAGTTCATCTCTGACTTGAGGTATCAAACCCCACCAAAATATAATATAGTCCCAACAAATAATGCGAAAAAGGAAAAAATAAAAGTATATATGTATTTTTCTTTTCGCATGCCCCCCCATTCATCATAATGTAAGTGTGAAACCTCTTTCCCCAGAGATGATAAAAGAATTGAATTTTTTTTTCTCTTATCGGTCATCTATTTTCTGAGCTCAAGCCATTACTCTCTCCCCTGCGGTTGCCGGGCAACAAGAAATATTAATAGTTGCCTTTATTAGCTTAGCTGTAGCAGGCCCGGCTCCGGGACGAGAAAATTGGAAACATAAACGTGTTACATAAATCTCTCAACCTTTCAAGCTCGGGCGTTAGTCTCTGTTTTCATAATGATTTATGGAAGCGATGGTTCATTTATGAGAAAAAGGAGTGTGAAATAAGAAAATGGAACATTACCCCCAAAAGACTGTTTGAAAATAAATAATTGTGGCTGAGCAGTTGGATATGTGAGCAAATGTTCAGGGTCTTTTTTTATTTATTTATTATTTTTAAGTGTTTTTTTTAGGAATTTAAAGCCCGAGTTCACTTTTCTCAGATTGCAACATTTATTTTACCTGTAATGTATACTCAAAGTGATCCCGTGCCTTTACACGTGAAGTGAAGGTAAACTTTTAAAGGGGAAGTCCATCTTTTGCAGAGAATTAGGAGGAAATTTCACAATATAAAAAAATATATATATTTTAATAGGGAAGTTCCAAATTTTAATTTGAAATGATATGTATATACTGTATAATATAAATAGTAATAATAATAATGATGTAATGTATACTTATTTGCATTTATAATTATTTTGCATAGAGGCCAGTAAATCATTGCAAAGAATGAAAGGGGAATGTCAATGGTCCTTAGACTGGAGAAGAAGAGGCTGCAGGGACCAGTCTGAGGTGGAAAACTGGGAAAAAGTAAGTCACTCTGCTTTATTGCAGCCCCTAGATCAAAACAATAGCCCTTGCGGTGGGGTAGCTGGGGGTTATTATTATTATACAGGATTTATATAGCGCCAACAGTTTGCACAGCACTTTACAATATAATAAAGATGTGGCTATCAGAGTCTTGCAATGCCTCGTGGGATTTGTAGTTGCTCCACAGCTGGAGGGCCAGAGTTTGCCCCCCCCCGCTTTAAAGGATAAGTTTACTTTAAAACAAAGTGCAACAAAGGACAGAAATACAAATGTTATTCTTTAGTAGCGCAAGAGAAGGATAGAACCTCTGTCAGATTTTTATTTCTATCTGTGGGCACATTACAGGTTTTCCCTCACTTCCTGTCTGGGGAAACCATTGTTGACTGGACAGGAAGTGAGGGTAAGTCTAACAAAGCCCTGGATAGCAGTAAATGCCTGGTGGGAGTTCTAATCCTTCCCCATTCTATCCCAAAAAATATTTTGGCTTGACATATACTTGGACCAAAAAGTATGCAGACGTCAACCGCCATGTCAGGTTTGTACAAAGCCCATCCCTCCCCTTTCTGCATCCCACAATGCAATGTATATCCTTCAGAGACCAAGAACGGCGCATGCATTGCACTGCGGGTCATCCTAACTTCACAAAGAAACTTCAAACTGCACAGCAAAGAAAGCTTAGATTGTATTATAAAAATTCTCCATTTTGGGGTAATTCCCCATCAGCACTGATATGATGGTAAGAAATGTCTGCACACCCTTCTACTTTCTACCCAAACTGAAATAAAATGTTTTCATTGGAGTTAAGCTTTAAGTTTAATACAGTAATATTAAGGTGTACATCACTATTAATGAAGTCGTTATGTTTTTATAGCCACTTCAGAAATTAAAAATGTTCAGTAGATTTTTTTTATGGAACTGTTATTATAAAGGAGGTATTTCCCATGGGAGCTGAAGCATGTAGGTGGGGACGGGGTTTACTAAACTCCATTGCATTCACATAGGCAAAAAAAGATACACATATAAAATTCAAGCCTGGCTTCATAAGCCCGAATGTCTCAAGCTGCAGCTCCCTCTTAATATTTATTTTGCAGGAAGATCTAAGCGCAGCCCGATTTGCATGTTTTACAGCAGAGGAACTGCGAAAATAACTACAGTCATATATTTGTTTCCATAGCAAAAAGTACAGTTTAAAAACTGACACATTTTCTTGTCTTGGTGATGAAAAAGATAAGTCACAACATTTGCATAACGTGTCCTAATTATATGTTTTAATATATATAAAAATATTTTTTTTGATTATATATAGATATACAGTATATATGTACACACTATATTGCCAAAAGTGTTGGGCCGGCTGCCTTTACATGCATTTGAACTTTAATGGCTTAGTCCGTAGGGTTCAGCATTAGGTTGGCTCCGCCCTTTGCCGCTATAACAGCTTCAACTCTTCTGGTAAGGCGTCCACAAGGTTTAGGAGTGTGTCTATGGGAATGTTTGACCATTCTTCCAGAAGCGCATTTGTGAGGTCAGGTACTGATGTTGGACAAGAAGGCCAGGCTTGCAGTCTCCGCTCTAATTTATCCCAAAGTTCCTCCTCCCCAAACTCGCTCATGCATGTCTTTATGGACCTTGCTTTGTGCACTGGTGTGCAGTCATGTTGGAACAGGAAGGGGCCATCCCCAAACTGTTCCCACAAAGTTGGGAGCATGAAATTGTCCAACATGTCTTGGCATGCTGATGTCTTAAGAGTTCCCTTCACTGGAACTAAGCCCAACCCCTGAAAAACAACCCCACACCATAATCCCCCCTCCACCAAACTTTACACTTGGCACAATGCAGTCAGGCAAGTACCGTTGACCTGGCAACCGCCAAACCCAGACACGTTCATCGGATTGCCAGACAGAGAAGCGTGATTTGTCACTCCAGAGAACACGTCTCCACTTCTCTAGAGTCCAGTGGCGGCGTGCTTTACACCACTGCATCCGACGCTTTGTGATGTAAGGCGTGGATGCAGTTGCTCGGCCATGGAAACCCATTCGATGAAGATCTCTACGCACTGTTGTTGTGCCAATCTGAAGGCCAAACAAACTTTGAAACAATATATATATATATATATATATATATACAGTATATATATATTTAGTTTTTATGTTCTGGGACCATGTGCCCTTTTAAATCAAACCTATCGAATGTTACAGTTTATAAGCTGGTATATTAATATGACCCCCGGGTGAGTGATTGTATGCCAGGTAAGCCTTCTCATTAAGTGCTCAGACATCCACATGCTGTTACTTTTCACAGTTTTGCAATAACAGTTTCACCATCAGAACCAAGTATTCTTTAAAGTAAACATGTCCTTGATATAAGCCTAAGAGATTCACATAAGATGCTAAAAGCATAAACAGCAAGATGCCTCCAGATACCATTTTTTCCTAAAAAGTGCACTGTAGGCTGTGCCTTCTTACCACGGCCACCAATACGGGTGAATCGTCTACCTAATGCACCCTGTGATTGGGTGGGAAGGGGGCAATGGTGCTGCACTGCTTCTAAATTCAGAGCAGAGTTGCCAAAAGTAGGCTCCCATGTAGGCTGTGCCTTCTTGAGAGAGCCACCAACAGGGGGGTACAGGAAGCCCTCCCATACCGGGCCCCATTGGGTCAGCAGAGGGTTGCCTGTGGGTGGTACAGCACACCTAACGCACCTACATTCTCTCACATACACTCACATACCAATACAACTAAACTTCAACCTAAAAGGTGATGTGTTTCTATGAGCCATGCTGGGCTGCTGATAGTGGGTACAGGCAACACTCCCATACCAGGCCCCACTAGGTCATCAGGGCCTGGGCCTAGTACGGGCTGCCTGTGGGGGGTAGGGCTGCCAGATAGCCTGCAAAGGGCCCAATGATTTCCAATGGTGATCTTGCTGCTTACAGGTACCTACTGCTCACAGGTCCAGACAGGACTCCCATACCCAGGCCCTCCTGATGACCCAATGGGCCCTGTAGGGGCTGCCTGTGCAGGAAGAGCTGTTAGGTAGGTTGCATGGGGCCCCATGATTTCTAATGGAGGGCTTGCTTCTTGCTCTACAGTGGAATAAAAAAAGTTACATGGCTATCAGCATTTGCACTGCTGATTCAGATGTCTGTTGCTTGTCAGTCATTGTCATCTGACCACACCGAGTTCTCCCCCACTGCTTTCTAGATGGACAGACTTGCCTCTGTTGCTGAATCTTCCCACCGGGAGCTGCAGTGTCTGGGAGGGGGAGTATAGGAGACACAAACACAGGAGGATTTGGCTTACTCAGGGAAGGTAAAGGAAGTTTTTGGTAACTTTAGAAGGCTTGTGCATAACTAGATTTGGGACTCCTTTAGACTTCCTTACAGGAGCCTTTAGTTGCACTTGGAAGGATGTCTAAACTCAAGAACACAATGTATTATATTGCAGCTTACCAGTCCTTAGATCTGGCGGCTGCATTTGTTTTTCTTTCTTTGCAAGCTAGGAACAATTTTCTGTATCTGTTGGTCCTGCCAGTAGTGTAGTGGCTTTGTCACTTCCTATGGATTAAACTGATCTGTCAAACAATGTTATACTCTTCCCAAGCCATTCCATGTACTAGAGATGAAGAGAGGAAGACGTGTTTTTAGCCCTGTCCCAGGCTGACAACCTTGGCTCCCTCCATAGATACCATGGGGTAGTGACCGTTGTCACTCAAGGACAGGAAGTGTGTTATTTATAGGATCACCCAGTGAAAAACAGGAAACAAAGACTGTAAAAAAGAAAACCAATGCAACTACCACATCTAAGGACTGGTAAGCTGCAATATATTGCCTTTTAGTTTTTAAGTTTAAATACATTTTAAATGCAATAGATTAATCCGGTGACAGGTTTACCTTTATGGCCAAGAACACTCTCTGTATTTTGTAGGGCTGTTACTGATAAAAATTTTCGTGTTCGATTAATCAAAATTCTTTTTAATTGATTAATCGATTAATTTCGATTAATTATAACGCACATACAGATCCAACTACATTGGCCTATACACATACAGCACAGCAATGAAGTAATAACATGAACTAGGATCACACTAATCCAGCACGTTATTATTCACACGTGCCCCACTCAATATGGCCGCCGCTTGAGTGGGGCAACTCAGAATAATAACGTGCTGGATTAGTGTGATCCTAGTTCATTTTATTACTTCATTGCTGTGCTGTATGTGTATAGACCAATGCCTTGGCTGGCGCTCGTGCAGAAAGTTTCAAGAAATGTTTAATCGATCAAAAAAATGTTAATCGATCAAAAAGATTAACGATTAATCGATAAATTAATCGTTAATTTGCACAGCCCTAGTATTTTGTGAAGCTTATAAAAAGTTTCACATTCGTCCTCTATTCAAATAATAAGACGTGCATGGTGTATTTTTTTTGCATTGCTTTAGAAACAGTAGAGCGATAAGAGCTGAATGGTTTTCTTTGTAATACAATGGACAATAGTCAGAGTATGTTTATTACAAGTCCCTAAGCAGGTGCAAATAATATGCGTGAAATTGGCAAACGCATTGCTTGCAATTTCTTAACAATTTTGGCAGCCGGATATGATGAGATTTGTTGCGATGATCAGTTCTGGCTGACTAGATGATTTATCAGTTTTGCATTTTCCTGACAATGTCTATTGTTCGGGGCTGCGTCTGGATGCCGGAGGCGATCAGAGACGGTCCCATAGAAGTCTATGGGGCTGGAATGCACAGGCGTGGCCAGGACAGGGAAGATTTGCGGCATTGGATGTGCGGAAACAATGAAACTGCGACCATCTAATCGAGGTAAGTATACATGTGTTGAGAGGAGGGTGGGTTAGGTCGGCGGAAGGGGGGCGAGAAGGTGAACTTTGCTTTATGGAGCTCTTACACATTATATATATCAGGGCTAGGCAAACTTGGCACTTCAGCTGTTATGGGACTACAAATCCCAAGAGGCATTGCAAGAATCTGTCAGCCACAGGCATGACTCCCAGAAGCAAATGCATCATGGGATTTGTAGTTTCACCACAGCAGGAGTGCAGGGTTGCCTACCCCTAATATATAACATAAAGATGTAATATGAAGCATACATATGTACATATATATTTATATATATTTTCCTCTAAATCCCGAGTATAACAAAATTGGGCTCCTGTTCTATGTTTTACTTTAACTATGCAGTCTGGTAACACTGATCCCAATCACCGATCACTGTATAATACCTATACTTTGAGTTTTCTTTAACCCACGACCTTACATTAATGCAATGTACCTTTTTATCCCTGATGAAAGTTCCTCTCTGCCACCGTACAATAAGGGAACAGTATCTACATGACAATGGTGGTGTCTGGTTGATGATGCTGGATTGGATGCTTTATGTAGAAAGCTCAGTGGGCAAGGTCTCCTATTATTATTAAATTGCTTGCTAGATTTTTTTTTTCATCCTCTTTTCAGTCTCTCATTATATTCATATAGAGAATCACCTCAAGAAAATGTCTAATGTTCTACTGCGTTTCTTGCTGTAGTCTTTCTTTGTAACCCAAGGCTCAAGCTCTTTAATGAAGCCTCCCTATCCTAAATTGGAATTGTAGTCAGACATGAATTACCAGCTATATTATTACCCTCGGAAGGCAGAGGTCAAACTTTTTTCACATTCTGGATAATAAAGAGTCATTAAACACCAAACTGATATTTCAGTTTAATTTGGGTACATTGTGTTATGCCGAATCATCTTCTTAAATCTCATAAGGAGACAAGGATCAAGATTTTTGCACATGGGTTCCTAACTCCTCCTACCTACTGCAGTCATTAACAAAGGGGACAACTCTGCTGGATCTTCCTTTTCATTTATTTTGGAATGGAAAACAGGAGTGCGGTTCAGAGGTATGACGGAAGATCCAAAAAGTTCAGCAGTGAAGACCTCAAAAGACATAACAAGCCTGTCGGTGGTTGAGCCTACTATTATTATTATACAGCATTTATATAGCGCCAACAGTTTGCGCAGCACTTTACAATATAAGGAAGACATTACAATCACAATACAATTCAAGACAAGATGGTAAGGAGGGCCCTGCCCCTGAGGGCTTACAATCTAAAAGGGAGGGGCAAGTAATATATGAGGAGGTAGCTGTGTGGGGATGAACTGTTTGAGAACGTGATGGTTGAGTGGTTCGTTTGAGGTGGGGCAGTCTTCCCTGAAGAGATGAGTCTTAAGGGATCGCCTAAAGGCAGTCAGACTGGGAGATAGTCGGACAGGTTGGGGTAAAGAGCCTTGGGGTAAGAGCTATTAGCCTTGACCCATGAATAAAACTACATTTTGGGCTGACTTATCCTTTAAGACAATACAAAAAAATCTAAAAACAAGTCAATAATTGTGGGTTTGTTTGTAAGCTTTGAAGAAATTTGTGTCTTCCAAAGTCATTTGGGTTGACATATTCTGTAAGACAATTAAAAAAATCTAAAGACAAGTCACTAAATGTGGGTTTGTTTTTAGCTTTACAGAATCGTAAAAGATGGAGATCATCAACACTCAGTCCAAAGCATTCAATTCTGTTGCTTATATATTGAAGAATCATGTCACAAGTGTCAATTAGCCAACATTTCAGGGTCACGCAGGGTCCTTTCTTAAAGGCGACGTAGTGATGACACGGCTTTGAAGAAGGGACCCTGCATGGCCCCAAAATGTTGGCTAATTGGCGCTTGTGACATGATTCTTCAGTAAATATGCTTTCGACAGAGTGTTGGTGATCCACATCTTTTACGATTTTGGAAAATAAGACGCCATCTGTGTAATCACTACGAGCACCACAACCATTATTCAAGATCCAATCGCTGAAAGGAGGGCAGGTGACATATCATAACACTACATGGTCTATTTAGCTTTACAGAAATGTGTGTCTTCTACAGCTTCTATTTATTTAGAATTATTAATTTGATCTAAAGATAGCTTACTAAAAAGACAAAGAGACCATCTACATTGGGTCCACCAGTAAATGGATAGTTGACTTTAAGAAACTATTTGTAAATGAGTTGGATTGAGTCCTAGAAAAAAAACTTCATCTGTTTACTAAAAGTCATCTGCTCTTTAATTGATTGTTTGATAAAGTTACAGACATGTTAAATCCCAACTTAAGTCAAAATGTTTTTTGACTGCACGGACAGTCTTCTTCCAGCACTTTTTCTCTGGTGACTGTTTGATTGTGGTCCTGTACAGAACTCATTTTTGACTCCTGGTATATAAGACATCAAACCAAATGGGAAATTAAACCAGATGCATTGTTTGTTCTTCTTAATCCTGGTCTGCAGATATTGTGTAGACTGGAGACAAGAAGTAATGCAACCAACGCAATGTTTACGTTAGCCTAAGCCTGTAAAAGCAGCTTTCAAGGTGCAAAGGCCAGAGGCAAGATGTTAGAAAGAATCCCTTGATACATCAAAATAGCATATGCAATTTAAAAGTATATCAGTCATTTAATGGAACATTAATAAAATGATAAAAAAGGGGCATATGAGACTCCCTTGTAATGGCCACAGCATGTCGGTAGAGCTTTTGAACTCAAGAGCTTCACCAGTGTCAGCAATGGGACCTGCATACAAAGATGAAGAGTAACCAAATACACCAGCCACTATGCAAAACTGAACAGATGATGTTGGGCACAACTGATATTACCTCTACCCAAAAAAAAGAAAAAAAAAGCTTCCCAAATATGAAGAAGTGTTTTGTTTTGACATGGGCAGCCTTCAAAGTTGCATCAGCAACATCACTGGGGGCTGTTGTGCTTGTTCCTGTACCTATAGAGGTCCTTGTCTCTCAGTAGGAGTCATCAAAAACCTTCCCATGCCAAGTTATAATGTACTATGGCCCTATCACTGGGCATCCAAGTATCCACATGGGCTTCCCCTTAGCTCCGTTGGTTTAGGATTGTTTTTGTCCATATGCCTGTATCAGGTACACCGCTACATTATAGTAAAACCAGACAGAGCCACAGCTGAATTAAACTGAGTATCTCTGAGTTGATACAGTAAAGCCTTTAGCAGCAATATAGTTAAAATGCATGGAATGAAGCTTAATGTAATTCACAATTCTCTTTCATGTCATTTTACCGATTCATGTTCAAATATTTGTCTCCAGGGTATAAATGGAAGGGAGTAAGAAACAGGAATCATTTCAAAATACACTTCAAATGCATAGAAAAGCAGCCCCCCAAAATTCTTTTTAAATGCGCCTATCTCTCCATTAACCAGGAGAGGTAATAAAACAGAAAAATAGAATGTTTTTTCCGAGGCCTGCTCAAACAGTAAATGGTTTCCTAGTCCAAGAAGCTGCTTAATAAATCCTAATCCCCTTTCCCTCACCTGATTACCCTCCCATTGTAGTTTACAGGTTGATTTACACATTTACTATTTCTGCCTGAAAATGGAGAGAGGAAGTGATCATAATCGGAAAACAGGGTCAAATACAGTAGTAAAAGGAGGGGAATGGGAA
>NW_017306461.1:1492910-1510448 GCF_000935625.1 Nanorana parkeri
TATATATATATACAGTGGCTTGCAGCAGTATTCACCCCTTGGCACTTTTCCTATTTTGTTGCATTACCACCTTGAAATAAAATGTTTTTTTATTGGGATTACATTAAATGGACATACACAAAATAGTCTAAAATGGTGAAGTGAAATCAAAGAAAATAACTTGTTTTAAAAAAATAAAAAAACAGAAGTGGTGCATGCATATGTATTCACTCCCTTTGCTATGAAGCCCCTACATAAGATCTGGTACAACCAACTACCATCAGAAGTCACATAATTAGTTATGCAATCTAAGGGTCACATGATCTCAGTATATATACACCTCTTCTGAAAGGCGCCAGAGCCTGCAACACCACTGAGCAAAGGGCACCACCAAGCAAGCGGCACCATGAAGACCAAGGAGCACTCCAATGAGGTCGGGGACAAAGTTGTGGAGAAGTACAGATCAGGGTTGGGTTATAAAAAATAACCGACACTTTGAACATCCCACGGAGCACCATTAAATCCATTATTAAAAATGGAAAAAATATGGCACCACAACAAACCTGTCAAGAGAGGGCCTCCCACAAAAACTCATGACCATGCAAAGAGGGCATTCATCAGAGCGGCAACAAAAAGACCAAAGATAACCCTGAGGGAACTGCAAAGCTCCACAGCGGAGATTGGAGTATTTGTCTATAGGACCACTTTAAGCTGTACGCTCCTCAGAATTGGCCTTCATGGAAAAGTGGCCAGAAAAAAAGTCATTGCTTACAGAAAACAATAAGCAAACACGTTTGCTGTTCGCCAAATGTCATGTGGGAGACTCAGCAGGAGCAGTCGTTGATGGAAAGCTACACCTGCCCTGTACAGCATTTGCTGTGCTACAGAGGTATCTGATTATACTTGTATATTGGCAATATACAAGATGCCCATCTGGGGGAATTTTTTCTGGGGTTACATTGGTTTTTCACCTTTGGAACTAGCTGTTCGCAGTTTCTGATGCAGTGTTTTCAGCACAAAAAAACAGATAAAGAAAAATAATAAATAATTTTCCACATGTCCTGACCCCAAACATTTCTTAGCATTCTAACTGATCCTAATGTTTAGCTCTTCTCTCACCTGAACCCTAGAACTTTACCTAACTCCCTACAATTTACTCTGACACCTAACTTCTTCCCAATATTAGCCCTGAAATGTAATACAGGTGAAACTCGAATAACTAGAATATCGTGCAAAGTTCATTTATTTCACTAATGCAACTTAAAAGGTGAAACTAATATATGAGATAGACTCATTACATGCAAAGCAAGATAATTCAAGCCGTGATTTGTCATAATTGTGATGATTATGGCTTACAGCTCATGAAAACCCCAAGAACCCCAAATCCACAACCTCAAAAAAGTAGATTATTACATGCAATCAATAAAACAAGGATTGTAAATAGAACAATATCGGACCTCTGAAAAGTACAAGCATGCATATGTACTCAGTACTTGGTTTGGGCCCCTTTTGCAGCACTTACTGCAATTACTTTTGCACGATATTCTAAATATTCGAGTTTCACCTGTACTTAACCTGACCCTATCAATTATTCTTAACCTGGCCATAAACTTAATCCTTACACTTACACTAAACCTTAACCCTAAAATTGAACCTAACACATAATCCTTTTCTTCCTGAACTAGGTATAACTCCAAATCTTAACCTACCTCTGGGACACTAAACTAAGGTGAATATGTAACTACCATATCCAGCACCAAAGGCCACCTTGTGCCAGAAAATACCCATTTTGCACCAAAAACGACTAGTGCTGAGATCTCAGAAGCATCATATAGGGTTTCATATATTTTCTTAATTCATTATGTATATTATGTGTGTGTTATGTATACAGAAAATTATATTTTCATCATTTGGAGCTCTAGGCTCCTTTTTAAATGTTCAGCTGTCTATCCTTACCTGCTGTGCTGAAACAAGCCTGTTGGAGTTGGAGATCAATGGCTCGAGCTAAAATTTAAACACATAACTGAATAAATAAAAGGAGTGACTTCCCCCTCCCTGCCTGCTCTGTTCATACAGCTAAATGGCTCAGAGGAGTGACTCCTCTCCTCCCCTGCCTGCATTCTTTACACAGCTATATTGGTATGAGGAATGACTCTGCTCATACCCTTCCCTGCCTGCTCTGTTCACATAGCTGAGCAGGTCAGAGGAGTGACTCCACTCATACCTACCCTGCCTGCAATGTGCAAGAAAGTGACTCTTCTACCCTACTTGCTCTGTTCACACAGCTGAATGGGTCAGAGTAGTGGCTCCTCTCCTACCTTGCCTGCTCTGTTCACACAGTTTAATTGGTCAGAGAAATGACTCCTTCCCTTTCTATATTCTCTGTTAACACAGCTGAATTTGTCAGAGGAGCAACTTCCTTTCCTTCCCATCTGGCCTGTTGACACAGCTGAATGGGTCAGAGGGGTAACTCCCTTCCCTCCCTACCTGCTCTGTTCAAATAGGCACACATAGGCAATCTAAACATAAGCATCTCCTTCTCTGCTTTCTAGAAAACCTATAGTCAACTGTGACAACATCTTCATGGGTACAGCCTGAATTAAATGTTTATTTGTGAAATAAAGCTTTTAACAAACATAGTAAAGAAAAAAAAGATATAAAACATCTGTCTAAAAACCTACAAACAAAAATATATATAAAATAATATTGACCCAAAACCTTTTCCTTTACTGAACAGTTATCCTTTAGAGAATTGTTACACCCTTAGAGGAGCCCAATTTCTATTTTACTTTGGGCATAAATTCAGTTTCGAATGTCTGCCATTGCAGCCGATGAACCCTGGGATATCAGACTCTTGACGTTGCAGACATCTCCTTTATATTCCTATGTTCTTTGTGGCCTCTGAATTCAATTAAACCGATGGGGGAAAAAAATAATAAACAGGCATTTTCTAAATGGAAACTTGTGATGCAAAGAAGCAAGGGGAGAATCATGCAAATTCATAACATGCTATCTGTCCTGCAAAGCTTGATTTGCCAAACATGCCCCATCAGATATTAGGTCCATTCTCTCTTTCAATCACCAATCAGCAGAGAACACTCATACATATGCATCAAAGACAATTACACTCTCAGAATGAGGACACTACAGCCTGATGAAAACCAGCCTGTATAATAAATATTCTATTTTTTCTTTTCTTTTTTTTATTATTCTTTCTTTCCCTTTACCATCTCATAGTCTCCTATAGGTTGATATGTTTAAAAAGGTTCATAAAAAATTCAGCCAATCACATACATGAAGGTTTAGACAGTGAGGTGTGCGGTGCGGGTCAGGACACCTCATTCAATTTTTGCCACCTGACAATATGCTATAGAGTAGATTTTCATGTGTCCATCATAGGCTTAAGAGAGACTGGCTGCACTATCCTGAGTGAGTGTGTGTGTGCGCTAAACAAGAAAGAAGCCGTGAACCTTTAAAAAACAATATCTCGGCTATATCCATTGCTGATTTACTAAAATGTTTACAGATATGAATGATCATTTCCTTACATCTGAATCCCAGCCCTCAGTTAATAACACAGATCAGATTCATACATGTAGAGTGTCTTGCCTCTAAAAAAATTGTAATTCTGTTCCTTGGTCTTGCGATCCTGGCACCTCTGCAAAAATAGTTTAGCTAGGTCAGGGGTAAGCAACCTTGGCTCTCCAGCTGTGCTGAAACTACAAATCCCATCATGCTTCTGCCTCTGGGAGTCATGCCTGTGGCTTGTAGTATGGGATTTATAGTTTCATCACAGCTGGGGAGCCAAGGTTGCCTACCCCTGAGCTAGGTCAATGCCTACCCCTGATCGCAAGACCACTGAACAGACTTACAAATTTGAATGAGCTCACTTTGCTCTTTCCTCCCATCAGTAAGTTCCAAGTGTTAAACTGATAGCAAAGTGTAGTGCAGAACATGATTGGCTTATATTTTGCTCCTCCCACACCCAGTCCTGCTGCAGGAATCTGATACAACATTCAGGTACTAGTTTTTGTGATTTTTTTTTTTTTTAATTAATGAAAAATATGTAAAGGTTTAGCTTTTATAAACCACTTGGGGTTCAGCTTTTGTAGGTAAATGCACATATAAAATAAACCTATGTTTTGTCTATGCAGGGCAAAGCAATAGGTTCACTTAACTGCTTCCCTACCCCTGGTTGCATATAGTCACTCCCTCACCTAGTATGACAGCTGCCTTTAAGGTAAATGCACTATGATGCATGAATTATTTTAGCTGTGGTTTTATATAGTCTCTATCTCTATTTATTTTTTATGTATTATTTTATTTCAAAATTATTTATTTTATTATTTTCTCATCAAAATGTACAATTCACATCCATAAATATGACAGTCAACATTATTTTTGACAAAAAATTTAACCGTTGAAAGCTTCTTTTTTTTTTTATAAACTGCTATTTCGCCCAATAAATAATTCTTGTACATTCACCATAAATCTCCCCTCAGAAGACACACATTAAACAATCAGAAGTGAAAGTGAAAATACATAAAATAATCTTTAACTGGCATATAACCCAATAATAAACCCTTAGATTTCCCCCCTTCCCCCACTACCACCCCTCAAGGAAAACACAACTGCTTTGAACAGACCATGCTCATTAGCTATATGGAGGTTAAGGCAGTACATAAACCAAGGATGGCCGGTCCATCACAAAGATTCCTAGACATTAAAATGAAACCGTTTGGTAATCATTTGCAATATAACTGAATAATATAAAGTTATCTGATAAGAGACTCTGTAGTATTATATTACGAAGATCTGATTATAGATTGCAGAACCAAATGTTATTTCTGTGGGATCTCCTTCTTATGAGATAATCCATAGGTTCACTTTTTTAGCCATCAAGGTGTATTAATCCAGCAGATGATAAAAATGTGGCTCAATGAAACCCAAGAGGAATGTGCATCTGTCCCCTGAGTCAGTCCTTATGTACTGGATCCATAATATATTGCAGCTAACCAGGCTACTAGGATCCAGCTGAGGCATAATGAGGCATGTAGTGAATCAACTGGCTGAATTCTGTTTAAGTGGTCAAAATAGATACCTCGACTGGAAATGAGAGGGAAATGTACATTTCAATTGAAAACTCTGAGGAATTGGGACTGCGAGTCTTAATTAGAATGCAAATATCAACCAATTAGATGTTCATCAAAGATCAAACATTCTATATATCTATATGGTTGAGTTATAAACAAAATTCTTGCTACCACCAGTCCTTGCAGATCTAAAAGACAAACATACTAAGTCTTAACAATCAAGAAAAAAAAAACCTATTGCAGAGCAAAAACTTTATTGATAAAACCTAGAACAAAATGCTCTTAAAATACTGATGTGATTAAGGAGCATATCAGTCTCTGCTGGGCCTGAGAATCAAGCAGTCTAAGGAACAATGGCTCAAACTTTAATTAGACAGTTATTACAGGGGATAAAGGCAGAAGCCGCCAGAGATCCACCTCGTCAGACCCATCATCTGAAGAAGGCATTGAGTCTCGAAAAGCGTCTGTGGTGCCATTCTTTTAAAAGTTGAGTATTTAGTAGGAATGTCCCCCTAGTAAGACTAATGGTAGTTAGTCACACATCAGGTCTTGTGAGGTGTATCTGAGATGGCTTCTGTCTTTAGCTCTCCAAGCTGCAAGCTGATTTAGGGTTGACCTGCTACCATCATTGACCCTATCTTGGTGAGCTCTTTTGTCTCACCGATATTGATATAGTGCAATTTGTAAATTACTTTATCATTAAAGTTTCCGATCTGCACTCTTTGGTGCATGTCATGAATTTGAATGTCGTCAACATGGTGAGAGTTTAAGAAACAACTCAACTTTTGTCAGCTGGGACAAACCAAGTAACAACTTGATATGTGGTTTAACATACCAAAATCCCACTTGAAGCTGAATTTCCATCTTTGGGTGAAGATATTTTTTAAGTAAAGAAAATAACTTACTGTGGGCAGCTGTGAGGAGAGGAGATGTCCTTCTTGGCTTAACATGTTGGAGACCATGATGGCAGGTAGGTCCATGTTCTGGTAGGAGTAGGCGGGTATCAAGCTATTTGGAGGGAGGCTGTGACACAGTGAATGATATCCAGACTCATGGTCCACCAAGTGCATCAGGGAGTGATCTGGTAGATTCGGAGGTGTGATGGGAGGGATCTCATAGTCCTCATTGCTTTCACTTTGACCGTTGTATGTCTAAATGAAACAAGATACATTAACAAACCTTAAAGGCAACTCATCTCAAAGTCAACTTATTTATTCCTAACTTATTTAGTAATAAAGTTGTTTGTAAATCACGAGTGGTACTGAAAAATAAATGTCTAAGGTATTAAAGAAGAACACCAGGGTTAGAGACTATGACAGGTTTATATTTTTGGCAGGGAACAAGCAAAACAAAGGGGGCCTTGTTAACTGGAGGGCTGTCATGTAGGTAGATGGATGAAGCTTCTTGCCTGCTTCCCTTATGCCGTAGCTGTTTGTCTATCTCCATACTGTTGCTGTGATCTCTGTCATTGCAGGCCTTCTCTTATTGGATGTTTGTGAGTACAATCCTTATTTTTTATATTGATCAATAAAAACCTCTACACTAGGGAGGCGCCCTTTGTTTTGCTTGTTCCCTGTCAGATTTCCAGATACCCTGACTGTCAAGGTGCTGCCATCCCGTGGGAGTCAGTTGCATTTATCCCCCCAAGGACGATGGTTAGCTGGTACTAGTGGTTTCTTCTTCTTTCTAGGTTTATATTTTTGTCTGTATCCCTTTACATCCTGTCCTTGTGACACCTTCACTGTTATGTTGTAACAACAGAATCACTTGAACAGGAAGGGAGATGTCAGCAGAGAAAAAGCAGAAAACCTAACAAGGGTTCAAATCCTTCCTCGCAATAGCCCCCAAAAATGTTTTTGTTATATTTACTCTGAACAAATGAACATCTCCCATCATAGACATCTATGGATTTGATACATTTATATTATATACCCTGTTTCCCCGAAAATAAGACCTACCCCGAAAGTAAGACCTAGCACTATTTTTCAAGATTCCTGTAATATAAGACCTACCCCAAAAATAAGACCTAGTTTGGTGGTAGCATGTGAGGGGGAACTTGCAGGAGAGATGGTATCAGCCTGCAGGCACATACTGTATTAAGGGGATGACAGGGGACTCCCTCCGGCCAGCGCAGTGACCGTCAGCACTCCAGTACCATACTTCACCAACTGCCCTGAAGGCACTGCTTAATGTAATGGTACCGTAATTTACAGCACTGTTCACTGTCTGATGTCCCCACTGCTGCACCACTGGTACAACTGTCCTTGATGGCAAAGGAAGACGGCGCTGTCGAAAGCAAGGCTGCAGCGGCGGAGGGAGCAGAGCCGCATTAGCCGATACTCCCTCAATAGCTCCGGTTACTGTGACAGGCGGAGTGATACCAGATAACTTTGGATTGTTGTACATGAATAACTTTAGATTGTTGTACATTTTGTTGCACATAAAAAAAAAAAGACATCCCCTGAAAATAAGACCTAGTGTGTTTTTTGGGGGCAAAAACAATATAAGACAGTGTCTTATTTTCGGGGAAAGACGGTATACAGTATAGCCTTCATTCCATAATTGAACACTAGGATTTAGCTTTAGGGTGGGAACTCGTGCCTTCTAGTGGGCATTCTGTTACATTTTCCCTAATACTACCTATACGGACAATGATTCGTGTTCTTTTCCTACTCTATATTTTTCATTCATGTCCTCTATATTTGCTGGTCTCATTTACTTTATCTCACCCTGATGAAGGGGGATTTTTGGGCGAAATGCATTGGCTGTCTATTGCTCTATTGCTTTCCAGTGAGTACTGGTGAAATGATCATTTGGCACTCTTCTGGTTCATTTACACTTCGATTTGTCTAACTGGGTGACCCTTATTTCTTGGGGGTCCACCTCCTATGTGAAGAGCTGCCAAATCCAAGCTATTAGGATCAACTAATGACTCCTTCTTATGGGTTAACACCTTAAAGGAGAACTATGAGATGAGTGATTTCCACTCACCTCATAGTTCTAGCCGAGCCCTTTTTTTCATTTTTTGTTTGCACGTTATAATCCACATTTTTGGCCTGAAAATTACTTAAAACCCCCAAACATTATATATTTTCTGACAGCCAAGACCTTATAGAATAAAATGGTGGCAGTTGCAAATTTGTATATTGCACGACATTAGCGCAACTTATTATCAAACCCCAACATTTTTTGAAAAATGCACTTAAGTTAAATTAAGTGCCCCAATACACTATATAAAACCATAATTTTTTGTAAAATATGAAAGATGAGGTTACAACGAGTACATAAATATCCAATAGCCCATGTTAAAAATTGTGCGCGTCCACGAAACTGCAACAGTATTCAGTACCCCAAAAAGTCCATACACAATGCTTTAAAAGCCCCTACAGGTCATCAGTTTAGAGATATGCGTAAATATCAGCCCTATAATTATTCCTCTCACTCCTCTAACGCGAGCAAAACCCAACATGTCTAGCGCGATCGTCGTTTTCGTAAGTAGGCGCACCTGACACATGTTTACATGAAGATGCATGCGCTCACGGGGGTGGGAGACTTTAAAAAATGTGTTTATTATTTTAATTCAATATTGTTTTTAAAACTGTGTTTTTATATTTTATAATATAGTAGATAATATGGTATATAAATTATGTTATTTTTAGATTGTAAACTATCACGGGCAGGGCCCCCCATACCATCTTGTCTTGATTTGTATTGTAATGGCAATGTCTTCCTTATATTGTAAAGCGCTGCACAAATTGTTGTCGCTATATAAATCCTGAATAATAGTAATAAAAATAATAATAAAATAGATATAAAAACAAATATAAAAATATATATATCTACAGGTGAAACTCGAATAATTAGAATATCGTGCAAAGTTCATTTATTTCACTAATGCAACTTAAAAGGTGAAACTAATATATGAGATAATGCCCTTTAATTAGATCTGAGGACTTCTTTTATTGACTTCTACTTTTTGCCTATTTGCACACCTTCTATACATTGCACATTTGCAGTCTAAGCACCATCGGCAGTTTACTTTTCTTTTTGTTACTATAACAGACTTGGAGTCAGAAATTAATATTTTAGAGTATCCAGGAAGTGAGCAAACAAAACGAGAAAATAGCTTAGAAAATCGCAAGGCATTGTGGGAAAACTCTGCACATTCATCGCCCATAATAGAAATGCAAATGAGGCGTTATCAGCTCCATGTTGGTGCTGTCAGAGTAACTCAACACTACTATAGAACGAGGATCTTAATAATGTGTCTATTGTGACAGCTGCACATTCATCCTTGGAGATAATTACCTCCAGGAAAAAAAAAACTGGGATCACTCTACTTCCTTGCATTATTAGGTGTAGAAAAAAAAGTGCATGCTTGGATGAAATTAGATTTAAACCTAAATGCAAAAAAAAAAACTGTCTGTACACAGCTCTGCCAAACTGCATAAAATCAGTTATCTTGGCCATTTGGTTTTGGTCAGCTGTTTCTTTTTCTCCTGTAATGATTTTTCTCAATCCACAGCATTTCTGCCCTGTGCGTTCTCATGGCCATCTGCAGCCTCTTCTCTCCCTAAAGAGACGCAGTGCAGAGTATAAACAGTAGTAGTTCTGTATTCACAAAGTGATCTCCATGGAGGAAGCTCGAAATACCCTCATTTATGGCCATGCCAGGTGGGCGGAGTTGGGAACCTTGAGATGTTTTCTGCACCAGAGTGCCAGAGTGCTGGGGGAACATTAAACAAATCCTGTTGGGCATATCCCAAGTTTACCTATAGACCTCCTTCTGCCTATCCCTGCACTATTTTTTTCTCCTTAATCCTGTAGTCTGGGATGTATATTGAGGAGTGCCTAGTACTAATGTTCATTTCATTTAAAAAGCCCATTCTTACTTCCCTTAGGAGAAGCTAGCTTTAATCCAGCCTAAGCCCAAACATTAGATTAGAACACATGTCAGTTTTTTTTTCTTGACAACTGTCCCATTCGGGAGATTTTCCTTCACTTCCTGTCTGATAGCTACAACAGGAAGTGAGAAGAGATCCCTCCAAAGAGAGAGGAAAATCCCTGGTGGTCAGCAGGGTCATCAGAGCTAGTGTCCCCACTGGAAGATTTTCCATCTAGCCCTGTTCTGGTGACAAGCCAAAGTGTGGGCTTTTGATGATAATAGTCACCAGGACAAATTGAGAGGGCGAAACCTCTTAACGGGGACATTCCTTTAAAGCTGCTGCAAGACAAGTACAGAAAACATAATTGTGCCAAAAGTGCAAGAAATAGTGTGCGCCTAACTTCCTGTTTGACATGATAACACAGCTCTGAATTCCTAAGAGTGTGGTGTCAGCCCTGCCTACTTTATTACTGGGGGATTACAAACAATACAGACCTCCCCTCATCTCCTTCCCTATCCCTCGCCGTCTCCTTAACCCCTCCTCTCTTCCTCCACATCCCTCATCTTCATAACCCCTCCTCATCTTCATAACCCCTCCTCTTCCCCCCACCTCATCTTCATGACCCCTCCTCTTCCCCCCTCTTCCTCTCCATAACCCCGTCCGGAAAGCACAGGAAATTGTCACCTCACAAGATTTCTAGCAGGATCAAATAGCATTTTTGAACTTATTGATCAGAATCACTTTCAAAAGTATATTTAACAGACTAAAGGTTCCTTCATACGGTTTAAACTTGAAGCTACAATAGCAGATAATATAACACAAAAGGCTGCCAGTAAAATACATCAAATCCTAAATTCAGCCAAAACCTTTTATTTTGCTTTGGATAGAGCAGGAAAAGACCCTGTCAGGTTTTTATTGCTGTATCTGCATAAGAGGCACTCAATCTCCTATTAGTAATGTCCACTATTGGAAGTGACTGTCCTATTTATTAAGCTGAACGGCTTTGGCAGGGCTGCTCCCATGAAATGTAAAAGAGCCAACACTATTCAGGTGTTCACACACTCCCCTTCATTAGGTATTGGGTATAATGTGACTTCAGCAATGCTTGGGCAGTTTGGAAATATTTATAGATCTTACATAAGATGTTAGTATCAGCAGGCAGTGCATTATAAAGCTTTGAGTCCAAGCTTTGGAAGTCACATTATACTCAAGCCCTAATGAAGGGGGAGTGTGTAAACTCTTTTAAGTTATTGATTAATAAAATATCTTTCTGTACTCTTATACCAGTGGCATAGACACCTTGCTACATTTTACATATCTAGGTAGTTATTGCTGCATGCATCCCTGCTGGGGAGATTTGCCCTCACTTCCTTTTGGGGCAAGAAGAGATGAGAAATCTGCAGATGGAGATCCATTTTCTGTGCCTTCCTGTCCTGATGTTTCCCCTCACTTTACTCAAATTTGGAGCATACTCCTGGAGGTGCTCTTGTTCATGGTGCTTTTTTTTTCTCTCCGTATCTCTATAGGTTGAACTCGATGGACTTGTGTCTTTTTTCAACCTGACTAACTATGTAACTATGTAACTATGGATTGGACATTTTAGTAGCCTTGAAGGATCCCTTTCAGGCTTCTAACCACCCAACATGGAAGCCTGTTGGCTGCTCCCCCTTTTAGAGGGTTTTTTTTATGAGGACTGCTGATGACTGTACTTAGGAACAGAAGGTAAGGGAAAATTCTTCCCAGTGGGGTCACAGACAAAAATAAAAACCTCAAGAAAACAGGAGCGCCAGCACAAATTGTAGAGTCCAAAGGCCGTTTGTATCAAATATCACTCTACTTGCATATGTGATAGCTGTTGTCCAAGCATTCCTGAAGGGATCTAATTTACAAGTACAGGTGAAGGGGGTGCTGTTGACCCTCAAAATATGTTGGAGGTTTTATCCCTTTGAGCGGTTGTTGCTTAAAAAATACTTTGGACTCTACCAAAGTCTATTTGGATCAAATGTCACTCTACTTACCATCTTGTCTTAAATTGTATTGTGATTGTAATGTCTTCCTTATATTGTAAAGCGCTGCGCAAACTGTTGGCGCTATATACATCCTGTATAATAATAATAAAAACAATACTTTCACATACTCTAGTCTGATGTGATAACTATTGTTGTCTCATATCCTTGAGTTCAAACATTAATGACGGGACCTAATTTACAAGCCCTGATTAAGGGAGGGGTGCTGTCGACCCTTGAAATGCGTTGGAGATTTTATCCTTTTGATCTGTTGCTGCTTAAAAACTACCTTGGACTACCAAAATCTACTTGGATCAAATGTCGAATTACTTGCATATTCTCTAGTCCGATGTGATAACTATTGTTGTCTCAAATCCTTGAGTCCAAACATTCCTGAAGGGACTTAATTTAAGTCCTGAGGAAGGGGGATTCTGTTGACACCTGAAATGCATTGGCTGTTTTATCCTGCTGATCTGTTGTTCATGAAAAAATACTTTGGACTCTACCATTCGGGGTTGCGTCTTTTTTTTTTCTTTGATTGAATTCAGTCAAGGCCCCCCTTCCTCTTCAGTTTGGGAGTCCTTGGTCAATCTGGGAGCAGGCTCACCAACGCGTTTAAGTGCTACAAAGGAGGATGTCTCTCCACATGTGGGACACCAATAACCCAACAATAATCTTTCCAATTTGTCTTGTTTTTGGGTGGTTTAGGGATGGGAGGGATTTTGGGTTGTTGTTTTCCTTGCTTTTTTTTTTTTTAGTTGAGACCCCTAGGGGGAGGAAGAATGATTTCAATACCAATGGGAAGGGAAATTTATGGTGGTTGTTTTAGGAAGAAGTTATGGATATCTTTCTCTTCTGTTTTTGATTGGATTTCTCTCTGGGAGAGTCTTTTAACAGGATGTTTACATGTTCATATGTCTGTATTGTTATATATAGAAATAATAAAGAAATATTACCCCAACAATAATGTGGGACACCAATACCCCAACAATAATGTGGGATACCAATAACAAGAGATCTTAGTGCCTCTCATTTATACAGTGAAATAAAAACCTGACCTCTATCCAAAACGAATCTGTTTCAGATGTAGGAACTGAATTATATGGAAGAACCATGGTAACTACACCACATCATGCATAGAATGTTTTTTTTCTGGTCCACTGGTTTTTTAATGGCAGACTTGATATAATATTCGTGAAAATGGGAAGCAAAGGAAACAGTCTGCAGATCACCATAAAATCTGATTGTCATTCCCATTAGATGAACATTTGCTGGCAAGTAATTGACTTGTGCAACAGAGGTGCACACCTGCTACCTAAATAAAGCCAGTTCTAAATGAGACAGATTACAGATAGACAGGCTTCTTCCTCTGGATGAACATGTACACCACACACAAGTAAAATCACACTGTACAATAACCAATCAGCATAATTACACTGAAAAGAGCTTACAAATCGGGTTACACAACAAATTACAGCATTCAGGCAGAGCTGTGTAATCACTATATCAAGAAAGTATTTACATGACATATAATCAGCTTCTTTTTTTATATATATATTTCTTGCAAACTGCACTGTTGGACAGAAACATTTATCTTACCTAGCAAGGCCTCAGCTTCGAGCAAACTATAGTTTTGTGGTCAGTTTTTTCCTGCATTAGTTTATATGTTTTAAACTGATGTTTTATATCTTTTATTTTTGTATTCCTATTTCTATAAAATCTTTATTTCACAAATATAAGCATCCTGTGACAATCATATATTTTAAATGAAGAGAGAGAAAAGCAGATGGTGTTTGCTTTCAGACTGTCCCTCACTAATTGAAACTCCATTAGTGAGGGACTAATGGCCATATGGCCATATGTGAGAGGATGGGACAGGTAGGATGAGTGACTCCTTTGTTTTATTGAGCTGTGTGTGTAACTTTGTTTATTTGAGTTCTGTACATAACAGAATTCACATATACACTAAGATACTATATATTAAAGTGTAAGTCTGAGCACAATCAGACATTTGAGATGGTAGAGAACACGACTACAGATCTCTACCAACACAAAAGCTTTGATTCCATTCTTTGACCTGTACGTTCCTGGTGATCTTGTCAGACGCATGCTATAGCTAGACGTTATTTGGGTAGTAGTGCTCAAATCATAGTGCTCAAATAGGTGTGTAAACAATTCCCCTGGGGGTGGCCAGTGTCTCAATCTATTTACATATCCCCTTCTGGACAATATGCACTGGGTTGGACTCACTGGAGAAGGTCAGGCAAATTCAAAAGGGTACAATGACAGCTGCCCCGAAGTACAAACAGGGTAGTCCTTGACTGGGGGACAAGGGGTCCACTGGGGGGGGGCAAAGCTTGGAACCCATGTGTACAAAGTCCAATGAAAAGGGCCAGACCAATGAACTGAGAGTCCAAAAACTTTAATCAATGGTGTTCATTCATGAAGACAAGGACAAAGGACCAACACGTTTTTGGGCTTAGAGATCTCCCCCGTCCTCAGGGCTACAAAACAGACACAAGATTGGATTGTCTTGTTGAATGAACTTCATTGTTAAAAGCTTTTGGACACTTGGGTCATTTGGCGCTTTCATTGGACTTTGTACACATGAATATCTTTACACAGGCTTTGTAGAGACATGCCATCATTGTCACCCTAAAAGGCAAGGGGCTGTCTGGCAGGGATTTCTGGATTGCAAGGTGGGCAGAACATAATGCTTGGCATGTTTACAGCCTACATATATGGATTTTGAAAAGAGCCAACCACTCAGGGAATGGGGGCAAAATGCTGCAGGTATAAACTGTAGGCACAGGGAGGTACACATACCTGCATCATCTTCCCCGAACTCCCTGTCCATGGACAGATCTCGAACCGTTCTGACAGGCAAAGCTTCTATACTTTAAGATAATGTTAAAGCTTGTGTGCCCCTTCCTGCCTCCAGTGCCTTCCTATTGGCCAGTAAGGCTACCATCACTATGAATGTGTAGGTGTGGCTTAGTGGCAAGCTCCAACACTATAAAGTAGTACAAAGTGTCCAAGTTTCCAAGACTTGCCCGTCAACTGAGGCTTTGGGAGGTACCTGCACTTCAGACCTGCAGCAGTTTCCCCCATACCTCCAATGACAGAGTCTCTTATATCTATCCCTTTGTCATCCTTTAGACTGACTTAAAGTGTATTTCCACTTTTACAGCCAAATTGGGATAACACCTGTTTTATATTTGTTACATGTTCCCTTTCACATAGCATAAGATAACAACAATATTTTTAAAAAATGCTTCTTGCAGTTTAAAAAAAATGCTTCTTAAAGTTTAACATTTCTACTGGCTTCTCCTTAGTAATGTTGGGAGGGGCTGTGAGGGGCTTCTGCATCCTATGTTAATAAAGTTAATAAAAGAAACACAATCCAGAAATGTCCATCCTTAAAATTATATTAAAGCCTCCTTTTTAGCTTTAGCTTCAGCCTCAACCTTTGCTTGAGGCTGTTCCCGTTTTTCCATAGACACACACAGCCCTGTGGTAGGCCACGCCCCTCCTCTCCGCCCAACAGTTTGATTGATGGCAGAAGGAGCCTATGGCTCCTTTGCCATCAGTATACTCACCCCGCAACCAGGAAGTTCGGGGAACGGAGAATCGCTTCGGGACCGGCAAGGGGACGAGTGTAGCGGACAGGTAAGTGTGGGGGAGACTGAGGGGACTGGGGGAGGAAAAAGGTGCTGGGCCGTTTTTACCCTAATACAGAGAATGCATTAAGGTAAAAATTGCCTAGACCTTAATTCTACTTTAAGCTGGCCATACACCTATAGATTATCTGCAGATTTTCTATGGTCAGATGGGAAAAAGTGCAACAGATTCCTCCATCTACGCTAAACTGTGTGGATGGAGGAGTCTCCCACTGGGGCAAGCTCCAGTATCTTGCTAGTTGGCCCGCTGGCTCTCAAAATGCATAAACAATGCCTGCATCCAGTTAGATTGTTTTTTTTATTTTTAAAAATTGCTTTTCGGTATGCTGTGTGAATACAAACACTTAACAAAAACATCGAAGGGTTTTGACTGCAAATGTGGAAATACAACTCAAGACAGATTTTCCCTTATACCCTTTAAGTGGCCATAAGTGGCTATGCCATAAAGTGAGATCTTACAACAGTAAAGAAAAGAACATGGCTTCCCGCAATCAATGTTCACAAATATTAACAAAGACTCTTGAAAATGTGCATTTTCTAAATTATTTACAATACAGTTACTTAATAATGAAGGTTAAAAGAAAAAGTGACGTCATCCTTTAAACATGCACGGACAACCCAACCCAGAGGATTCTGGAGAATCATAAAACTGTATTTTTTTATTAGATACATCCAGTTGGGTAGCTTACCATGTATTTTTTTTCTTTTGCGTAAAATTATTTGTGAAATTGGAATAGCTTTCTAATCCAACATGAAATAAATAAAACAGCTGTCACGCCTGGCACAATGAATGCGGCTCTCGTTGGGAATGTCTGGTGGGGAATGGGTTAAGCCAGAAGATGGAATGTAATAGAAGAGCAGAAGCTTGAAGCATGTTCTAATGGATACACTAATGGAATGGCCTGTAATTCGAGGGGCATATCTGCTATTCAGAAAATCACTCCGACTGAATATTTCATATAGTGAGCTTCACATACCACTTCATGCAGAGTAAAGCAGAGTGTTTTAGAATGATGACTAATACAGTTTATATGGACGGACAATATAAACATATATATGGGCTGTGTTGTATGAAGGCAGAGAGCAATGCTGGTGTTTAAACATTCCTATTCCATAACAGACAACCAGACCTGATTTATCATTAGTGTACAGACATCAGAACCATGAAAGAAGGCTGCTTATTGGACGCTGCAGGTCACACGCTCTCAGCCAGTGGTATAGGTGACTCAGGGGGTGCCCATGACTTGTTTAAGGGTTCTGTTCGGGGGAAGGGAAAAATATAATGCTTCTTGTTTATTTTAATTACATTATATGTGTTTACAAACACATATATTTATATTTATTTTACTTATACTTATAGGGATGTACCGATACCTCTTTTCCGGTATTAAGTATGAGTACTGATATTTATCTTTCGGTACTCGCCGATACCTAGTACCGATAATGGTACTTCCGCTAGCATGGAGCCGGCTTCCCGGGCAATCAGGAAGCCAGGCGGGATGTCATTACCCGCTGCTTCTTGATTGCCCGGGAAGTCGACTCCACGCTGTTTGGCCTGTTCGATGCTAATTGGCCCGGGAAGTTAGCTTTCAATTGGCCAATCTGGAAGCCGGGATGCGGGTCAGATAGTGTCAGCTGTGGTAGGAGAAAAGGGAAGGGGGGGTATCTTCTGTGATTCACTTTGCAGACTGTATAATCTGAACTCCTTGCCATCCAGATCTGGATTTTTTGAAAATCAGCCTCCATAAAATGACTGCTTTTATATGGCAATCACCACCTGAATAGTCAATATTTCTTATTTACATAATTAAAAAGAAAAGAAAGAAAAAAATACTTTTTAAAAATGTAAATAAAATAGAAATAAATATATAGGACATATTTTACATGAACAAAT
>NW_017306461.1:1511077-1511373 GCF_000935625.1 Nanorana parkeri
TATATATATATATTATATATAATTTATTTATCTCTAATTTTAGCAAATTAAAAAATGCTATATACAGCAAATCTAATACTGGCAGCAAACAGGCACATGGTAAGTGAGACATAAGATCTGTAGACCCTTAATATGTTTCGGGAAGGGGATGGTTGACTCATTATATAGGTGTTTTCATTCATGAGCCCCCTTTATAAAACACAATGGTGTCCAGTAAGCTTAACTAGCCCAACCATTTTTAGTCATTTGCATTGAAAAAATATCTGAGCAAATTTCCCTTGTCACCCCCCAACCCC
>NW_017306461.1:1511528-1514433 GCF_000935625.1 Nanorana parkeri
CGAGAAACCCCCCCAACCCCCCTTGCTCTTCCAACGTACAAACTCAAATGAATTACCTGGCAAAACATTGTTTTGACCATTACGGCATATTGTTATGAATCAAAAACCCAACAGCCTTACTTAGATGTTCTTACATCACAAATCTTATTGTAAGAAATGCGTGAACTGTTACTATATCAAGCAAAATAATGCTTTTCTTTAATTAAAGAGTTTCTGTCACCTCTAGGTAAGAGCTCATCAGCCACTGTTATAGTTACAGCAATTATTACCCCTTGCAATGTAAAAACGTAATTACATACAGTGTAATTACATTTTCCAGGTGGGTCACAGCCTCCCCCACATGCATGCAGCTTGACTGCAACAGCAAAATATAGCATTTGGGGTCAGTATCATAATTCTGATAGCAGCTCACAATAATGCTGGCAGTTGCCAAAGACTCTCAGCAGGACTTAATTATTGTTTTCTCTTTTTTAGCTAATGTTCCATGTTCTTTATTATTTTCAGGGCTAAAAATACTTTTTTAAGAAATCCCTTTTTGAGTTGCATAGGAATATTACATATTTACATTTCCAGCCTTAACTGTTTTACTTGAAATAAAAGCTCAAAAGCTCAAGCTCAAATTTTCAAAACACAAATGAATAAGTCAATGGAGTGACTCCTCCCCCCTTTCACCTCCCTCTTCCTTATTCCATATAGATTTGAAATTAGAGACGGTCTAAAATTTAGCAGCCAATACTGCGCTCTGTTGGCTGGATTCACACGTTTGTGATGCATTAATACAAGCAATGTGCTTTGCATTCAAGCAGCTCTTTAATTTTAAATGGGTTGCCAACACACCCCATCGTGGCCAAAATCACACCTGACCCTTATGTGGGAATGCAACACAGGGGCATGCACATTGCCAAGGCACAGTACTCATTTGCTCAACATAGTCAGAAGATAAAGACATTTCATTTAAGGCTCAATCACATTACATGAGCTGAGCTGTGTTGGTCTGCACAGATCAATGCAGTGCACCACCCCTACTCCACCCCTACCCCACCATAGCATATGGGCTGGCCTGAAAAAGTTATCAGGCCCCATTTACACCTCAGCATGACAACACTCCATTTGAAGAATCCCATTACTCCTAACAGGCCCGATCACACCTGAGGGCTGTGTAGAGTGAAGCTTAAAAAAGTACACAATGGTCTTTTGGGGGCAGAATCCTGCGTATTTGGTCCCATAGAGTTTTAAAGAAAAACAATTGTGTTGCGTTCCAGAGCGGGAGCTGCTGGAACGCACCGCAATCACTCACAAAACTTCCCCCTTCGTTCTGGGGCGGGAGGGGGCGTGGCAGTGCATGGAAGTCAATGGAGTTCCATTCCACTGCGAACGCAAAAAATAGAGCTTGCCGCATATTTTGCATTTGGAGTGGGGAAGTTTTGTGGGGAAGTTTTGTGAGCGATTGCGATGCATTCCAGCAGCTCCCACACTGGAACGCAACACAATTGGTGTGAACAAGCCCTTAGACCGGTCCCTGGAGCCTCTCTCCCCCTCCTCTGCATCACTCTAGGAATCTTGGAGTCATCACATCCTATACAGTGTATATGACTTGAGGGCTCCGTAACAAAGACTAGAGGACACCACCTAAAACTGGTAGAAAAAAAATTCAAACACAAGGGGCGTAGGGGATTCTTCTCAGTTCGCGCGGTTAGGGTCTGGAACTCACTGCCGCAAGCAGTGATTTCAGCTAATAGTCTGGAATCATTCAAGAGGCTTTTGGACGATTTCCTGAGAAACGGTAATATACAGGGGTACAAGTACTCCTAAAAACGAGATGACGCGAGGATCTTTACACCCACACACACACACAATGGGTTGGACTTGATGGACATATGTCTTTATTCAACCTCAAATACTATGTAACTATGACATACCATTGGAGAGAGGCAGGAGGTAACGCTGCCGGCTCCAAGGATCGGTTGACTATAACTTTTTTTTTTGTTTTACCCTAGGCAAAAATGGGCAATTAACACTTGCAGTGTGGGGGTAGCAATTAATAAAATTTCTACCTGGTGTTCTTCTTTAAATGAGAGCGCCATTTTTCAAGCATTTTTCAGGCACTCCCATCAACGCCTAGGGGCCTATCGAGAATAATGGGATTCTTTACCTTGAGCGTTGTTGGTAATCATGCGTCAAAACGCTTAGATGTGATTGGGGCCTTAGATATAGAACAGTATCCAATGCATTTTATCTTTTAAAGCTGCTATTCAGACAAAAATAAATTTGACACAAAATAGCCTGCGAACCCCTTGAAAAGTCTAAGTAAGAATATTTATTTATAGTTTTATTTATATCACAATTGTGGAGCTCCCTAGGAAATTGCAGATATAATTTAATTATATTTAATGATATTCCCTTTTGATTGCCTCTAGTGTTATTTTCATGTTACACAATGCAACATTCTACCTGAGCTCACAATGACAAAAAAAAACAAAACCCTTTTCTTCTTTTATCAGTTTGGGTGCACAGCTGACAAACTAGGCCGCACCTGACTTGAAGACACAAGGTCAGACCTTAAAAGTTACAAATAATACATTCGGGAGCCACAAGTATTTGGCAGATAAGAGGGACACCTGCAGCCGCAGACAAGAGGTATTGTTTCATATGGTTCTGTAGCCGGGTATAAAATAACTCAAAGAAAGGATATCAGTTTACACCCCTCCCCCTTCCCTTTCTGATTTCATCACAAGTGGTCTTGTTTCTTCAGGGTAGATGGAGATCAATTATTTAAAATGTAGTTATGTAGCATCAGCATATTCTATAGTGTTGTCAAAAAGGCAGAAGGTTTTCCATGGTGAAATAATGAGCAATAGCATTATCACACCTATAAAAGGGTGAACAAAGAGAATATATATATATA
>NW_017306461.1:1514486-1514819 GCF_000935625.1 Nanorana parkeri
TATATATATCTGTCATACCTAATAGGGAGCAATGATCAATTACTGTATGTAGAGAGAAATACCACATGGTATGATATTTAATTGGCCGCTGTTTACTAATAATAATGAACAAAACAGTAGCAATACACTGGTGTTGATCTTCTTAGGTTCCATTCACACTTACCGTCCGAGTGAATGCATGGAGCGCTCGTTGCATGTTAGCAAAGGGCAGTTAATTTATTCTAATGGGTTCCTTACGCATGACAAACGTGGCGAAGAAGCCCATGCAGGAGTTTGAGCTGCGAGCTTAATGCGTATTTTGACTGCACGTATTTGCGGGTCTGTCGTGCATTA
>NW_017306461.1:1514871-1534186 GCF_000935625.1 Nanorana parkeri
ATAATTATTTAATATAATAATTATAATAATAAAATAATGGCAGCACAAGTACTAAGTGCTGAAAAATGTGAATTTTGCCTTAAGGCAAATAGGCTGTTCACTTTGCAACCATACAATGATTCCCCCAACTGAATATTCTACAGGGGATATGAGTGATCAGACAAGTTTGAATGCCCGTGTCTGATTGCCATTGTAATCTTGCCCAAAAACTGGTGCCTGCCCCCCCTTCCCCCTTCACCTCCCTGTTGACCTAAACATGTGCACCCCACTGTGCCAAAGGTACATGCTTATTGTCTTCTTTGAACAGAGTTTTGCCTGAGGGCAATCAGATTGTCCAGCCACCCTCTGAAGTTTATGGGTACCTTACAGCTGGCCATAGTCTTGTACATTTTATTCAATTTTAAAATCTAAATATGTCACAATGGCATAGCAATTAGGAAATCAAATGGTGGTTTCGATCAACCGCGAAGAGGTGGGATGAAAACTGCCCTGATTAATAGGTTTTTAGGCATTGGGAGCTCGGATCAGGAAATGGTAACCAGAATACAGGAGGAGGCCATTGTGGTGGGATGACCAATGAGAATGCATGTGACACAGGAAAGAGCAAGGCTGTAAAACTGAATAGCGATGTCACCATGTCTTGGCGAAGCTGAGTGGTGTGTGAATCACAACACTTATTAAACAGTCCTGTAATACAGTGTATGTACATTTTAGCTGTGTGATCAGCTGTTTGCCTAGAAATTACTACAAGAAAATATAGAAAACTAATGCTACCTAAGCAAACACATTCATCATCCTTTTCACTGTGCTTGGACTACAGCCTCCGTGTTGTGCAACCTCTCTACTATTTTACCATGGGGTGTATTTTAAAAAAATGTTGCACAGCCATTCTTCCTGCAAAACTGCCATGTACATTCGTTCCATGCCAATGGGGCAAAAATAAATGTTATTCGTAAATTTCCTTTTCAGGTCCAATGTAATATAAGGAAAATACCACATTATGGCCACTAGATAGTGCTGAGGATCGTATAGCAATAAGCATTTATTTCGTACGATTCTCGGCTCCATCTAGTGGCCATAATGTATCATTTTCCTGTTTTACCTCTAACCATATGAATGAATTACATTTGATCTGGAAATAAATGAACACTAAAACATTCATTTTTGCACCCGTTCACACAGAACAAATCTGCAATTCTGCAGGATGAATGGCTCTGCAGATGGTTTATAACTACACTGCTATGTGTTTGGAAAAAGCTTTAACAGGCTTAAAGACTGAAAGCATTGTTTAGAACTATGGACCCCCCCACGCCACCTCTACACAGGGGCAGATGCATGAAATATGGATACTGAGAATTTTAGGAAGAGAGTGTAGCAGTAAACCCCCGCCACCCCCCTCGTTAGGATAATGAATCAGCCTTAACAGTAAATACAAATACAATTTCCCAGCCTGCGTTTTTCTCTGCCTTTGTTAACCTCAGCCAGCCGGCACCTAAGCAGTTAAAATGGAAATGTTAATAAAAGCCAAAATGCAGAAAAGTCTACATATTACATTGATGCCGTTGTGTTGCTAGGCAGTGGAATATTGCTGTATTTGCAGAAAGAAAAAAAAAAAAAGGAAAAAACAAGATATGTATACGAGAATAGCAATCATTTTATGGGATCTGTTATCTGAGAAATGGTTATTGCATTTATAAAAAAAAAAAAGGAGAGAGAGAGCGTAAGAGAGAGAGAGAGAGAGACTTCTGCGGAACAATTTGATAAAAATAAGGAGAGACAGATGCAGCAAAGACAGAGAGAGAGAGAAATGGGATTTCTATGGCAACCGTTTTTATTAAGTAAAATCATTTCAACGATGGCATTATACAGCAACTGACGTTATGAAAAAAATATTTTTTTTTATTTTTTGAAGAAGAGGCAGAATACATTTCATCTGCAGTAAGAGGTTTGGAGTTAGTAAAATGACACAATTTGCAGTTGCTTGCCAGAACAGACTCTGCATCAATCATTTATTTGGAGCCTTTTTTTTTTTTTTTATTATTATTCACTAATTTTCATTGTGATGCAGGAAAACATTACAGGGTTATTTAAAGGAACAATCATTTCAGCTCACAATGGAAGTTGCAGAGGAAATGGATTTTTAAAGAACGGTCTCATTAAGGATTAACCCTGTAGGAACATGAGCAGCAGGACAACTACATCCTCTGTATATGTCAGGGGGGAAAGAAAACCAAATTCCAAACTTGTGACGTAGATTGAAAGGCTAGGGTACGGGCAGGGCCGGATTTACTCTCTCTGCTGCCTCAAGGCCAGGTTACTCCAATGCGCTCCCTCCCTGCCATACACACCCCCACCTCTTCCCTTAATGGAGAAGGGCAACTAGATGGCGAGGGCGGCAGGGTTGGTTTTCATTTTTTTTTTTTACTTTATCACTTTTTTTATCATTTCAATTTTTATTAATTTTTAAAGACCTGCAGGCTGCATACAAATGATCTCGGCGTCATCGCCCAGATCACTTGTATAAAACGAGCGGCATTTTCCCTGCTCTACATTTAGCTCAGCTTGCCTGAAGCAGGGCTAAATGTAGAAACAAAAACTACCCACCCGGCGCTCCCAAAAGGGCCGGGCCTTGGTGGCCTTGTTGGAAATCCGGACCTGGGTACGGGCGTGTGTGCTACCGTGGGCCCATTGGGAAGAGTAGCTATTTGACTTCTTAAAGCTGGACTCCAGTCAGATATAAAAGACATAATTCAATGCAGCTTTGTATACATTAATACATGATACCTAATTCAATTTATATACACAAAAGGAGTGTAAGTACATGAATTTGACTTGGTATCAGCCCCTCGCAGTACACTGCAAAAGCTCAGAAAAGGAGAACCAGCGCAAGGAATCAGTAAGTAGTGCTGCAGCGCTCGTGTGCTAACAGTATACTCATAGGTGGAGAGAACAGAGCGACATAGAGATGAGCCCATCCGTCTGCTGCTGCTGCTGCTTCTTGCCATGGCTAAATACAGGCTGTATACATTGATACAGCATTCAATGTATTTATTTTTTTAATGCAAGCAGCTTAGGTACCAGGATTTGACTTGGCATCAGTCTCTTTAGACCACTTTGCAGCAAAGCTTATACTGGGAAAAGGAGAAGCAGCTAAATTTGACTTGGTATCGGCCTCTAGCAGCCCACTTTATATCAAAGCTCAAACTGGGAAAAGGAGAAGCAGCGCAAGGAGTCAATAAGTTGTGCTGCAGTGCTCATGAGCTAACAAAAAGACATGCTGAGAACAGAAGAGGGCAGCATGGCAGAGAGATGAGCTTGTGAGTCTGCTGCTTCTGCTTAACTGTCCAGCACTGGCTGGGGGAGGCATAAGACAGTTCTCTTCAATAAATGGAGGCTGACCATGATAATAGCAACGCCCTTTCCATGCAACCCTATACACCTCAAACAACCTGACTGATGAGCATTAATATAGCACTATTCTATCATGTTATGTCCATAGAACTCTACTATTCTAGCTATTATAATATTCTACTCATTACCAGACTAATGGACACAAACATACTTTTGCTGCACATGTTGCATCCATTGAAACCTTCATCCCCAACATTACTCGCCTTATGGACATAATCATAGGGATGTTCAGATACCAGTTCAGATACCGGTGCCAATACTTGACATTTTCACAAGAACTACCAGTGTTGCAGCGGTTGTAGCTGGGACCTGGCTCTGGCGCTCCACCACTGTCCTGAAATCATTAGTCTGATTTGGTTTAGAAAAACTCACATGACAATAAACAAAAATGTCTCAGTACTTGTATCTGTGAGTACTTGGACAAGTATCAGTACTTGTACTTGAATAAATGGTATCGGTGCATCCCCAAGATAACAATCATACATTAAAACAGGGATGTAACGATCCCAGGAGCTCCGTATGCTCCTTAAAAATGACAGCTGCCTCCTAACTTTTGAATTTTTCTCTAGTTTGGTCTTGGGGCTGGAAAGTATCTGTACTTGTACTTGTACCGAGTACGGTACTTGGTATCTGAACATCCCTACATATAACTGTATCAGTCAGTCATAAACCATCACCCCTTTACCATGACCAACAGACATAATATTTTTTTTATCCATAGAACCCTACATACCTAACATGACCTGACTAATGGACATGTTCATAATATTATAATGCCCCTTAATTTTCCTCTAGAATGGATCACCTCCCCTCTAACATGACCTTAGCACAGGGCATGCATGTATACAATAGCCTCCTATGCCAATCTACCTGTGAAGTGACACTAAACTCAGGAATTAAATCTTAAAAATACATTTAAGTACCTTAAATATTAACAAAAATGAATCTTATTTCTGTATCACTCAGCTGTAGATCCTCCAATCACTTAGGAATTGGTGCTGGCACTGTCCTTCCTTCTGGAGGGGGGTTACTTTTGTTCCCCATGGTCCCTGTGTGTGTGTTGTAAAGTAGTCACCACTCCAAGCTCACTCCTGTGATAGACAACAATCCCACGTTTAGTTTACTAATTTGCAATGAGATTGTAGTCCATCATGGGAGCTAGCTTGGAGCGGTGACTACTTTACAACACACACACAGGGACCATGGGGAACAAAAGTAGCCACCCTCCAAGAGGAAGGACAGTATCAGCACCAATTCAGAGATGATTTGAGGATCTACAGCCGAGTGATACACAAATAAGATACATTTTTGTTAATCGTTCAGGTAGTTGAATGCATTTAACTCTTGAGTTTAGCATCACTTTAACAGAACCCAACAGCTCAACAATATGGCCTGACTCTTGGAACAAAAACTATATAGCTCTCTCATACCCTACGTAGACTTAGAACCCTACAAAGCAACTTGACCTGATTGCTGGTTAACCAATATGGAAATGATAACTATTCTCCTCCTTCCCTAGTGTTCTCATTTCTTCTACGTTCATCTTTGTATTTACAATATTAGATACAAATATCAGTGTCGAAGGGGGTTGGCTCTACACAAATTAAGAAAGCCTTTGTTAGAAACAAATATAGATGGATCAATTGCTGTTGGGCCTTAGAGGTCTGGTGACTCAACATAACCACTACTGCCCTTCCTTTTACCCGCTATACAGACAAACACCATTTCTCTTCCTTTCACATCCCTTTTACTATTCTCATAAATGACATTTGAGCTTGTAGCAGGCTTGTTAGGCTCACTGGAAAAAGGAAAATGGGACAATGAGAGGTTTTTGTGCTAAATATGAAGAGCCGTGCGGCTTTTAGTCACGCTTCAGAATCTGATCCAAGACCCAAAGGTTCAACGTAACAATGCACACTACTGTGCACTCCAGGAAAATAATACAAATAGATCTCCTAGATAATGCACAAAATAATATTGCATTCACTTATACCGCGAAGTCAGCACAAAAGAATCACCATCACTTTTTAAAATGGCAACAAATGCCAAGGTACAATAAACTAAAAAAACGATGGTTTAACAAGGTGAACTGATATATGCAAAGTGCAGAAACCTTTCAGTATGATTTCTGTTTGTCTGATCTGACTTTAGTGAACTGAAATCCATTTAGTTGCTGTGGTTTATTGCATTTTGTTCAGTTACTTGCTCATTGCAATGGGTTAAAAAACAGTCCTTCTCAATTTGTAGGTGCTTTTCCAATGGACCACTAGAGGGCGCATTGATACTGTGTATGTTAACCATGGGGTTTGGTCAGTATTATTGTAGGCCATACTAGCCGGTTCTGTAAATAAAAGGCATATATGTAGTTAAATAGTATGGTTTTGCCAATAATGTTAGCTTCCAACACACAAGCAAAAGTAAAAATTATTTATTTTAAATGCTTAAGCTATGGCATTAAATAACATAAGCGCCATTGAAAGGAGCCTATAGCAGCAATTTCCCCAAGTGTGTATTTAAACCCTTTTATTACTTTCCAAAGACGGTGGTTAACATTTTCCATCAACATTTTAGTATGGATTGTTCTTATCGTCTGCTGAAATGACAGACACGAGCACAGACTCTTTCCGGCCCTCTTCCTCCGCAAAGTGACATGTCCTCTTTAAGCTAAAGTTAATATTTTAACCTACTATCCTACTTTGACCTCTGCCAAGTGCCCCCCCCTCCCCTCCTCTGCAACTTTTTATCAGCTAAGCCCACAGTATATTTTTGTCCTCTAATAAACGTTCCGTTATTGTTCATTGAGAGAAAGCGACATTTCCTGAGATTCAAACTCTCGGAGAATTGTTGGAAGGAAGCAGATTTGTCTGTTGTAAACACGGCGGCATTGTGTGTATGTGTCACATTCTGTTTTAGGCATAAATGCTGATATTAAAGGTAAAAAGCCACAAAGATTTGGGGTATAAGTGCAATTTCTCCCCAATAACCCCCATAATTCACAAGGGAATGTGGAGTCACAAAGATGCTTTTTTGGAATTGAACTGTCCCAATATCCATTAAAAAGAAAATTTCAAATAAGCTTTAGCATGGTAAGGCCGAACTCCGGGAACAAAAGTTTTCATTTAAATAAATACTCACAAAGGATACAAATCCACTTTGTGGGCACCAAATGCTTTTGCAAGCCCAGATATTGTCTTGAAAAGGTAGATGTGATATCATTGCTGTGCTGTACATAGTCTGTGCAAAGAGCAGAGCTGTGGGAGGGACCCAGCAGGCTCCAGCCACTACAGGCTGCCTGCTGAAAATTACAGGAGGGGGCGGATACAAGACCAGTCACCCTGCACAAGGAGAGAGAGCAGCAGTGACCGGTCTTTATTACAGGAAGGCAAAACTTCACATTGGATTACTGCACAAATCTGGAAGAAGTACACAAAGCTCACCAAGATTCAAAGAATACACATGACTGGTTAATAGACAATATTTGTTGATCCCGAAGTTGAGCTTTTAAAAGTTGTAAATGTGCAGCATCAATAATGATCCTGCAAAGAAGGTCCTTGTTCAAGCACTTTCAGTTATGGGGTGACAACTGTCTCCGTATTGTATTTCTGTTTTGTCACATGCGCCACTGGTGAAGACTACAGTTGGCCGTGCCAAAACACATTGCACAGTCACGGTCCACCATTGTCACTACCAGAGCAATGATGTGCAGGCAACGCCGGAGCGAGTACAGCAAGTGGCTGTAAGGGACTGTGAGAGATTAGCAGCACTGAGATATACAAATGAATACACATGATGAAAACTATAATATATTAAAAAAAGGCAATCTCATACCCATTGCATTAGCAAGTTAAATGTCATCAAGTGAGGGTTTGATCTCCTATAAAATAAGCCTGAAATATATTGCCTGTCATTGCTGACCTCTAATTTTAAAAATGCTGGTTACTTGGCTTTCATGCTCATGACCGGGTATTTCAGAGGAAACCTGTCCTTCTAACAGCCACTGCTGCCCCCTCCCAGTCCTATCTCCCCCCAATTTACTCCACCCAAATACAATTAGACGTGAGTGGAGTTTAATTGGCCACAGCAGCCTTTATTAAATAACAAATTAACTTAAATTACAATGAACAACCATAGTAATAACTTCAGGTTTCAGGTCTTTCAATGCACCTTAAGAACAAACTTAAATCCCTGTGCCTGCAGCATCATTTACCAATGTAAGGCCCCCAGCTGTAATACACTGCCGCAGCCTCAGGGACAATATCTGTTGACTACAGACACCTACTGGTCAATAATACCCCGTCAAAACCAGCTGAACAAACCACCTAGAGGTTGAATGTTAGACTCCAGCCATAGTACAGTATCTCAGGGATGATATCTGTTGCCTGCAGATACTACTGGTAAATACTATATGTTCAAAACCAGTTGACCATACTACCTAGAGGTGGTATGTTAGGTCCCCAGCTGCAATACGTCATCTTAGGGTCGATATCTGTTGACCACAGACATCTACTGGTCACTACTACTTGGTCACCAGCTGACCATACCATCTAAAGGCGATATATTAGCCACCCAGCCGCAATAGACTGTCTCAGGGATGATATCTGTTGACCGCAGACACCTACTGGTCAATACTACCCAGTCAAAACCTGTTGACCAAGATGGGTGTCCAATCATTTACCAATAACACCAGCTTTAAATCTCCTTCAAGGACCCCAACCCACACACCCGCTACCATGGCACACTTCCAGGTAATCCAAAATTGAACTGTAGGGCTGGTGGAAGGCAAGCTTTCTTGTTTGCAACTCTCCAACTGGATTCTTCTTGCACCTTCCCCCGTCCACCTATAGGAGCCCTTCACAATTAGAACTAGAATTAGAATTTCCACCCAATCAGGTAAGTGACCACTCATCTAAACTGTTCTAGAACTTATTTCTTGCTCTCCTATCCACCCTATGCTCATTGTCATTGCCATGTCTAGCACTGACAATAATGACCCACTGAACAAGAATATTTATGAAGATCAAACTTTGCCATCTCTGTATGCTTGTTCCAGGTCAGCAGTTTAGAAAGTATTGGAGCCAGAGACGGCCCGGCAACTAGCGTTTTCAGAAACAGTTAAGCAATGGCAGCCTCTGCACGAGAGATTTGCTGTAAGATACTTATATTGTTTTCTTCTGTTACTTTATGTTTCTACAACTGTGAGGCTGAGCTAATGTTCCAGCCATGTAATGCCCATTTAAGACACACCAGCTTTATTAGTATATAAGAAGTTTATGAAGTCCATAGAAGACAATAAAAAACTGAGCACAAAGTCCACTGGAATCAATAAATCTTTGTAGTGTATAAAGTTTAGTGAGCTTTGAGAGACACAGAATTAGGAAAACGAAGAGTACGATTGGAAACGCAAAGCCAATGTGTGAAGTACAGTAACCTATCCCAACCAATCAGAATGTATCTGTCACTAGTATGTCCTAAGCTGGCCAAAAATTGGCTAAATTTGCTGAGCGGAGGGGTGCTGAGTGGGCCACACACTGGTTGAATTTCACTACTGACTCGACAAACTTTCCATGGGTGGCCATGCCAGCACCACCTGGATTGATAAAAGTCATTTTTTTCAATCAACTTTTGTCAAGGGAGCCAAGTGGAAACTTATAAGCCTGAACAGTAACTGCAGCCAGTCATTGTTTCGGTTATTCAGCAGCCACGGGAGCAGTACAATCGCTGGGAGAGGGGATTTCTCTATCCATGCTGTTTATTGTGGATGGGGTAACTTAACGATTTCTCTCGTTCATCTCAAGAGAATAAACAAGAGAAATCTAGCAGTATATGGCGGAACTACACCCTTATATCCCTTACAGCCAAGGAAGGTGCCATCTTAGACTCTATCTGGATTGCAGTTGCCATGGTTCTACACATGTGATCAGCCATTTGAGGGCTACAAAATTTGGTTGAGAGCAGAAATAAGCACACTGGCAACCCAGAAAGTTGTCATGCCTAAAAAGTAACTGTTTTGGCTGGGTAAAGTTCCTCTTAATCTTCCTCTTTTTCTACTATCTTTGACAGGCCAATGTGTCCAGGAAAAGTGGCAGATAGAGGGTTGGGACAAACCATTAAACATTGACAGGGGTGCTTACAATGGTCAGCTTTCATTCATTTATGGAAAACCGTTATCCCGAAAGGATCAAAACCTTTCCTGTAACTGCTTATAACGCCTGGTTCACACCTGGGCGTTTTACAGCACGTTCCTACGCGCTGTAAAACGCTCAACATGTGAAAACCAATAATTGCCTATGGGCATAGTTCCCACCTGGGCGTTTTACATCGCGTAGGAACACGCTGTAAAACGCCCTATGCCCAAAGAAGTACAGGAGCTTCTTTGGGGCGTATTTGCCACGCGCATCCATTAGGATACAGCCGGATAGCCCTCGGAAACAAACGCGCGTTTCTTTTACAGCAAATCGCTGTAAAAATGCGTGGCAAACGTGCATATTCTGTACGCCCAGGTGTGAACCCAGCCTAAGTGTTCGCTGGCATTAGGCTATAGAGAAGAACTCCAGTCAGTTAAAAATGTAACCCTTGCAGTGGGCCTGCCCTCGCACTACAAGGGTTAATTGCTTCATATCATCTAGGGTGTAAAATAAAAAATATATGCTCACCCGATCCTACTGACCGCTCAGGCGTCCTCAGGGCCGGATTTCCTACAAGGCCAACCAAGGCCCGGCCTTTTTTGGCAGCAGGGAGTAGAGGGGCAGCAGGGGTGTGGAACTGATATCTCCCGATGCCCAGGCAGGTAGTTGTTTTCTACATTTAGGCCTGCTTTGTACATACCTCAAGTATTATGGAAGTCAATAGACTTGCACTACACGTAATAACATCAGCAGGACTTAGCCTGCCGGAGCTTGGGGGAGAATAGGTGGGTATTTCTTTTTTATTTTACACCCTAGACCAAAACAAGCACTCAACACTTACAGTGCGGGGATAGCCCCACTGCAAGGGTTATGTTTTTACCTGCCGGAGTCCTTCCTTAAAGCGGAACTACATCATCCGTTTCCTTACAGGGGTGGGCAACTACGGCCCTCCAGCTGTTTTGGAACTACAAGTCCCATGAGGCACTGATAGTTGCAGGTGTTCTGCAGAAAGCTCCAATTTCTCAAGATCTTCAATGACGTCATGTCCGACTTGCCAGTAAGCATTCTGGAAGATTTGGCTCTAGTGCGCGTGCGCCACCCGCAGCATTTTCCTAAATCTTATCACGTTCGATAATGCAATTCTGTGCAACTGCGCGGCTTCAGAAGCCTTGTCGAGTTCTCCAATTGTGCTTACCGCACCTGTGTGGGAGGACGCTTGCCTGACTGTGACGGCCATATTGAGTGGGGCAACTCAGATCACTAACATGCTGGATTCCTCTCATTTTAGTTGATTATAATACTGAAGAGCATTGTTGAACTTGATGACAATTAGGAAAATGCCGTGGGTGGAGCCAATTCTCCCAAAACTCTTACTGGCAAGTCAACCGGACGTGACGTCGTTGCAGATCTGGAGAAATTGGAGTTTTCAACAGAACACAGGCATGACTCCCAGAGGCATGTTGCGATTTGTTGTTAAAGCACAGCTGAAGCTGCCCTACAGCAAAGGAAGGTGCCATCTTAGCCTCTATATGGGTGGCAGTTGCCATGGTGCTGGACATGTGATCAGCTATGACACCAGTCATCAGAGGGCTTGAAAATCCGGTTGGGCTGGAATAAGTACACTGGCAACTTTGACAGTTGGCATGCCTTGAAAGTAACTGTTTTGGGAGAAATTACATTGGTTGGTAAAGTTCCTCATCTAAATCTAAATCTAGTAGTCAATCTAACACTACCCTCTCCACGGGATGAGATCCAAGGGTGGCTATGCTCCTCCATAGATGCTGTGGAAGAGTGAGCGTAGCCACCCCAAGAGTGGAAGTGTGTTACTGGCTGATAATAAAGAAAAACAATCTAAGAAAGAAAACAAATCCAGTCACCACATCTAGAGACTGGCAAGCTGCAATATAATACATTGCTGTTTTGGGTTTAGATATGTCTAACCCTAATCATAACGAAATAAACTATACTCTCACCAAACCCCCCCCCCAAACCTTCCGTTTAACATGTCTGCAGCTCTGACCTCATAAGAGTAAATAATTGTATACACAACCTCCTAAAACAATAGGCTGAACCTGCTCTATGCAGCCAGACTGCGTTATAAAAGCATGAAAGCTTTGTCATAAGGAATCCTCCAATGGCCGCCAGCCCAGAATGACACAATTATTTGCACACTCCATTCATCCTTTAACTCCTCAGAAAAAAGGCCCCTCTTTGTGCCGGCCAAACAATAGGCGGCTTCCGTATACAATCCCAGTCACACACAAATTATATCCCCCTGTGTCCCTCCACTCCTCTCTCTAAGGGGGTCAACAGGTCACCGCTGAATGACTGGATGTCATCTTTCATTATCGCTGGCGTCTGCTCCGAAACGGAAAATCTCACTCCGCGCCACAGTCAGGAGTGTCACCATGATTTGATTTAAATAGGTGGAATTATATAATTTGTGTTCCTCCCGCAGGCACGGACGGCCCTAAAAGCTGCCATAATGCGCGCTGAGAACGGGGCGACTGTCTCAGTGACTTATCTGGATGGGACTAACGAGACACGTCTGCGCAATTTAGCCTGCCGTGGCTGGGGGTATGGAAAGGTTTACGGCGACGCTAACGAGAGTTTATGGGTCTCATTTTAATACAGGAAGAGAATTAAGATCGCATAATCAATTCTCCGATACCAGCCACATGCTTTAAAATGGTTAACGGGGCTGCCTATTCCATAACCATGCATCCAGTCTTTATATAAAGAGGACCTGTCACCCACTGCGAATGTTTAAAAGAATATTATACCTTTTGGACTATGTTTCATGTTATACCCATACTTAGGGTGTAACATGAAACATATACAATAGATATTCCACTGCCCTCCTTACTGGTATACCCCTTGTAGGTGGGTGTTGAAATGACTGCAGATGGACCGCTCAAGTCCAAGTATATACAGTATGTCACCAGCGCACCAGAATCAAGTGTTCAAAATCATCTTGTCACAGGAAAGGCAACGTTTCAGGACACTTTGGGTCCCTTCATCAGGCGAAATAATGTACATGTGTCAATATAGACAATTCTGGGGTTCTGCCTTACCAGAGCCAGTGAGCTTATTACCAAACTTTGCTGCATCTGGACCATTCGAATGAGCAAATGAAACCCCGGTGCCTCTTAAATGTGTTCTTTTCACATTTACCTTTGTGATCATGTTACCCCCATATTCATGGTCACTTAACACACCCCTGCTGCCCATTTACCTGAATCACAGGGTTCTTTCATTTATAATTTGGCATATCTCCGCCCACACAGCCGCATCATTCATTCACAGATCTTTTAACAGATCTGTAAATGGTAAAACTACAAGTCCTATAAGCCATTGCAACAGAGGGACTTCTAGTTTTTAATGCAATACAAATGCTGTGACGTCACTGCACTTGTAGTCCATTGACACCTCATCCCGTCCATGTTACTGAATGTCCGTACCGAAGTACAAACATGGATGGGAGGAAGAGTCTGCAGGAGCCAGAGCATTGCATCCCCTATCCACTGATTGCTTTACTGGCTCCAATGAAAAAAAAATACTAAATGCACACTTTTTCTTTTATGAAGGTTTGTGCATCTATTTTTTTTTTTTTAAAGATGGAATTTCCCTTTAATGACCTTCAGTTAGGGGTTTACATCTATTATAGAGTGTTCTTTGCTGTTTTAAATAATAATATAATTAAAACAATAGTTTTAATTTATAATAATATAATAATATAGTAAAAATAATACTTTTAAAATCCACAACAATTTGATATAATTCCAAACCTTCTGATACAATTGAAAAGGGCTTTTTGAGATGAGAAGAAAAACCACAATAAGGCTGAGCCATTCTTAAAAGAATTCACAAAACTTTTATTAACATAGAGAACATAAAAAATATCCATGAACACCAATAAAAGCAAATCACAATTGTTAGCAGAGGATTACCAAAGTCTTGAGGAGCAAGACTAATTAGTTGCATCTATTTATACAAAACCCATATCGTATCAGCCACTAGATGTTATAAAGTGATTTCACCAGTGTTCAATAATTCCACCTTCAAGACATTTCACGTCATCGCTTCATCAGGAAGGTGAGTGAAGTCATTTGTAGGTATTACAATCCAAGTATTTAGGAAAATAATACTCTATTAAAACCCAGTATGAGATGCTGCCACCCCAACAAAGAACCCTCAGGTACAGGCAGGGCCGGATTTACTTTCTCTGCTGCCCCAAGGCCAGGTTCCGTAATGCCCCCCCTACCTGCCAACCGCCCCCCCATGGAGAATGGCAGACCTGCAGACTGCATGCAAGTGATCTTGGCGACATCGCCGAGATCACTTGTGCAAAACAAGTGGTGTCTTCCCCGCTAGCTCTGCTTGCCCAAAGTAGGGCTAAATGTAGAAAACAACTACCCGCCCGACCCCCGGAACTGCATGTCCCGGGCGTCAGGAGACAGGAATTCCACACCCCTGCTGCCCCTTTACTCCCATCTGCCCCAAGGCCGTGCCTCGGTTGGCCTTGTGGTAAATCCAACCCTGGGTACAGGGAAAGAGTAGATAACCGGAGAAGTACACTTAGCAGGACAGCAATCTGTTTGGCGGGAATCCCACATGCGCTGCAGTGCATATGAATCCCCCATATCATTCAATTTTTAAATAAAACCTTTCCGTTTTTATTACATAGCTTAATTTAAACCCAGTGACATAATCACAGGATCTCTGCGCAATGCAGGCAGACCATGGCTGGCGGAGGGGCCTGGCAGGGTGCTGTATATGAAAACATCAGAGCACCCTGCCTCCTTGTACTCCTCAGAAGAGCCCTCACACCTGATGTAAGCAGTGGATTGGCTCTTGGGAGGAGTTATGCAAATATCAAAATGCCTTTAAGAGAGGGTTTCAGTCTGGAGGAGTGGGAGTTTGCAGGCAGGCTGTATTTAAATGTAGGTAATGCCCACATGCGATGCTGAGCTTTCATGAGTGAAAGAACCGAAATCCAATGTATGAAGAGGGTAATACAAGGGACAGTCAGGCTAGGGAGGAACGGACTAGATGATACAGGATGGCCTCCGGCCAGGAAATGAGGCGGGCTCGATCTGATTTGCTGTAGCTTCTAATGTACATTGTGAGAAGCTCACAGTGTGCAGTGACATCAGAGTAAGCAATGCCAGTCCAGGAGAGGAGACGGTACAACCAGTGGTGTATTTTGGTTTTGTGCTGCCCTAGGCAAGACTAAACCCGAGCACCCCCCCCCCCCCAACCCCCAAACCCCCATAACCCCACCAATCCCTAATCTACATTAGTCCCACCCCTTCCTGTTTAAGACATTTTGCATAACCTGTCAGTCGTGGGATTCGTCGCGCACGGTGTGTCTAGATTCTGACAAGTTGCGCTATCAACGTAGCGGGATGCTCTAGTTCTACCTTTGCAATAGCCACCTTCTCCATTCCTGGCTTGATGGGCTCCCTAGTTCTGCAGCTACAATAAACATTCTCTCCTGCCCTGCCATGCTGTGCTAGTCTTTACGTCTGTAGCTGCAACACCGATCTTCTGCCATCATATGCTGGGCCCTCTAATTCTGCAGTTACCCATCTTCTGCCTCGGCCGCTGGGCTCTGTAGTTTGCCCCACTCTAGAGACATAACCCTGCACGGAGCTTATAGGCTGCACTTCCCCGGACTCACCACCACGGAGGTGCCGATGAGCACGATGACCATCTGGATCTCAGCCCTGGGGTACTGCGGAATCTTCTCCGCTGCTTGAAGTCAGAGATTTGGGTGACAGTTTCACAGGGAGATCCGGCGCATGAACTGCCGGTGCATCCGGACGAAGGTCACACACACCAATACAATGCACAGCATGTTGACCAGGAAGAGGAAGGAGCTGCAGCCGGCATATATGTTGGAGTAGGCGGCATGGGTGGACATGTTGGTGCCCCAGTCAAAGAAGCACCAGGTCCAGGGGTACTGGCAGTAATTTATGAATAATTTATATATTTTTTTCTCTTACCTAACTGGTTTAGGGGCAGCATTTTTTGGCGCCCCCCTGGAAAGTGCCGTCCTAGGCAAATGCCTAGTTTGCCTTGCAGTAGATACACCCCTGGGTACAACTGTGCAAGACTGAAGGGAAGGCCGGAGGTCAACTTCACCATACAATGTGGAGGAGATGCCTCTATTGAGGTGTTTTGTAAACAGGTTTCAATGCAGTCATAAAGAAGTTTCTAAAGCTGCTATTAAGCTGGGAGGAGATATAACAAAGAACTGCACAAAAACACTCCAGAAATGTATATTTGATGATTTATTCACATATCACTTGTGATATGTATTTTTTTATTTTGCCCAAAAATGTGAATAAACTTTAAATTAGAGATCTTCAGAGGGTCCATTTAAATAACACAGATCACTGGGTTACAGATCCTATCCATTCTGCCTCTGAACTTTTTCCTGTGCATGAATGTAGGTAAAGGGGATGGCTATGGCCCACGGGTCTCAGGTGTTACCCACAAACCCAGGCTGAGTGCTATGTAAAAGGGCTCTACGTAGGTATCTACTTTGATGTGTTATTTCCTCAGTGTTTGTATTTGACCTAAATACTTAAGGAAGAAACCTCACAAAATATTTTTAAACTTTTACTTAAAATGCATTGCATAAAGCACTGGGTCCCGTTCTGATTGGTAGCCACATTGTGGATTAAAAGCACCCCTTTATTTATGTTAATGCTGGCTGTAGCTCCACCCTTGTACGAGGCCCAATATATGGGCATTCCTGTGTGAGGAGGTACATCCAGCACTCAGCCCCCGCCCCCTCTCTAATCCGACTATTAATTTACTATTGTGAATGAATAATTAGAGCTGAAAGGCTGTGTGAAACACATACATGGCATCAGCAGATATATCACACAGCCCTGCAGCGCTGATCATTCATAATAGTAAAAGTTAACTCAGTGCTGCAGGGCCATGTGTTCTATCTGCTGCTGCTTGTAAACATACACAGCTCAGGTAGATAGATCACATAAACCTGCTGATTGTTCATTAATAATAGTAAAAGATTATTCAGCACTGCGGGGCTGTGTGTCTATCCGTGGCTAGTTGTAAACATACACAGCTCCAGCAGATAGATCACGCAGCCCTGCAGCTATGATTGGTCATTCATAATAATAAAAGATAATTTAGTGCTGCAGAGCTATGTGTTCTATCTGCGGCTGCTTGTAAACATACACAGCCCAGATAGATAGATCACACAACCCCACAGTGTTGATTGTTCATTCATAATAGTAAAATATTATTCAGCACTGAGGGGCTGTGTGTCTATCCGTGGCTGATTGTTCATTCACAATAGTAAAAGATCATTTAGTGCTGCAGGGCTGCGTGTCTATCCGTGGCTACTTGTAAACATACACAGCCCAGGTAGAGAGATCACACAGCCCTGCAGCTATGATTGGTCATTCATAATAGTAAAATATAATTTAGTGCAGCAGGGCTTCGTGTTCTATCTGTGTCTGCTTGTAAACATACACAGCCTAAGTAGATAGATCACACAGCTCTGCAGCTATGATTATTCATTCATTATAGTAAAAGATAGTTTAGTGCTGCAGGGCTATGTATTCTATCCGTGTCTGCTTGAAAACATACACAGCCCAAGTAGATAGATCACACAGCCCTGCAGCTATGGTTATTCGTTCATAATAGTAAAAGACCATTTAGTGCTGCAGGGCTACTTGTCCTATCTGTGGCTGCTTGTAAACATACACAGCCCAGGTAGATAGATCACACAACCCCACAAGCGGGATCATTCATTCATAATAGTAAAAGATCATTCAGCGCTGTGGGGCTGTGTGTCTATCCGTGGTTAAACGTACACAGCTCCAGCAGATAGATCACACAACCCCACAGCACTGAATGACATTTTACTATTCTGAATGAATAGTTTAGCGCTGTCAGGAGCAGTGCCATGTATGACACAGCCCCACAGTGCTGCCTGTTCATTCATAATAGTAAAAGATCACTCAGCGCTGAGGGTCTGTGGCATAGATCTGCCAGGGCTGTGTACTGACAAACAGTTGCACATAGACACACAGCCCGCATGCTGTGTGATCTGTAGTGAATGTTCTTCGGAGCGCCCCCTTCTGCGAGAGACCACCGCTGTCACTCAAAATTCTGTCTCTTTGCTAGCAGCATGGTCGTACAGCAGTGGGCAAACTGTCCAACCACACTGCTTAGCAAAGGCAAAGACAGAACGGAGTTGAACGGGACCAAGTGCTACATGAACTTGGTCCCCTGTGGGATTAAATAAAAGTGTGAGAGATCTTCATTAAAGTCTGAAACTGAATCTTTAGTTCTCCGCAATGTTATCTACTTTCTACACCAACAGATTTTGCATTAAGCACAACCAGGCTCCTACAATGTAATCGTATGCAAACTAAATGATGGTTGATAATAACATTTTTGGTAATAATTCACCATCGCTTCTGAATACTTTCCATTCATTTACGGAACACAGACATGTCTAGATGGTGTTTTACATATGGTTATGGAGACAAGACACAGGGAATTTTTGGAAGACCTTTCAGTCTACAAGATCTATAACCACTTATACCACAAGCAAGACAAGGGAAGCAGAGCGGAACCTACCTGATTTGAAGAAAGGAAGTCCTGGTTACTTTCATTCATACTCATGTACATGTTTTCCCCATCAAACTGTAAGAGAAAATAAGAATTGCATTGAAAACCAAATTTTGAGCATTGTTCAAAAGGGACACAAAGGGTTTTACCGTGATAAAGAGGAATAGGTCACAGGTGAGATGTAACCACATGTTATTGTCGCTGACTTGCTGTTTATTTTATATATGACCCAGAAACTTGCTTTCTGTATGACTCATTGATTTATTTATGTGAATGTTTATTTATTTAAAGCAGATATAAACCCAATGAATAAAAACCCCTTAAAAGTATTTTTCAATATTATCAAATCTGCAGCTTTCATTGAACTAATACCTGGTGATCCTGCCAGGAATGCCTTTGTTCAGGCACTTCCTGTAATAGGGTAACAATGCTCTATCCCTGTGTTCAAATTGTGCTCATGCGTTGTCACACAGACTTCTGCTGCAGACTACAAGTGGCCGTTTTAACACGTGCAAGGTCAGCTATTGTGACCATCAGGAAACCCCCCTCTGTGGCTGCAGTGCATGTAGACAGGATGTGGCGGCAAGGAGGCCACAGGAGATCAGCAGCGCTGACATGAACAAAGGAGAAAACAGGTATTTTATGGGGAATTGTTTGAATGAAAACAAACTGAAAGCACAAATTAATCTGTCGTAAAGTTATGGGTTTATATCTACTTTAAACAAAAAGAAACTCAACAAAACGATTAGCATTTAAAAGTAATTAATGAAGAGCACTTGTTGTTTTACAGAGCAAACAATGTAACACAAAGAAGGGGGTTAGTGATTGTTGGCACATTACTTCTTTGTCTCAGAAGCTTTTTGTGTGTTTCAGAAGAGATATTTTAACCATACAATGATAATGAATTTTTTACACTTTGATAGATTTTATTATACTGATCATATATATACTTTTTTTTTAAATTAAAGGAGAACTATGAGGTGAGTGCTTTTCACTCACCTCATAGTTCTAGCCGACCTGTGACAATGAGACTGTCACAGGTCGGCTCAGTAGATCGGGAGGTGAGCGAACACATACCGGGTTCGCTCGCCTCTCGATCCTGTCACGGCTCTCTGCCATGACAGGGGGAGGGGCTGGATTCCCCTCTCCCCGCTCCGATC
>NW_017306461.1:1535145-1540818 GCF_000935625.1 Nanorana parkeri
GCGAGCTGTATCGCGGTATACTGAGCTTAGGGTAACGGGAGGACGCTAGTTTGTGTCCTCCCGTTACCCTAAGGAGAACTATGGGGAAAAACACTGACCCCATAGTTCTCCTTTAAGGTTAGGTTCACACCTAGGCGATTCAGATGCTAAGCTGTTTTCGCGTGACTGTCGCATGTTTTCGATCGTGCGACTTTTCATTGAAAAGAGTCCGTGTACCCATCGCACTCAGAACCGCTGCTCCATGAGATAAGAAGTGGGTGCAGCAGGTGCCAACGGGTGGCTTAAGTCAAAGTTTAAGTAAAGGATGGACACCAGCACTCCAAAGCAAATCCGGTACGTCTATTTATTCACATACTTGTTGCAAATGCAAAACACAAGATACCACGTTTCGGGGTCTCACAGGATCCCCTTCATCACGCAAACAGGCCAATCACTTGTTTGCCTGATGAAGGGGATCCTGTGGGACGCCGAAACGAGCCTGATGAAGGGGATCCTGTGAGACCCCGAAACGTTGTATCTTGTGTTTTGCATTTGCAACAAGTAAGTGAATACATTTGGAGTGCCAGTGTCCATCCTTTACTTGTTCATTGTAAACCACGCAGTTATCAATGCATAGATATGTCTATGGGACCCAAACCACGTGACAACCGCCTGAAAATCGCTCCTGCACCTTTACTCGCGACAGGCGATTTTATCCGCGCGACAAACGGCAATGGTGTGAACAGACTCCATTGACTTCAATATGAATCTGTGTTTTGCGCGATATCGCGTGACCCAATCCACGCAATAAATCGCCTAGGTGTGAACCTAGCCTTAAACAACGCGCCCTTGACACTGGCATTAGGGGTTTTCCAAAGATAGAGCACAGCAGTAGAAGTTTGCTTTCAGACTATTTTTCTCAAAATGAAACTCTTTACTGCGCTGTACAGAGAAGCGAGGCAAAGGAAGAGGGATGAATCACTCTTCTAAAGTTTGTGTACTTTCACAGCTGTGTTTGTAATCTGAGCTTCAGCTGTTGAGCTTTTTTTTCAGCAAAGAGGCTTAGATCGGTGTAATAAATGCAGGAAAAAGAGCATAGCTTCCGCTGATGAAAAGCAAAAAAATTAACGCATATTTTTAACACTTTTATTTTGTCCTGAAGAGGGTATGTAAACACTGGGCAGCACAGTGGCTTAGTGGTTAGCGCTTCTTCCTTCTAGAGTGGAGGTTATTGGTTCAAATCCAAGTTAATTCTCCCTGTACTTGTGTGGGTTTCTGTTAATTGGCCCTGTATGCATGCAATAGGGACCTTAGATTGTAAGCTCCTTGAGGGCAGGGACTGATGTGAATGTGCACTGTGTTAAAATTGTTGGCGCTATACAAATACATGTAATAAAAAAGCTATACTTTCCCTTTAAGCTCCACCTCTCTTACCAGTTAGGCCCCACCTATTCCATTATTAAAGGGAACCTGTGCTAAGAAAAAATACAGGATCTGATATTGCTAGTTGCCTGCCTGTCATGCCAGATAATGCTGCTCTCTCTCCTTGTACAGCAGGGGTGGGGAACTTCCGGCCCTGCAGCTGTGGTGAAACTACAAATCCCATGAGGCATTGCAAGATTCTCACAGCCACAGGCATGACTCTCAGAGACGAATGCATCATGGGATTTGTAATTTCAACACAGCTGGAGGTTCCCCACCCCTGTTGTACAAGTCTTGTATCCGCCTGTCGTTTTCTATAGTGGATGGAGCCTTCTGGGCCCCTCCCACAGCTCTGCTTGCTGTGCAGTGCAGTGATGATGTCACTACTATCTTTACAAGGTATTATCTGCTTTGGCAAAGGCATTTGGTGCACACAAAGTGGTTTATGTATATATATATATATATGCATATATATATACGTTGTAACTATTGAGGAATATATTTAGATTAAAGTTTTTGTGTCGCTTTAATACAATTTATCCTATACTTGATTTTATCTAGGCAGTCATTTGGCAAGCATGTCTGATACATCTACTAATGCGTATACAAACAATATGGTAGAACGAGCAAGCAAAAAGTCATGTGAAAAATGTGTATCAACAACTGGAAAATAGCACTCATGGAAAACACACTGCGGCTCCCTTTTAAGGACTGGTTCACTTGGGTCACTCTTCCTTGTAATCTTTCATAAAAAGTATTTATTTTAGGTGAAAGGAGTGACAGATGTTGTACAGTAGAAAAAAAAAATCAGATAAATGGTTTCTCGTACACCCCAGGGTCAGATATTACACTTGGCTCTTATTGAATGGAAGCCATTATTACGACTACAGAGGAATGAACAGCGAAAAGAAAATTATTATAGAACTGAATACTTTTGTATCAAGGTTTAACTTCAGAACAAATTCCTGAAATTCCCCAAATCACAAAGTGAAGAAGCCAACGGAGCTGCCTAGCTGAGTCAGTTTTATAAGATGCCGTGCAGGCAGAGTATGGCAGAAGGTTGGACGTTTCTTGATGAGGGATGGCATGTACATGGCCCAGAAAGAGAAAGAGATGATAAATATGAGACCACCCACCACACAACAGGTACTTTGTTACGCCGTGTCTACCCGAATACAAGTGACCTTCTCTATATCATGTACCTCCAGCCAAAACGTTTTTTAAAGCTGGAGACTTTATTGGGGTATTAGCTAAGTACCGGCAAGGTCCCTATGATGATGTGTGGCCCCCGATGGTGGCTGCTGCTTCTTCTTTCTTGAACAATTGTAGTTCCATGCAGCCTCTGATGATGTGTGGCCTCGATGGTGGCTGCTGCTTCTTCTTTCTTGAACAATTGTAGTTCCATGCAGCCTCTGATGAAGAGTGGCTCCAATGGTGGCTGGTGCTTCTTCTATCTTGAACATTTGCAGTTTCATGCAGCCTCTGATGATGTGTGGCCCCCGCTGGTGGCTGCCCCTTCTTCTTTCTTAAACAATTGTAGTTCCATGCAGCCTCTGATCATGTGTGGCTCCGATGGTGGCTGCTGCTTCTTCTTTCTTGAACAATTGTAGTTCCATGCAGCCTCTGATCATGTGTGGCTCCGATGGTGGCTGCTGCTTCTTCTTTCTTGAACAATTGTAGTTTCATGTAGCCTCTGATGATGTGTGGCCCCGCTGGTGGCTGCTTCTTCTTTCCTGAACAATTGTAGTTCCATGCAGCCTCTAATGATGTATGGCCCTAATGGTGTCTGCTGCTCCTTTCTTGAACAATTGTAGCTCCATGCAGCCTCTCATGATGTGTGGCCCACAGGTGGCTGCTGCCTCTTCTTTCTTAAACAATTGTAGTTCCATGCAGCCTCTGATTATGTGTGGCCCCCATGGAGGCTGTTGCCACTTCTTTCTTGAAAAATCATAGTTCCATGCAGCCTCTGATGATGTGTGGCCTCAATGGTGGCTGCTGCTTCTTCTTTCTTGAACAATTGTAGTTCCATGCAGCCTCTCATGATGTGTGGCTTCACTTGTGGCTTCTGCTTCTTTCTTAAAAAATGTATTTCCATGCAACTCGGATGGTCAAGTTCCAGCAGTGGAAATGACAGTTGGGGCCGGAGCACAGTGATCACAGTAGCTCACTCGCTCTGCAGCTCCTCCATTTGTAAAAAGTCTTGTATACTTTTCAAAGGATATAAGGCATTGCTTGATTGGTCAATGGGAAATTGTGAGTTTCATACGCCCCTTGTCCAATCACACAATGCCTTGTACCCCTTGAAAAGAAGATATTTCCTTTCTGGTCGGAGGAACTGTTTTACTGCCGGAGCTTCAGCAGTTACATCATTGTCAGAGGCAGCATGGAACTATGAACGGCACAATATCCCATTGTCCAATCACAGAACACCTTGTATTCTTTAAAGAGAAACTCCTGTATTGTGAAAAATCAACCCTTGCAGTGTGACTACCCCCCACACTGCAAGGGTTAACTGCTCATTTTTCTCTAGGGGCAAAAAAAGAAGATATACTCACCTGATCCTTGGTCCTGCGGCAGTGACCGCTCACCTCTCTACCCCTCTGCTACAGCTTTGGTATATCCATTGGCTCCTTCATGTCTAAGAGACTAGCAGCAGCTTCCAGTGGGGCCACAGATCATTAGAGCTAATGCCCCGATAAAGGGTTAGCCCACACTTGCATGCCCAATGCATTTTCACTCTGTCACACGCTCTCCTAAGGAAGACTACGTGCTGATGTGTCAACACACATGGGCATGGTAGCTGTTGTCACAATCAGGAAACCCTCCTTGACAAATGGCATGCAGCCATCACTGGAGTCAATCCCAACATGTTTTGGTCGCCTAAGGTGGGTGTCGAGCCGGACCTTCAAGTTTCCTGGGGGGGGGGGGGTTTGGTTTATGGTGGAGTGGTGGCCCCGGGGGGATCGAATGGGTTTTAGTGGCGGTGGCGCACATTACCGGCGGTGGGTTTGTAGGGGTTGGTGGAGGTGCACAATACAAGGAAGGGTGCAAAGTACCTCTGTCCGGCATCCTGCCCAACTCACTGGTGTCCCTGGTTGCCAGGAGCTGGATGGGACACTGGACGGAGCATCCCAGGTTGCTAAGAACTCAACGGGCTCAATCTGCCTCATTATAGGGCCAAGACTGAAATGTATGTAGATGGGAAGTGGTTGCACAAAGGCTGCGTCATGAAGTTAGTGTCCTCTGTATGTTTATATGGGTCGGGTACCCCCGACCAATCAATGAGCATCTGAAGGTCAGCAAATTTGCAAACAAAGAGATAAAAAAAATTGGAAAAAAATACTGATAGGTTTACATTTTAACGGAAAAGTTCTGGGGTCACTGAGCTCCTGAGCTACAAAAAGGATAGAAAAAATGGACGAGCATTGGCGCTATTAGTCGTGATAACAAATCACAGTCCTTGCTGCTCTTGGAAAGTAAAACCTGATTGGTTGCCAGGTCCACCACTCCACTTGTGCCCCAGTTTCTCTTGACATGCTCTTTATAAATCAGCCCCGGAGAGACTTACAGAAAAAGAGCGGCCTGCGGAGCGGTTCTCAGAACGTTCTTCCAACAAAACCAGCGTATTCCGAGCCAGCAATTACTTTGTTCTCAATGGTAGATCCCTGTATGTACGTTCAACTTACGTGTAACAACTGACAATAATTTTCCCCGGCAGCAAGAGCTGTCTCTATACACAGCAGCGGCATTACACCAGTGCGAAAACTATCGCTGTATATCACATAGTTCCTCTGGAACAGATGCTCTACAAATTATAGGCGGCGAGGTGGCAAATGTCAACATCTCCCTTGGCCTCTGGCAATGAATATTTCACATACACTAGGTTGGAATAGCTAATGCTGAGCGGTTGGTTATATGGGAGCCAGGACAAAGTGTGTTCTTTTCACAGTTGGTTTAGAGCAGTGATGGACAACTCTTCTGATATAGGAGGTTCAAGTGTGGCCCCTGACATCACCACACATAATATTCAGTGAATGTAACACTACATAACCCTTTCAGAGACTGCTGACACACTACAAGATATGGTCAGAGAGTGTAGACATGCTACAGGAGATGGTCGGGGACTCCAGGCATGCTAAAAGAGAAGGTCAGAGAGTGTAGACATGCTACAGGAGATGGTCAGGGACCACAAGCATGCCACAGACGTTGATCAGAGAGTGTAGACACACTACAGGCAGGGCCATCCCTATAATAACGTAGCTTGAGGTGTAA
>NW_017306461.1:1541163-1561572 GCF_000935625.1 Nanorana parkeri
CCCCCAGTAGTGTGCACCCCAGACCGCAGGCAGCGAAAATTGTAGGGACGCCCCTAACTACAGGAGAATGCTCAGAGACTACAGGAGTCCTAAAATAGATGGTCACAGAGTGTAGACATGATACAGGAGATGGTCAGAGACTACAGACATACTACAAGAAATGATCATAGAGTGTAGACATGCTACAGGAGATGGTCAGAGACTACAGACATACTACAAGAGATGGTCAGAGAGTGTAGACATGCTACAGGAGATGGTCAGAGACAGCAGGCCTACTACAAGAGTTAAATAGTGTAGTAAGTACCAGTGGTTTAGTTCTTGAGAGTAAAGGTGCAATTGGCATTTCTGGATGCTTATATGTGTCTGGAAACAGAGCTTGCAGGCACAACATGCTGCAAGGTCCTGACTGACAATAGACAGGCAGTGCCACAGCAATTTGGCATGCCCTGACTGACTCTAACCAGGCAGTGCCACAGCAATTGGGCATGCCCTGACTGACTCTAACCAGGCAGCGCCATGACAAGAAAGCAAGCCCTGACTGACTCTAACTAGGCAGCACCATGGCAAGTTGGCATGCCCTGACTGACTCTAAACAGCCAGCGCCATGACAAGATAGCAAGCCGTGACTGACTCTAACCAGGCAGCACCATGGCAAGTTGGCATGCCCTGACTATGTCTAACCAGGCAGCGCCATGACAAGATAGCAAGCCCTAACTGAATCTAACCAGGCAGTGCAATGGCAAGTTGGCATGCCCATTCATTTCTTTGCATTTGGCTTTGTTGCACACTCTCTGCCAATGACTTTTCCAACACACAGCTGACATCTTGTCCAGTAACAAAACAGAAAATGCTAAACTACCAACTGCAACCATTAAGCTTCCGGTAGTCTGAAATGAAATAACAGCCAAGAACATTGGGCAGCAAAGCATAAATACAGAAATGTCAGGCAGCTCATTTTCTGTGCAGGTGTTGGTTTCTTAATATATATTTCTGAATGTTATCCGTAGTTCTTTCACATAATGTCACTTCTTTGTTTGCTTATAGCGGCCTTTAAAGAAACACAACATGAATCTCGTTCATGGAAGGCTGCATTAGCATAAAAGTAATCGATGATAAAGTTCACACATATGTGGTCACATACGATGCCTTAAAACCGTGCATGCGGCAATGTTTGAATGAACGTACATATGGATGTTTGATTGGAATTTACGTATATCGCCACATGCTGAAACATGTCCTAAATAGGTAAACTATATAACTATTGGTAATTAATAAAAGAATACATAAATAAAAAAGGGCATAAAGGCAACAGGTGAAAGTACTGCAACTGTGAAAAAATCAGAAAATCGAAGCTAAACTTGGAGCCGATATAAAAGACAGCAATGAACGCAGCTCTGTATTCATTAATACAATAAAAATAGGTTTTCGGGTTAACATACACTTTACATACAGCTGGGCTTTACGGCTTGTAATTAGTTCCCAGCAGCTAAAGACAAGTTTCTAAATACATTTCTCAACTGGTTTTATTTCCTGCAGGCCAGAGACGTTATGATACATGCTTGTTTCTTACAAAATGAAAAAGCAAAAGTCATATACGATCGGGTTCAATAAACCATAGGGTGGGGTGCTATACTGATTGAATGACCGATCAGGGCAGATAGTATGGCGTGCTAATGATTCTACTTCCTTGCAACAAAATTAAAAGCAGACACCAGCAAACAGCTTCCATATTACATCCAGAATTCTGGTGTTCTCTTTTTCTCCTCTATGAACTACACAACACCTCTGCTCTATGTTGTGGAGATAAGTAAAGGGGGAAGTGTTCTGTAGTGATATGGCCTGGCTTGGTGTGAGCCCAGTTAAACTGAGTTTGCCTATGCCTGCTCAGAACTCTGATCGCCACCCCCTTCTTCTGACCTACAAACATACATTATCTCAGGGTTTGCACCAAGCCTAGCCTCATCTCTAGTATCCTGTAGTCCTGTCCTAAGATGACAAGGCTGCTCCTCCATACATACAGTAACTCAGGGTTTGCACCAAGCCTAGCCTCATCTCTAGTGTAAGTAGTCCTGTCCTAAGATGACAAGGCTGCTACTCCATACATACAGTGACTCAGGGTTTGCACCAAGTCCAGCCTCGTCCCTAGTGTCCTGTAGTCCTGTCCTAAGATGACAAGGCTGCTCCTCCGTACATACAGTAACTCAGGGTTTGCACCAAGCCCTGCCTCATCTCTAGTGTCCTGTAGTCCTGTCCTAAGATGACAAGGCTGCTCCTCCATACATACAGTAACTCTGGGTTTGCACCAAGCCCTGCCTCATCTCTAGTGTCCTGTAGTCCTGTCCTAAGATGACAAGGCTGCTCCTCCATACATACAGTAACTCAGGGTTTGCACCAAGCCCTGCCTCATCTCTAGTGTCCTGTCCTAAGATGACAAGGCTGCTCCTCCATACATACAGTAACTCTGGGTTTGCACCAAGCACTGCCTCATCTCTAGTGTCCTGTAGTCCTGTCCTAAGATGGCAAGGCTGCTCCTCCATACATACAGTAACTCTGGGTTTGCAACAAGCACTGCCTCGTCTCTAGTGTCCTGTAGTCCTGTCCTAAGATGGCAAGGCTGCTCCTCCATACATACAGTAACTCAGGGTTTGCACCAAGCCCAGCCTCATCTCTAGTGTTCTGTAGTTCTGTCCTAAGACGACAAAACTGCTCCTCCATACATACAGTAAAGTGAGTGAGCGTTGTCACCCAGGGACAGGAAGTGTGTTAGGTCTCATTCACATGGGTGGCGGTAAAACAGGCAGTTGACCCACAACGTTTTTACAGCTCACCGACTGCCCATCTGAAGGCTAAAATAGCGTCTGCTCAGGCCGCAATGCTTTACGCAAATCTGAAACAGCACCGCAACTGAGTGCCAAGCATGGTTGATTGCAATTGTTGAGTTTGGTGATCAGCATCACCTGCCAAACGCGGCAATTGCAATCATCAACGCTTGGCACACGGTTGCGGTGTTGTACTTCAGTGCAAAATCCCCATTGGGATAATAAAAACAAACTGCAGCAGTATCGCCTCCAGGATGCCTGTAAAGCAGATGTCAACTGTCCACGGAAAAATGCTCCACCACATAATGCCTTTCAAAGGCCGGTGGAGCCTACTGTCCATGTGATCTGATCACCTGGCGAAAATGAAGGGGAAAAAAACTAAAGCAGCCAACACATCTACAGACTGGTAAGCTGCAATATATTATATATTGAATTTGTGTTCTTGGGTTTAGATCCACTTAGACCAAGGGTAGGAAACCTTCAGCTGTGGTGAAACTATAAATCCCAGCCTGCCTTTGCCTCTGGGAGTCATGCCTGTGGCGGTCACAGTCTTACAATGCCTCATGGGACTTGTAGTTCTGCAACAGCTGGAGAGCCTACCCCTGACCACGACTAAATGGGTAATAGCTGCAAATATGGAATATATTTCATTAGGAGACCACGTTACGATTAATTCATGTCACAGAATGGTTAACTGTGTAAAACTCAATGTACTTGCTTTATTTTTCGAGAGATTTTACATCTTATAAACCATTATAAATTTAATTGCACGTTTAACAGGGAAAAAAATACCACACACACAATGGCTCATTAAGGACTAATTATGCACATGTTGTTTTCCACAAACATTCTCGTTTAGAAGCTGTTCTCTGTAATTGCTCAGCCTCATTAAATAGTACAGGAAAAAAAAAAACTAATTTCAGTTCGGCTACATGTGAGGAGAACACGATAGGAACAAGGGAAAGTATCGCTCGTTGTGATTGGCTGAAAGGGAATCTATCGTCTTAAAGTGGACCTATCAGAAACTTTGCTGGTGTACATGTATGAATTCCTAACATGTCGCAATACACAACATATATATATATATATATACAGTGTCTAGGTTGATGTAATCTCATAAAATGATGTAATCAGTCTGCTGCAGGGAGGAGGAATCGTTTCCTCTGTCACTTCTCAGTGATCTCTCTGCATTGTAACTGTAAGTAGTGATGTGCATGTACATCCCCCTCAGTTGCAATTTGGGGCATTCCATGACTCTTTGTTACGTGTAGCTGCAGGGCAGGGAATGCCCTGGTTGCAACTCATGGGATTTGTAGTTCCACAACAGCTGGAGGACCAAAGTTTGTCCACCCCACCTTACGTAGATCTGTATTTACCAAGATTTACAGAGACTGCTCCACTGCAAGGCCTGGCCGCGACTGTCTTCTAAATGGGAAATGGTCTACAGAAGTCTATGAGGCTTCAATGGCACCACTTCCATGCCCCCGCCCGCAGTGAGATCGGACGCCTGGCAAAACTTTGCCAGCGTTCCGTTCCACTGCAAACGCAAAAAATAGGGCTTTCCTTCTGGAACGCACACACTTTAAGTGTGAACAAGCCCTGAGGGCTGGCAGGGGAATGTACAGTATGTAAATCACTGGTGCTATATAAATACCTGTAATAAATGGTCACATTTTGTGATATGCAGATGGTCCCCAGGAGGGGCATTTACAAACTCTCACATGGAATGCAATAGTCGAAATATAGAACAGCAAGCATGTACAAATATTAAAGTCATGTCAAGAATTATTTAGTAACTGGAAGTAATCTTTTTTTTTTAACGTGGCTGGATTTTCTCGTGAAGGCGAAACAGCTACGGCCGTGAAGGAGTTACATCGGACAGCAGATTGCACATACAACTCCACAGCTCAGATGAGAGAGATTTGCATGAGCAAACAAAGGTAGTCTGCCAGCACAAGCGGTCACAAATCAAATCAATTTAACTGAAATCTGGTAAAAAGAGATACAGCGATAACTTAGTACACGGGGCCTGCTGTCAGGTATCTTGTGTTTCCTCCTGCCGCTGCACCATCTGATAAGAAACATGGAAAAATACTTCTGGTTTCCTCCCGAATATAATTAGTTATCTCTCTGCATCTTTACTTCCGCCACAGAACAAAACACAAGCCATGAAACATCATTCACAAGAGGGACAGCAGAGCAACCTTCATCAAGTTCATTCGCGGGGAGAGGGGGGGTGGAAGTATCTGCGGCGGTAGGTGAATACTGCAATCAGATTGGCCCAGATTTACTAAAGTGAGAGGTGAAACGAAACAGTGTTTACGTAAAGTATCTAATCACGTGAAAAAGAAGCGTTCATGTTTTCATTCCATGGGGCCATACACCAGGGCCCGATTTTTAAGAATAGGATGGCCTATGGTGTGCGTAGGGCAGCAGTGGACCATGGAGGACTGATAGCAATGCTTACTCTGTTTTAAATTAACCCCCACATTTTAAAGGTCCATTTTTGGGACTGTTAGGTTTTCAGTGTGAGGAGGACGTTTAGGTGTTAATAGTTAATTTTAGAAAGTAGGTCAAGTGTGATGATTAGGGAGAGGGATAAAATAATAATAAGAAGATAATGTACTGTAGAGTGTAGATGAGTATTAGGCATAGAAGATAGTTCAGAGGGTTATGAATATTGCAATTAAATTCAGTTTAGCTGCTGGCTGCTAAAGCTCTGCCCTCAAATGCCCAGGTCAGGGTTTTGAGCATCTAAAAAAAATGTAACAAGTTTAATGGTTTTAATTACACCACAAATACTAGTCACCTGATCAAACCCTCCCCAGAGCATAGCCTATCACAGAAGCTACAGAATAGAAAATAGTAAGAATCTGCAATTACAGCAGGATTCCAGCTCTGTATTTTTTCCTTCCCTCCCTCCATGAAGCCCCCCATACTATATTTTCACAAAGAAACCCTTTGGTCCGAAGACCAGTGGGTCCTTCCTCTTCTGTATAGGTGGCCATTGTTCAACCCAAAGAGGACTGGTAGCACTAAAAGGAGGAGGAAGCTGGAGGTAGTGCTGGAGCCAAGGAGGAGCGGAGGGGTTGCTAATTCTAATGGCTTAGTGGTTAGCACTTCTGCTTTGCAGCAGTGGGGGGTCTTGGGTTCTAATCCCAGTCAGGACACTATCAGCAAGGAGTTTGCATGTTCTCCCTGTGCTTGTGTGGGTTTCCTCTGGCTACTCTAAAACTGGTAGAAAAAAGATTTAAAGGAGAACTATGGGGTCAGTGTTTTTCCCCATAGTTCTCCTTAGGGTAACGGGAGGACACAAACTAGCGTCCTCCCGTTACCCTAAGCTCAGTATACCGCTGTATACAGCTGTAGCTCGCGGTATACTGAGATGCCGCAGCCGGAGCGGATCCCGACGTAGATGACGGGATCCGCCCAGCTGCATATGTGACAGCTGGCTCTGCCTATCTAGAGGCAAAGCCAGCTGTACCTGCCCCTCCCCCGTCCGTTCCGCCAGTCAGCGCTGGCAGATCGGAGCGGGGAGAGGGGAATCCAGCCCACCCCCTGTCACGGCAGAGAGCGGTGACAGGATCGAGAGGTGAGCGAACCTGGTATGTGTTCACTCACCTCCCGATCTACTGAGCCGACCTGTGACAGTCTCATTGTCACAGGTCGGCTAGAACTATGAGGTGAGTGGAAATCACTCATCTCATAGTTCTCCTTTAACCACAAAGGGCGTATGGGCTTTTTTTTTTTAGAGAGCATTGAATCATTCAAAAAGCATTTATATACCTTCCTCAGAGACCGGAACATACAGGGGTACAGGTACTCTTAAAAACTAGACCACACAGGGACTCGTGTACACATACACAATCACATACAGACACACAATGATTGAACTTGATGGACCTGTGTCTTCATTCAACCTCAAATACTATGTAACTATGTACTCTGGTTCCCTCCCACACTCAAAAGACATGCTGGAAGTGTAATTGGCTCCTGTCTAAATGGACCCTGTATGTGTGTGAGAAAGGGACCTTAAATTCTAAGCTCCACTGATGTGAATATGCACTGTAAAAAATAAGGCAACAGGACTTGTGTTTTCCTTGAAGACATTTCGCTGGTCATCGGATTCTGAATTGAGAAAGCTAGTCGGATGACCAGCGAAACGTCTTTAAGAAAAATACAGCAAGTCTAGTTGCCTTGATATATTTTACAGATATACCATGACCTGGATGAATGAGAACCTTCACAGACTGTATGTAAAGAGCTGTGTGCATTGTCAGCACTATATAAATAACTATAATGAATAAATAATGACTCAAATGCTTCTAATTCTAAGTGCAAATGCATATAGAAGACCTGGAAAGATTTATTTTGTGTTTCCTTCATCAAAACTGGAGTTTCACTTTAAGTGTATACTATAGTGACTAAAGGTGAAAAATGAGTAGAAAACACTGCAGCTCTCTTGGAGACGGATGAATCTGTGGTCTTTGTGGCTGCACCTGCAGACTCGGGATCAGATGTGCAGATCTACATCACATACATAAACAAACTCCCAGTTACCTCGTGTACTCTTGATCACAACAGTAGCACACACAATGCTTGGTCTATGATGGTACCGGAAGCTAGCTATATACAATCATGTTGGGGCAGAGAGGAACATGGGACGACAAGTGTATCTCATTGGGTTGAGACAATGTCAGGTAAGGTATCTATGTTTCATCCTGAAGACAACCTGGTGATCCAGCTTATGACCATTGCCGATTAAATGGGTGGATGTCCTTCCAAAACCATACCAGTAGGATAAAAGGCATCTGACCAAACTGCATATCTCCCAAAGACAGACACCTTTCAGCATAAAGTATGTAGGCAAAAGACGCATTCCTGCCATGCCGCCGTTTACATTGACCATCTAGAATTAGGATGTCATAAATGATTGGTTACACGCACAAGTGCCTTTTCCACCGCTCTCTTTCCTCCAGACTGGAGTTTCACGATAATAAATGCAATCATTTAGCGGTTTTATGAAAGGTTAAGTGTTGTACAACATTTAGTAGGTAGGTAAGGGGTAACACATGGCAGGTAAGGGGGTCACATTTTTGGCCATGTTCAGGTGCTGATTATTAAAAGTAGTTTTTGCACCTCCTCTTTCTGTATCCATTTTTGTCTTTTCTCCAGTGTCCTCTCACCGCTGTCCAAGATATGTCCCATCGCACTCCTGACCGGAAACAAACCCAAAGGTCGGGTGGGTGCTGTATTGACTGCAGATGCCTCCGCCAGTAGCATGAAATCGATAAATAGTGACTCTCACTCCAATTTCATACCAAGTCAATTCCTTTATTTACCAAAGTAGTGTCACAATCATAGCGACGTTTTGGAACCAAGTGGTTCCTTCTTCAGGCAAACAAAAACTTTTTGTTTGCCTGAAGAAGGAACCACTTGGTTCCAAAACGTCACTATGATTGTGACACTGCTATAGTCAATAAATGAATGGACTTGGTATGAAATTGGAGTGCGAGTGACTATTTATTGATTTCTCTCACCGCTGTCCTCCCTTTCCAGGGTTAAGGCGGCTCCTTTCCCTTGCAGAGTCCTATGGAGCCACAATTGGGTACTCGCTCCTGATCGGGAGTTGTGTGCTGTACACTGTGTGTGTCCATACAGACACATGGCTCCACGACAAGCCACTCCTCTGCTACCTAATCCTCTCTTCTCCATGCTGGCTAATGGCACCTACACTGTTCCTTGATACCCGATACTCAGCGCTCCCTGACCCCAACAGGAAGTTCAAAGGAAGCTTGGCTTAGGGCCGTGGAGCCTGCAGCGGTTGATAGTATCGCCAGTAAGTGTTTCTGGCCATATATCTATACAATTACTTACTAGTGATTGTTTAATAACCCCACTAGAATCCATTCTGGAAAAAATGGGAGTTCTACTGCAAATTATAGCAATATAGCTTGGTTACCTATCTGCCTACAGCCTGAGGTTGGACCACATTGAGCAGCAGAAGAATGATGAGCTCATCTTTCTGCTTTTTTCTCTTATCAGCATATTTTTTTGTCAGCCCATATGTATGCAGCTTCTTTAAAAACATACCCCACTATTAATAGCCAGATGGATAACTCCGTTACCTTAATTCAAACACCATGGCATCGGTCAAGACAGATGTTGACTGTCCAAGAGCATGATGGAAGGTGTGCACGTTTGTGAAGCTAACCTGTTCTCATTACATGATCCACACTAGTGGCATTTAAAGAAGAAATACGTGAATTTTAGAAACTTTCACTTGCAGTGGGGCTCCCACTGCACTGCAAGGGTTAATTGCTAATTTTGTCTAGGAGGCTCACATAAAGCAGATATACTCACCTGATCCTCAATCCCACCGAGCTGAAAGACCAGTCCCCGCAGCCTCTTCTTTTCTGGGCTCTGGCGGTCTAAGGACTGCTGACATCATCACTTCTATTGCAGGTCCATTGAATTGCATTAGATGTGAGGACGTGAGGGACATTCCACAGCCAGAGAGAGGTGAGTGCCAACCGCTGCGGGACCAGGATCAAGTGAGTATATCTGCTTTATTCCATCACCTAGAAAAAGAACAAGCGCTTAACCCTTGCACTGCGGAGGTAGCCCTTTACCCCTTTAAGTTTAGTTTTTAAAATGCCCAAAGTTCATCTTCTAAGTATGCATTCAGGTGCCATGTGCATCTTTGCATTTCATTATTGCATGCGCATTAATGTGGATTGCATTAAGACAATCTATTGAACGGGCTTCCTAATGCACCGATTTTTAGCAAAAACTCAGGGTAGGGCATCGCCCGTGACTTGTGGTCCGCGGCAACGTAGCTGTTTTGGGGTGCCATTCAGAATGACTGCAAGCACAGTTCAGCAATGCACATAAGGCATGCGTTATTGCAATACCGGTAGTTTTATTTTATACGTGCTCGGAGTTTAGCTTTAACTCCTGAATTTTAATTGTACTGATAGCATAGTATATATATATATATTCATACAGATACACACTGAGAAATCTAGAAAAAAAAACATTTGTACATGTGAACACACCTTTCGCAGATCAGCAGCAGGAAATGTGGCTTTGTGGTAGGATTGTACATATCACTTGATCTGTGACAGTTGAAATCCGCAACCACTACTAAACCTGTAACATAACACAAGTTACCACTGCGACAATACAGATACAGCGCTCACACAATCCCGCTTCGAGAAGAATCAGTTTGGTCATACGGGGTAGATGTCTTTTATAAAGGCTCCATCTCATTCATTCCGATGTGGGTAACGTCAAGTATGATTACATCTCCTATAAAGCACTTAGCACTGAATGAAACCTTTCGTTTTACTATTTACAGCATTGAAGAAAACAATCAGAAGCGCCATGTGCCGTATTTGGGGTGGTTAGTACCTGCCTTCTATAAATAGGTTTCATCTGTGGCTCTGAGTCTGGCCCTGTTCATTAAAACGGAATAGAAATAAATGAATCCAGTTAGATACTCGTTGGAAAAAACATGACATGTATTTTTGCAGCTAGATGAAGTATGGGAATCTGTTTTTATTTTAGCTTCCTGTTGTGCCCTTTACAGCAACACTCGCACTGGGAAAGGGAAAGTCAACACAAAGGGGTTCATGTATAAGTGCCCCTAGATGGTGCTGATTAGTATAGGAAATTCCTGTTCTCATCGGCGCCATCTAGTGGTGCTGGTGACCATGCAGAACTTTTATAAATGAAACCCTAGGACCAGGGCCGTATTTCCCACAAGGCCAACCAAGGCCCAGCCTTGTGGCAGCAGGGAGTAGAGGGGCAGCAGGGGTGTGGAATTCCTATCTCCCAATGCCCGGGACATGCAGTTCTGGGCGCGGGTCGGGTAGTTGTTTTCTACATTTAGCCCTGCTTTGGGAAAGCAGAGCTAAATGTACAGCGGGGAAGTCGCCCCTTGTTTTGTATGCAGCCTGCGGGTCTGCCATTTTCTATGGGTGGGGGGGCATTGAGGAACCTGGCCTTGGGGCAGCACAGAGGAACTACAAGTCCCATGAGGCATTGTAGGAATGTGACAGCCACAGACATTTATAAAAGTTTCCTAATGCCCCTAGATGGCACTGATGAGCAAAGAAAATTCCTGTACTCATCGGCACCATCTAGGGGTGCTAATGTCCCGGGTGGCACTTTTATGATTTTGGACCCCTAGGACAGGGGTATCCAACCTCTGGCCCTCTAGCTACTGTGGAACTACACCTCCCATGAGGCATTGCAAGACTCCGACAGCCACAGCCCTGATTCCCATTGGCAGATGCATGGTGGGATTTGTAGTTCCACCACAGCTGGCGGGCCGAAAATTGAATACCCCTGCCTTAGAAGACAAAACCATATTTCTTTCCATGGTGTGGGCACTGTATATCTGCTTAGAGGAGAAGAAAGCACAGGAATGGCTTGTTTAATATGCCGCAGCTCCCTTATTGTTGAATCAGTACGCTGGTGAGGGAGGGATGCTGAACCAGAACTTCAGCAACAATGTTTCCTACCGTCAGTCATCAGATAAGTGAATATCATTTGCAAGATTTTGAAACGGAATCCGAAAATGGAAAAGATTATACCAACTAAAGGGAGTTATTAAATATAATCACGAATGTACTTGTGCAGCATTACAGCTGCACATTATAAGTTACCATAGTGCTGCACACTCTGGAACAGATCTTCTAAAGCAGTGGTTCTCAACCTTTCTAGGGCCGGGACCCCTTGGTAACATTTGCCAAGTTATGGTGACCCCCAAAGGTAAAATTTAAGGTTGACGCGGCTGCTGCAGCGACATCTGGCGGCGTGGCGGGAGAACTGACAAAGCGAAGAGGATGACTGCAATGAATTTACAATGCACAGAATTTCTTACTTCTAGGAGGATGCATGATTCACTAACACGTCGGGGTAGTTACAAATCGAATGTGTTAAAGGGGAAAAATGTAATGATTGCTTTTAAATTTAATGGCATGTTCCACTTTTTGAAAAAAAAAAATTATTAAAAGAAAAAAAGAATGTGTATTTATTCATTTTTGCATTGTAGGTCTTCTGCAAACTCTTTCCCCAGACCCAGGTCCAATGTTGGCAAATTACTAATTAGTCTGTTTGCCATTTATTAAAAAAAGAAAAAAACCCCTTATGAGCACAATCTCCCTCATGTGACCTAATGCCTAGGCATGCCTAAGTCACATGCTCTCTGGCACATTGAAGGGGTTTTATGTATCTAGAAACTGCTGAGAGTCTATGGGTTTCAGTTAGACAGACTCTGTCTTATACATTTCTAACAGGTTAAAAGGATCCACAAGGCACAACCTGTGTGCAATGGTTGTCTCACTGCTTAACAACTCTTGACGTAAGATATCAGCCGCGCAGGGTGTGCATTGTTTTTAGCGGGTACGCCGACTCATAAACTTGCATTGTGAGAAGGAGCAGTAAAGCACAACCATTGTGTAGCAATGCAAAGCAGGAAATTGAGTGTGTAATGAACAAATGTGGATACTAATTCATCATTGCAGACTATACTGAAGGTTTGTAACACACAAACACACATGTAGAGAACTATTTACATTGAGCTGATATATTTTAAACATATAAAAAGGCACCACAAATGCTACATTTTGCCTTGGACGTCTAATTTAAGCATGAGACGTCTTCTCCTATTTGTTTTTAAAATATTAAAGTGTTTGGTTATCACGCTGACTGGTCAAATTTTTCCCTTTCGCAACCAATGCAGCCAGTCTGTAGATAAAATTCAAAGTACAAACCACAGTATTGCCCTGATGCATGTGACTCTATTTTCACTTCTTTCATACACACTTTCTAAGATAGCCCCCCTCCCGCTGAGTCCTCTGTTTCCTTGCTTGATCCCCCTTACTTCCTGTTTTCTATATTGCATGCTCCTACACATCCGTGCCCTACTACAGAATTAGCAATGTTGCATGAAAAAGTTAAACAGGCACCAGTGAAAGGCTACAATCAGAATTTAAAGGTGGCGGCTTTAAATTTTATAAAGAAATTCCAAAATCTAAACTTGCTGGATAGAGAAACAAATTGAGGAGACCCGAGATTTGTATTATTTTATGCTGGGTGGATATTTTTATTAACTTGATGTCAGTTTTTTTTTGTTTTTTTTACAGTGTACATATTATTAAAATTCAACCTTCACTTAATTTCTTAGGTCACATGTCACAATGACATAATTCTTTTGAGCAAAAAAAATCCCCTTTCATCCCATGAATAAAAAAAAAAAAGCTGCTTTTGAGCTTCTTCGCGTGACTTAAAGTGTATTCCTACTTTTGCAGCCAGACTGGGATAACACCTATTTTATATTAGTTACATTTTTAAATTCACAAAAAAATATTTAAAATATTTTTTAAATGAGTTCTCATTGCTGGGCTCCTGAAGCCCAGCAATAAGCTATTGAAGTGTGATCTGCACCATTTAAAAGAATGCAGAATCTCGAGTAACCCCAGACGAAAATGTAAAAAAAAGTAAATATAAAAAACAATGCGTGGTCCCTCAAAATTGAAGCTAGAACCCCCCTTGCGAGATAGGGATCTGGATTTGAAAGGGGGACCCCACAAAAAAATGGGGTTCCCTTTACATCAGCCAATAAGTACTATCCTTGTCGCACTCCTTACCGATATGTCCCTTATAGTGGGGGGTGCTCGCAGTGACCGCGGATGGCGCCACGAATGTCAGCAATTGTAGAAATGTCACCAGCACACCAATCCTTTTAAGATAGCAAAAGCTTCATTTATTGAAGTTTTTTGTCATATGACCAAAAAACTTCAATAAATGAAGCTTTTGCTATCTTAAAAGGATTGGTGTGCTGGTGACATTTCTACAATCCCTTTACATCAGCGTCCCCCCTTCACATTAGGAGGCCCTTTCCATCAGAGCCCCCTTTCATTAGGAACATGCCTTCATCAGACAGCCCTTCCTTTCACATCAGAGGCATGATTTGAGGCTGTGTGAAAATTTAGAGTTACCCCTGAGGAAGACAGAGGACACCCCAGGGTGACATAGCACCCTGGTTGAGAAAGGTTGGCCTGTAGTCTAAAGCTACAGAATTGCAAAAGCTTGAAGGAGACCAAATATTAAAATGGTATGACACACAGCAATTGCAAATATTTAAAAAGAGAAAATCACAATTTAAAGGCCTGACTTTTTTAGCTTTGGATAGAGCTGGGAATAGTTATTACCTCGGGTCTGTGCCTGCTGGAGAAGTTGCCCCTCTTAATGCCTCCTCGAGACCATTGTCTCCAACACAGAGAGTGGTGGGAAATCAGCTGTCACCTGAGCAGGAGATATTCGCTTCATATCTAGTCCTGGTAACAAGGAGTGACACCACCTAGTGCTGGGAACACTGACATTAACAGAAACATGTTTTTTACTAGACAAAGGAAGGGTTTTAATCACAGCTTTTTTTTACTGTTATCTGTGTCTTGCCATCGCCTGCTCTCCTCATTACATCTCCTCACATGCCAGATACAGAGAGTGAGGGGGAACTTCTCCAGTGGGGACATAGAAAGCAGTAAAAACCTCCTTCCTGGTCTTGTTAAATCTAAGAAAAAATGTTTGCCTTGAGGTGCATAGCTCCTAACCATGCCTCATTTGGAGGAACTGTCCCTCTTTGGGAACCAAATCCCTCTGTCCCTCTTTCCTCCTCAGTTGTCCTTCTTTTTGGTCTGACATATAGGGGGTGATTTACTAACCTAAACACACACACACACACACACACACCGGTGTGTGTGATTTTCACACAGCAAAACGTATTTATCAACCAAAAAGTCTCTAAAAGCATATTTCCACTAATGCCATATATGGAAAAATCATGCACATGATGCATATATAATGCTGCTTCACAGTTTAGACAAAAATGGTTAGCTCATGCATTTACATTCCTTGCATTCATCAACGCAAGCAACACAACATAGAGCTAATTTACCCAACATCACCTTGGAATTCCTTCAGGGCTTTGCACAACACACCTGCTGGGTGTGTACACATTACAAAGGTGTTTAGATTCCACCCATAGATCATGCTGGGAGGGAACACACTGCAGAGGTGTATACACGTTTGTGGTGTGTTTATAAGGTTAGTAAATCAACCCCATAGACTTCTATAAAAATTAACTACTTAACTATCAAAAGTGATTTCAAAGTAGATATAGGAGCACTCACAGGTCTTGCAGCAGAGTTAAGTCATAGCATCAGCATTTTATTGTCAACGTTTCGACGGAGCTCAGTCCATCTTTATCAAGGTGATCAAAGGTGTCAAATTGAGTAAAAATTGGGCTGTGCAATTATGGAATCTGATGGAGCTGATGGTCCTGAGGATGACCCTCCCCTTCCCCTTTCCTCAGTTTTGACCCCTTTTACCTCATGTTTCTTCCCTTCTATTCTCTTTCCAATCTCACCGGACTAGGTTAAGATTGTTTTCTGTTCACGTTGATACTGATATTTTCAGACATGCTATGGTAGAGCACGCGGCACCGATGTGGGTCTGAATAATCACTATTGACTGTATCTCCCTTTGTTGTGCGTTATTCACATTGCTGTCCTGAGCTTCATTGTGGTGATACATGCTATACTTATTTCTACAACTATAAGGACTCTGGCCTACACACTATATTCTTGTTATGCTGTATCATAACTCCTTTCTCTCATTTAAAAAAAAAAACAAAAAACTATGAATGAAAAAAAAATTAGGTAGGAAAAAAAGCAATTCTCAATCATGTTTTTGCATATGAATTCTTCAAAGTTTGTGTAATTAGGGGCGTGTCCTTTGCTTACACACTTTGTGCTGCCATGTGCTCTTTCCCATCTTAGAAAGTTGGGCAGTATGGAGTTGGATCACAATTAAATTATGAGTAATTTGTCTTCATTCATTGGTCTTGTTGAAAAGCTGCTACAGATATAACTCTTCCTGGTCAAGATGGTGCTGGACACCTAGCTCTTGTTGTATACAACAGGAACACAAAAACAGGAAAGGACATCATAACAATGTGGTGCCATTAGGAAGAACATTGTCTTATTCATCAAATACAACACCACCACTTAGTAACAGGACTACTAATCTCAGTAAAATATATGAGAATGGTTGCTGCACCTATGCCTGTACTGTATAAACAACATGCTAACAGAACTACAGTAACAAACAGTGGTAGCCTAAACAAAAATGTATTTGGTTAGCATGTGAAAACTATAAAATGTTATTTATGGTACAGAGTTCATCTGGACCTTCTAGAAAGCTCCAGTGGCTCAGAATCAGATTCGATTGTGTAAAGGGGTAAAAGGGCAATTTGGCCAGGTCCATCAATAAAGGGAGCTATTTTGACATTTCCAGGCAATGGAATCTGAAATAGTAACACTATAAATGTACTCTCGAATATCAGCTCCCTGATGATCTTGTAAGACAAAGAGTGCTGTCTGCCTGATCAAGTTCCCGGATTAAATTTGTTATAAGAAACTTCAAATGTAAAATGCAGTGTTATATTTCAGAACCCATGCAAAGTCACACTTTATATTTACAGTCTTGTACTGCTGTATGTTATTATTTTGACTGATTGTGCTTGAATATGCCTTAAAATACTTATTTTTCGTTATTAGAAATGGTCTTCTGGGTTCTCATTTCAGCTTTCTATGCTGGCATAACTGAGTAGTGGCCACACCCCCTCACCACAATTGCCCTCATGCAGCCTTCTAATGCTCAGGAAGAGAGGAGGTGTGTCTGACCAGGTTTGGTAGATTACAGAGTGCACTGGCCACTACAGCCAAACTCTGGTACCCATTTGACTACACATCAATATTTAAATACACTGCACAACTGTTGTAACAGAGGTAACAGCATTCAAATAGGAAGCCTTAGTACAGTATCTATCTGTCCGAAAATCTATTTCTGTAACTACAACTTTAACTTTTTCCCGGAAGAAAGAGAAAACGGTAAGAACAAATATGGAGTTACTGCTCACTGGCCATTCCCATTCCTTGATGCATTTTCCCCAGAGAATAAAAGGTAAGACCTGATTGGTCACGATAAGCAATAATTCTGTTTTGGTACCCATTTTTTTTTAAAGAAACACTTAATACAACTTAAAAGAATTCTAAAGTCCCAGCATATCCTATCCTGTTATAACATCAGCCAGTGGTGTCACTGGGGGGGTGACACCATTGGAGGGGTGACACCAAAATGGCTGACAGTCATTTTGGTGTCACCTCCTCTGAAAAGTCAGGTATTCGGTCATGGACCGAGAGCCCGACAGTTCCACGAGAGAGAGAGGACGTTCCCTCCTCTCTCTGCCAGCGTCCATCACCAAGATGGCCACCAACAGGTATCACAAAGATGGCCGCGCATGCACGTGATGTCATCGTGCACGTAGCTATGACGTCATGGCGGGGTGTCACCCGGTAGCCGCTCCGGGTGACACCAAGCTTCGGAACGCCCCTGACATCAGCATTGTAATAGGCAACACACACTAGATTTGTTTTTGATAATGTAATCACCATTTTATGCCAACAGGCAGGTGAATTTACAGAAATGTATGTTATAGATCCTGTGTGTATCCCAGTGGCGTCACAGGGGGGGTGCGACCCGTACCTGGGTGACACAATTGGAGGGGTGACACCAAAATGACTGATACTGAGAGCCCAACAGTGTCAGGAGAGAGAGAAGGGGACCTGGCGGCATACCTCATCCCGCCGGGTGAACGTCCCCTCCTCTCTCTGCCGGCGTCCATCACCAAGATAGCCGCCGGCATTGATGGCCGCACATGCGCGATGGCGTCACTGCGAGGTGTCACCCGGTCTCTGCTCCGGGTGACACCCGGCCTTGGGATGCCCCTGGTGTATCTGCATCTATAACTTAGTTGATTCTGAAAGAGAAACAAAAAGCTCAGCACTCATAACACAATGGTAGCCTTACAAGTAAATTTTTTTGTATAAACTGCACTCTCTGTCATCAGTACATCTAAAGTGTAATTTCCCCTTGATAATGTCATATCAGCAAACCACAAGAAGATTCTGGCTAACTAACCTCTTACTTAAAGCGTATGTCAATGCATAATAAAAAAATAATAATTGCAGTGTGCCCATTGTTTTAGCCCTTTAAAGACACTGCAAGTACAGAAAAATACCAGTTGAACTACCAGAAATGAACTCAGCTCATGAATGTATTATTTATTTAAATATCATTTTGAGTATGTTTTGTATTTAAAAGATGCCTACTCTTTTAGCTGAACTCCCATAGCCCCATCGCCTTCTTTATGTAAATTTAAAACCTAAATACAAACTTCACATATAGGTAAACAGAAGTGTCTTTGCAGATAACAAATTCATTTTCAGAACCTCTATTTGTGTAGAATTTGGAGACTTATCAACGTCAGCACAGACACTTTAGTTAACATATATATATGGAGGTTTATGACTTTCACTCATCTTAGCCAAAAAAGGATGAGATCCTTTGCTATAAATATTGTTTATTATAGCTAAATATTTAAAGCTGACCTGCAGACATACTGTATATAAAACATGAATGCAGTTATGTAGCCATAAAAAATAATGAAATGCATTTTGAATACAGATGGTAAAAGTACCTTCATTTGGCTTCATGTTGGCTTGCTATATTCCCCTACACAGCAGTACTCAGACTAAGCGAGAGGGCCACAAGTGTCAGGCATTCATATTCTATTGTATTCCATTGTGTAGTTAGTCTAATACTGTAAAAATAGTTATCGAAGGACAAAGCACAGAGACGATCTCATCAGCGTACTGCTGCTCTTTCATTGTCCAATAAGCATGCAGGGGACAGGGAGGTGACCCAACTGTATTCCATAACTGTAATAAAGAACATGATGTCACCCTCAAAGCTCTACAATGTGGCAGGATGCATAGCTCCCAAATAATCCTCATTTACAGCGACTGTCCCTGTTTTGAACCAGATTCCCCTCTTACCTCCTCAGTAGTCCCTCTTTTTAATCTGATGCATAGACCCCTATAAATAATGTATTATTCCACTACTATGAGAGTTATATAGCACCACACCTTTCACCCGACTTCAAAATGTTTACATTTTATTATTAAAAAACAATTAAAATTAAAAAGTAATGGTGAAAAAAAATCACTTGTGGTTTAAACCAATCAAACCAAATCAAGTACGGTAGATGGGCGTTCTTGTCACATGCAGTCTCTTCCATTTGAATGCAATTGCTCAAATGCATGCATTCAAATGAAAAACGCAGAATTTCACAAGCAAAGGCTTTGGCATCACTCTTCAAATGCCCCCACCCACTCTCATCACTCTGCAAGTGCCCTACTCTGTCTAATCACTCTGTCAAATGCCCCCCTTATCAGTCTTCCAAATGCCTCCCCTCTCTCGCTCACATCATTCTGCCAAAATACCCCTTCCCCTGCTCTTACCACTCTACCCAAATGCCACCCTCTTCTTTATCAATCTGCCAACCCACACTTCCACCCGCTTTTACCACCAATGCCCCGACCCTTCCCCCAAATGTGCTTGCATGTCCTCCTCCCTTGCCTGTTATCATCGCCATGCCTGGCTCCCATTTTACCCATTTATACCTGCCACCACCCCACCCCCACCCAACCCTGCCCATTCTAGAACGGGCACCCCTTTGCTATTATATAGGAATTTAGCTATAAGCTAGCTCCTATTGTCTAAAGCAGTGGCATGTATACCACTGAAAACAGTTTCATTAATCTGAATTTTTCTTGCAGTATTAAACCCAATTCACAAAGATTCTCCACCAAGTGGAACGGCCACGTTTAGAGTCCATTTACATTTTAATAAGAATAAACCATCTATAAATATCACGTGTATGTTTAACATTTTATTATTCCACTAGCAAAAACAATGATATTGAGTGGTATATATAATATATTGTAGTGACCTGCCTATACTAATTAGCCTTCAGTACACGAGAAATGATGATTCCCTTTAACCCCATTTTCACCTCTACACAAGCATAAAAATGTCCGCAGAGCCCTATTTTTAAACCTCTGCACATAAACTTATATAGAGACATGAATAATGCAACAAAAGAAAAGTGTTTTTTTTTCCTGTTCCTTACAGTGGAGCTCATAAATTTAACATATGAAGCACCAGTCAAGTTAGACATGCAAGGGATTATTTTTAGAACCTCCCAATAAAAAAAAGGTGGTAGAGGGAGAGGAGCGAGGTGATAAGCCTGCAAAGATTTGACTTCACCGGGGTAGCAAAAAACTGAACTGTTTAGTAGATTAGCAGGGAGGACAGTAAATATCTATAGGTAACATAATATATAAGTGTTATTTTTAATTTTATGTTATTTTGGCGTTTTTAGGAAGGTTTTATTAGTTTCATAGGAGTACGAAACAGCATAGAAACCACAGGAAAACTAAATGGAACCAGGCTAATAAGCAAACAAACAAAAAAATAGGGGGGGAGGGGGAGTGTTATTCAGCAATTTTACATGGGAATCATAAAGTGTCAGTGCTAATCATAGTAATACAGGTAGTAGTCAGGAACAAAAGGTACAAAACTGAAGACACATCATGTACAAGGTAGAGACTGA
>NW_017306461.1:1561582-1565396 GCF_000935625.1 Nanorana parkeri
AACACACGCCCTACGCTCACACGCCCTGCACGTCCGTGTGGGTGCAGGTGTCCGTAGTCATATGCTGACAGTATGGATCCTGTCTGCGTCCGAGCCAGGACACCTGCACCCGTACGGTCCTGCACATTGAATGGCTCCCCTCATTATATAACTTTTGGTTCCTCTGGAAGTAGAATGTCACCCCTGAACCATTCTCTATTGATCCTCTGCAAGCTTAACTGCAGGTCCTCATTCATACGACAATCGGCCGGCACGTACAGCTCCGCGCTGCGTGCACAGCCGTATCGGGCAGCTCCCGGGAAGGACAGGTTCTGCGTGTGATTAGTACGCAGCCCCCGTCCTTCTCTATGGGACTATTCGGCCATACGCCCCCCTACGGTCACCCGCCCTGCACGTCCGTACGGGTGAGCATACTCGTACACTGACAGGATGGATCCTGTCTGCGTCCAAGCCGGGACACCCGCACCCGTACGGACCTGCACTTGGGGTGAGCGTAGTGCGGTGTACGGCTGCGTACTCCCATAGAAAAGGACAGGGGCTGCGTACTAATCACACGCAGCACCTGTCCTTTCTGGGAGCTGCGCGATAAGGCCGTGCACGCAGCACAGAGCTGTACGTGCCGGCTTTTTCTCGTGTGAATGAGGCCTAAGGGGCAGCACTAATACTCAAGCACTGTTGATAGGAGGAGAGAGCAGTGTGATCAGAGGGGTGTTTTAAAGTGTATTGTAACATTATAATACCAGATTTCACCAGCACACAGCATGAAAAGTGAGAACAAAACTGCAGCTGCCAATCCATTATAATAGGATAGTGGCAATAGCGAGAGAGCCTCTCTGTTCTTACATAGGGGTGGGGTGGGGTGAGTCCAATATTATTGGCAACAGTTTAGCATTTTAATTAAAATTGTCCTTTTAGTTAGGAGCCAAAGAGAAATAAAAAGGTTATTTTTACAACATCTGAAAGCTCGAGTCATCTTAGCATGTGCTGTACACCGCTTTATTCCATCTCTCATGCTGTGGTGACCCAGTTAATTTAAGACAGATATTCTTTTTCATCCATCACGTTTTTTTTTGTTTTTTGTGGTTTCCCACTAGCTGCCCGAACCCTAATTATCAGTCATGTATATCTCCTCTTATCAGCTTTCCTTGCACTTCCTGATCTGTCTTTCTCGCTTCCCCAACTAATAATTTATGACTTGTAAGAAGCAGGTGGTGCCAACTTCCTCTGCAGACTGCCAGACAGGATTGAGGCCTGCGTTCAGATATACCACTTCTTCGGAAATGGGAGGGAAATATCAAGTTTGGTGTGCTGGGTTTATCTCTTCTTCTTTGTAAGATTGTAGAGAATTGAGATAGTTAGATTTCCCAATTATACTGGATTGTATGTATAAAAACAGGACTTGTATAATAAAGGGAGAAAAAATGGGTATTTGGCCCACCAAGAACCCACCAGGAAACTTGAGTGTACTGGATGCTGGATTATACAAATTTTAAGGAGGTCCTATAAGAAACACAAGGTGCCCAGGATAGTGTTCCTTAACCCTATTTTATGTTGTACCTCTTGATAACATCTAATTTTATGCCAGATTAAAGTGTACATGTAGAAAGTTCAGAGATGTTAAACTATTCCTAGGTACCTTTGGATGTCAACTTTTCCAAAAGACATGGAGCTCTTTTATGAAAATTACCAGCAGACCATGATTGGTCGAGCTGTGACTCACCCCGGCACCCCCCCTCTTGGCCATAGCAACTTATACTATAGGGGAGAGATGACCAGAATTTGTTTATCACAGCAATGTGAGTCTTGGAGCCCCTAGGGTGCTGTAGAATTATACAGAAGTACTAGCATTTGCAGGAGCCTGCTATAACGGTCTGCAGAAGTCTCATATTTTTAAACTCACCACAGGTATATCTTAAATAAAAATCCCCGGAAAGTCTATTCTTTCATTCACAAAGCCACTATTTGACCAAACACCTGTGGACACCTGACCATCACACCTACGTGCGTGGCCAAAACTATGTTGGCACCCCTCTAAATGATTCAGGTTAGTTCTCTTACAATTGAAGGGATCTTTGAATGCTACAGACAACTTTGTGCTTTTAACCTTGTGGAAACAGTTTGAGGAAGGTATTGTTCTGTTCCAGCATGATTGTGCGCCTGTGTACAAATGCCTGCCCTGACCTCAAGCCTACTGAACACTTTTGGGATGAACTGGAACACAGGTTGCAAGCCAGGTCTTCTTGACCAACATCACTGACCTCAAAATGCTACTTTGGCTCACAAATTCCCACAGACATACTCCACAATGTTGTAAAAAGATTTCCTGAAAGAATGGGGGTTGTTATAGCTGCAAAGTGGACTTCATACTAATGCTTGTGGCTTTGGATCAAGATGCTCAGTAAGCTCATATACAGTATATATGATGGTCACACTTTTAGCAATATAGTGCAATAAAACTCCTCTAAAAATCCTTATTATCTATACATTAGATGATGGCTACATACTAACTGGAGTGCTTTGTGTAAAATATTTATTTACAAAAAGTAGCATTTTAGTAAACAAAAAATAAAACGATAAAAAAAAGAAAAATATAAAACAACTCTGCTAAAGAATTGTAAATGGTTGGAAAAAAAATATGATATATTTTTATAAGATCAATGTGATAAATGTGGAAATAGGTGGCACACACCAGCAGATACTTGGTAAACACTGGCTAAGTGTTTTTTCCAAGTTTCAGAGACATTGAATAGAGTGGTCTTGCCCTGGGCCTACCTATGTCAAAGCAGCCTTCAATAAAGTGTCAGTGTTGCCTACAATGTCATGGTACATCTCTGTGTTCCTTTGCATGGAACGTTTGCTGTTAGTAGACTTAGGGTTAGCATTAGAGTGATATGGCTTCGGATTAGGACAGGTGAGGCTAAGTTTATGATTAAGGTACGTGCCGGTTACCTTTAAATCTCACCACACATGTTGCACTCTGACCATGCAATCTCTGTACCATCTCCTTAAGATTTATCAAACATTTTTAATGTAAGGACCTACCTAGACTATCCATCCAATTTGTGTCCAGTTATGTAAGCACTTGTACTTTATAGTTCTTGGTAGAGATGATAGATGGAGTCAGATTGTAACATGTGTGGTGAGCTTTAGACATGGGGTTAGGGCAAGTGGTTGGAGGTGGTTTACTTTGGATAGCTGCCTACTGACTGAGCACTAATATAATGCACCCAATTCAAAGAACCATATCCACAATGAAAAAACAAAAATAGCTACTAGCTGAAATGAGGGCAGATGTGAGGCAATCTATGCTGTGTATTTCCTCTCAGACACTAGGAAACACTAAGGAGCAACTCAGATACGTCAACCAAAGATGACCAAGTGCTAAGGACCTCAGTCACTCTGCCAGTGTCATCTGACATGTATATCCAACCAACAGTACATGAAGGCATAGCTGGAGCCAAAACATAGAGGATTCTCATAGGTTGCAGAAAAGGGTCAAGAATGCCAAGTTAACACACCAGTCTTCCCTTAAATCCTCTGTTCCAAATATTTGATGGGAACTTCTTCAGATATCGTTGCAGTAACCATAGCTTTATCAAGTACCCATGCTGTCCTTGGCACACATTAATGAGGCAGCATTTAAAGTATATATAAAACCATCTCTGGGGAGATTTGCCTTTACTTTCTGTCCTACATACATAGCAGAAAGTCTACGAAAATCTCTCCAAAGCATAGTTGTCACAAAAATAGAGGTCCCCATTGGAAGATTTTGAGTTTCTCATCACTCTTAGACACAGTGACAGCAGTCACCAGT
>NW_017306461.1:1565474-1593871 GCF_000935625.1 Nanorana parkeri
CTGGAGCAGTTGCCAATGGCAACCAATCAGCTTCACTCTTCAGTTTGTTTAGTTAAGCTTTAGCTTAAGTTTTGAAAAAAAGAGGTGGATGCTTATTGGCTGCAGTGCACAGCTGCTCAAGATTTTGTCTGCTCCAGTTTTGATAAATTCCCCTCAGTGTATTTCTGTCACGGAGCACAGACAACAACTTGACGGGGTTCCAATCCCTCATCACTATATCCAAAACTAAAAAAACAAGTTTTGGCTTTAGATGCAGTTTAATAAAGGTTCTCCACGTTTTCCCTTTACTTTTGTACATTATTAAAATCATAACACTGATCTTGTATAAAGAGATGTTGATCTTTCAACATCTATGACTGTGTAACTTCAGAGAACAAGGAGATGGCTTCTATCTTATCTAGAACCTTGTGCTTTCTCTAAGTGGACTCTACCTCTTCCCCTATGAGTTATGGAGCTGGATTTATGAACCCTGTTATGGATTTATGGACCCTGGACTGCTGTTCCAGGGTGTTCTGACCAAATAAGTATACAAAAAATGTAAAATGTATTAAGTAGCTTCTCTTACTTATACAGCTGCCTGAGGGCCCTTTCACAATTGTGTACTGTATGCGGTAGCATGCATTTTTGACAGATGTTGCTGCATAAAATTTTGGTGCATTATTGTTTTTTTAATACGCACATTTATATAAGTGTTTACAATTTTTCTCTGCACTTTTTGGGTCATTCATTATGGAGGCTGGTAGAGATTTTGTTAATGTACAGTCACGTAGTAAAGCACACAAAACTACACTGTACATATGTATTTCATTACGAGAAAAAAAAGTTGCTCAGCTGCAGCACATAGATGTGAATTAGCCTCATAGGAATAAATAAAATTCCCTATTGAAATGCAGTTTCATGCAATGTGTGGACCTGTGAATGCTTCATAATGAATATGATTCTTCCTAGCCTGCATGATTAGTACTAGAAACAATTGGATATAAACAACCTGGAATCCATTACAGTTACAAAAATAGAGCACTAATGATCATCATAGCAAAACCACAGTTCAGTATCGCAACCATCTGCATGGGTTAGAATTTTGCTAAATGTAATATATTATCTCAAATGATAAAGCAGTAGTTTATGTAAGTTATTAATATTATTATATTACAGGATTTGTATAGTGCCAACAGCTTGCACAAAATAAAGGGAGACAGAATAGGTGCAATACTAATTCAATTCAAAAGGTTAAGTGGGTCCTGCTTGTATCATTTTATGAACAGAAGTATCCCAGCAGAGATATCCCATCCAAACTAAGGGCAAAGTGACCAAGTCAGTTGAAAGCCATGCCTCCGACCCATTGATACTTATATCTCTAGAGATTCCTCACAGTTCCTTCCACTGTCAAAGCTAAAACCAAAATATCAGGTGTTGGAGCCTAGAGGGAGTAGTGATGTCACCCCCCTCCGCCATGTGACAGTGTACAAGCCTAGCAATTGGCTGCTATATCCAAGCACTGCATCATGGAAGGAGGTCATATGGAGGAAGGAGTGTCGGGAAAATTAGTGGAGAGATATTAGTGGGTCTGGTTTGCACGGACATTGTCAAAGTGACTATTACGTATTTTGAGTGGAAAGATGTTCTGAGTTATTACTACAATGTTTCCCTAATTATGACTTATAGATTTTGTCATGTTTGCTCTTTCACATTTTTGTCATTGTACCAAATCTAGATTTGTGTAGGATAATAAAATCCTGGCAAACCACGGACCATAGCACCTGTGCCCCACTCTCCCTCCGCAGAGCATTAGTGGCCCCTTTCCCCTACAGAGTACCAGTGCTACCCATCTTCCTCTTCAGGGCATCAGTGCCCCCCTTCCCCTTTACAGAGTACCAGTGCCCTCTTCTTCTACCACAGAGTACCAATGCTCCCCTCGCTCCCTCCACTAATCACCAGTGCCCTCTTTTTCCCAACGCAAAGCATTTTTTTCCTTGCACTAATCACCAACACTGGACATCTTTTCCACCTGTTAACCACCAATGAGAAGAATTTTTTTCCTCCAACTGACTACTGACACTGGACTTTTTTTTCCTCCTGGTGACCACCAATACCTATTATTTTTTTGTCTCCCTGACCACCAGCACTGGGCATGTTTTCCTTCCCCGACTTTGGACACCAGATATTTTTCTTTCCCCCATGCCCATCCATGCTGGGCATTTTTTTTCTCCCGCTTGACCACTGACGCCGGCCATTTTTTCCTCCCGCTGGCCACAAGCACTGTCTATTTTCTCCTCCCAGTGACCACAAGCACCAGCAATCTTTATCCTCCTGCTGACCAGCAATCTAAGGGACACTATGACACATACTGCTGACTGCTGCACTTTTTGCACTGTGCTGTACATAACAAAGTACTTACCACTGTACATTACATACTCCTGACCAAAGAGTTTATTGTCTCCAATAGTGTTTATTGACCAAAGTTACAGGTTGCTAAGTAGTTTCCAACCATTTTAATGAAGTTCTTATTTAAGATAGGCTCATATTGTTATCTCTTCATCCATATTCTTTTATTTTTGTAAAGAGGATCCTTTATTGTGTTTGTGAATCTCTCACTCAGGGCTTATAATGAGGCAGCGGTTGCTTCAGGTGCAGAGCTTCCCTGGTTCCTGTCCAGCTCACTGATGTCACTGATTGCCAGGAGCTGAGTGGGAGCTCCTGGGCCAGACAGAGGTACCGTCCTCCGCCCCCGGGAATATCATAAAAAAAATGTTTTACTAGACTATCTATTCCCTAAAGTATATTTAAACCCAAGAAAATATTGAATATAATACAGTTAACCAATCCTGGTCCTGGTCAGGTGGCTCCATTATTTTTCTTATTCAGTCTCTTTTCCTTTATTTTCTCCAGGTGATCCTGCCAGAAACACACTTCGTGTCCTAGGGTGACAACGCTTGCTCTTTTGTATCTATGGAGGAGCAATGTTGTCACCCTAGCAAGGACAGAGAGTGTATTAGGGCTAAAGAACCCCTCTCCTTATCTCCCTCACATGGTGGGGTGTGTTCTGTTGTTTGTAGAGATAAACTGGGCAGAGCTGATTAAAATGCTTGAGATAACGCAGGAACTGGCAGCAAAAGTATGTTGGCTTCACGTATTGATGCCGCATATTTTTAAAATGTAATCAGTTATTTTCGGGGTGCCCCACAAAGGTTGGCTGTTTTTAATTAGATCAAAATTACCACCCAATTTCTAATAAATATTTAAAAAAATAATGAATTCAACTTTTTCTTTATTATATGATTCAAAAACAATTATGATTGTTTATACCCCACACCCTACTACTACCCCATGATAAATTATTGAAAACGTTCCTGTCTGCATCACATTAGCCTTAATTTTCTGTTACCTTCCAGAAACATATTTTGGAAGTATTACAAATTCACAATTACAGTTCAGTTTTCATAGATCTAAAGGGAATATCAAAACAAAAAAATGATTGGTTGGATTATAAAGTAAGTGGGCGCTATAAACATGTTCCATTGGTTATATTGGATATATTCAGTGATTCAGTCGATTTTGAGTTGAAGACCACTTAACACAATAGTTCTGTGTTGAGTTGTAGCTTATTGTGTAATACATCTGTTCCGCCTAGTAAACTAACTTGACTACAGAAAAAGAACCCACAATATGTGATTTCTCCAGAAACCTGATACATTCTTACAGACCGTCTAACAAGAAAACGAGTGATACAGAGATCTACTACAACAGAGGTTCTTGGCCTAGTACCAAGTTATGGAGTGAGGGGTTGGCCAGCTGCTCCAGTCTTTTGTACGGACAGTATTCCTGTTGCATAGAAGTGGACTGTTTACAAGCTATGGTTGAAATGTGGTTTGTCTATTCAGCTGATAACAGAACATTTAGATACATTTCCTATGAAAGCAACACTTTTATTATTGTATCAGGTAATCATACCACCAACTTGAGTTCTTTAGAGTTAAATGCAAAGTACACTGTATTTTCAGTGTGCACTTATTTTCGTGTTTGAGTTACTATTGCCCTGTTTACTTAAAGTGTTTGTTTGGACATTTAAAAAAAAAAAAAAAAAATACATGTACATTCTCCCATATTTTGTTTCTTCAAGACAAGACAGCAGGCACGTTCCAACGTTTTTAGGTCAAATCTGGGGTACGCCTTCACTCTCTACACCATGAAGGTGTGCTCATATGCTACGATTGTTATTCCCACTGTCCTATAGCTTAACTCACAGCTTTCTGTAATGTGAAAGAGGGACACCTTCCAGCACAATGCGTTTAGACAATTGACACCCCCAGTTTTGCGGACCTTTAAGAATGTATACTGTATACCAAAAATGATTGGTTAAACCCAGAATAGTTTTTTCTCAATTACTTTTCCTTTGTACCAGCTTTTTGAAATAGCAAACAAGATAACGAATAGCTAGGATAAAGGTTTTAGTGCAGAATAACACTTTTGGTATATAAATAGAACCATTTATTAGATATGTGTGCGTCAGACCAAAAGACCAAAATAGGGTCAAATCTGGCTTACACCTTCACTCACCACGACCATGAAGGTGTGCCTGTAAGCTACAAAGTGTTATTCCCACTGACCTGTACACCAGCAAAATATGGAAGATCGCAAAAAAACTGAACTTATTTCACCAAAGATGCCAAAGAAAATCTTGACCATGACATACAGAGACTGTGTCACGTGTCAAGTGAAAAAATCTTCGCTTGGTATGCAGTTGTATGCAGAAGTTAGAAGACATTGTCACTAATCGGAGGCTATGGTTGGCCAGACATATCCTGCGACTACCCAATTACTGCATACCCAGAATTTGCAATGAGCCGGATGCCACCACCTAGCAGAAAGCAAAAACAAGGAAGACCGCCAACAAACTGGTGGTCTAACTTCAAAACAAAATAGCATGCATCCCACCACACTCCAAACTGGAATCTCAATGTAGTCAAATGGGTGCTGGGGTGACGAGTAGATGGCACTGCGTGAATCCAAATAAGCCCAATAAGTTTGAAAGTACTTCTTCTAGACCCTACCAAAGTGCTAGCATGTATTGGAGAGCAATGAACCATTAGCGGCCTCTTCATCAGCCAAACATAGTGACCAAACCTCCGAAACACACCTGAAAGCCATAGAGGTCCCATGGGGTAAGGTTTAATCAGGGAGTACTGAGTGCCCAATGCACCCAATTGCATGGGAGGAACTAAGTCTAAGTAAGAAAGTTTCTTTAAGAATGCTGCAAGTACTGAAAAATATCTTTTGATCTGCCACATTTAAATGAGCTTCCAATTACCTGTTGTGGGCTGACAATGCTGCCTTGGCTGCACTGAAATACCAAGCAGTGTTGTCAGCTCTTCCTGAGTTATCCACGGTTGGACTAAGAAAATCGTATCTCCATTATAATACCTCCCAATTGTCCCTCATTTGGAACCAAATCCCTCTGTCCCTCTTTCCTCCCCAGTTGTCCCTACTTTTGGTCTGATGTACAGATATCTATAAAATGTTCTATTTAACAACCAAAAGTATTATTATAAGTTATTCTGCACTAAAACTTTTTTCTTATCCCTTTATTATTTGGGCTATCTATGTATCTATGTATCTATGTATCTATCTATCTATGTATCTATCTATCTATCTATCTATCTATCTATCTATCTATCTATCTATCTATCTATCTATCTATCTATCTATCTATCTCACCTCTCCACCTCTATATCTATATACAGAAACTGCACCCCCTGCACCTACAATGTTCTGTCAGCAGATACATGACTGAAACGAAACTGCTGATACCAACACCAAAGTGCTAGGTCAACCACATGGTAACGTTGCTAACTGAATGCAACTGCAGGCAGATATTAGAAGAATTACATATTAGATACCCATTCATTATTGTTATATTCAGCCTTGTAATTAATGCAGAAGCTTCTAGGCGACATTACCACCTGCTCTCTTCCATTAAAGCAGAATAATGTTGACTGATCTGTGAAAAGTTTAATAGAAATGCAATATAATTCATATGCTTTCTCCACTTCCTAGCTGCCAAGGCACTCAGGAAGAAGGAGGTGACAAGTCTACAAATAGCTCCCACCAATGACGTGGCAATCTCAGTCTATGCGCCCCGCACCAACACAGGCACATTCTTAAATGTGAATACAAAGTGAGAGATAACAAGAAAACCTAAATCCTTTCAGAACTTAAGCAAGTGCCCCCCAAGGTTTCCCTATTAATTGACACTGGGGCCATGGTTGTTCTACAAAGTCAGACTATTCTGTAACTATGACTGGTGGTTACTATGGACACTGGTAAACATTTTAATCAGGTTTCAGAACACTTATAAAACTTTGTTCTAGGGATGCACCAATACCAATACCAACACTCTCCCAAATGCTCCGACACTTACCCCTGATAGTGGAACTTCCGGTGAAAAGGAGATTTCCTCTTACTGGCAGTGCCGCGAGGGAACATGGAGCCGGCTTCCCGATTGGCCGGGAAAGATAAATTTTAACTAAAAAAAGGTATCTGTGCATTCCTACTTTGTTCTATCAAAGGTACTATATATATATATATATATACATACAATAGAATATATGTATATACATATATATATATATATACTGTATACACTGTATATTTAGTACCTTACTTTTTCAACACTTTAATGCAGCTCTATACTTAAATGTGAGTATAAAACTATATTAACAGTTGTTATAAAAAGGACAATTAAAGAACAATAGAAGTGCTGAATTATTTACCTTTGCCAGTGAATTTGCTGCTCTAGGCTCCCTCCCGTCCTGAACACGTGTGAAGACTAGGGCACTTGGTCATGTGAGCACAAGTGAAGAAGGGGATCAGAGGATCTGACTTGGTCACATCATCCCCTCAGCAATAGACATATAACCATGCTTTGCCTTCATACATGTAGCCAGCACTGAAGGAAACCTGGAGCTGGGTTTTCTCCAGGAAATTCCAGTATTTTAGCTCTTCAGTTATTGCTCATTTATCCATCCCATCAAGTTAAAACTTGAGCATAGGTTCACTTTAAACTGCAGGTTATACGCCTCTATTTTCAAAATAAAAAAAAAGGATAAAGTTGGAATTGAGCTTTATTAACTTTAATGTGTTCAATTATTTTATCTTAGTTTCAAGTCTTTGTAATTACAGGATTGAATTACAAAGACTCCCCAAATATCGAATTTTGAATTACAAAGGATTGAATCCCCAAATATAGATCCCTATCTATCCTTAGTATATACTGTATAACTACAGACCTCAAAGTATCCTTTATAGTACCATGGCCAGCCAATGGCCTGGTTAGTTTATTGTTTGGTGCAAAGAGGTGAGCAATCTATTTATTTCTATAGCTGGTGCACAGGTCAACACTCTCAATATTCCGTAAACTCAGCCTGGCAGCTGGCAAGCCATGACATGGGAAAGTGGGACAAGCCACAATCTGAGATCTGAAGTCATATCTTATATTTGCTTATGTGGGGCAAGGAAGGGTTGTCCTAATTAGAACTTCTTTAAAAACTAAACTTATCCTCTAATTTTTTTAGAGGGGTCTCATATACCCCTATGTGACAATATATTTGGGCCAACACTGGAGAAACTTAAGGTCCTCTATGTGCCAATAGAGTGATCAGATGACCATCACATCTTTTTTTTTTTGTCTTGGGGAAGCTGGGTGGTGAACTTTATACCCCTGCAGCAGGTGGTGATGGGTGCACATTATTGAGAAATGTTAGGTTTATATAGACTCCTGGTACGTGTGCTGCAGATGGAGTTCATGAACAAAAGGTTCCCAACCTCCTGCTCACCCAGATCCATGCACCACAACATTGAGTATAAACTCAAAAGAGCACTTATAGTTTGATTAGAAAGGGATTGATCAACAGAATTTCCTACAATCATGGGCACAAGTGCATAACCCATATGGGTTCAAAATAATTTCCTTTTCAGCTTGACATGACACTCATTGTCTTGGACATCTAGGAGTGGAGTAGTCATTATATAGATACTATGTCCTCTCAGTGATAACGATTGCAGTTTAAACCTAACATAACAGTAGCCCAACCCAACAAAAAATTTCACTTTGAGAGAGAACTGTTTTTATCACTCATAAATATGTATCTGACATTTACATACCTGTTTAGAGTATATTGCTCCTCACCCCACCATCACATCACATTCTGTTTACATATCCGTCGATGTTATCAAAACTTCCTTAACGCATATCAACCGGTAATGTATGTTTAGAAGCACAAGGCTCATTGCAACTGCATAAAAGTTCAATTTTCATTACGAAAAAGAATAGTATCACATGCAAAGTTACTGAAATGAATGCACAGCAACTCAGTATCGGCTCTGCTTTCAATATGGTTGGCTCCATACAAACATGCATGCAACTGGTGAGCATGTTGTAGTCATACACACGCAAAAGAAAAGATCAGTGTAAAACCACTCCATGGTGTAGTAATTTAACTATTTATTAATATAGAGCAGGGGTAAAATGCAGGACAAGGGTATTTCATAGTGAGCCCGCAACTAGTACTACTAGACCATGTCCACCCTTGCCACTTAAGATCCCAAGAACCATCTTAGAACCCAGGAGAGTGGTGTTTAATGGCCATTGAAGCCCTTTATTACAAAATCCCAGTTAAATAAATAACAATAATTAACAAAAAACAAACCTAGAAAGATGCGTTGACAGCCCTTGAAGGCACCAACAGAAACAAACCAAAGCATTGTACCTGTGGCCAAAATCTGTTGCTTGCTAGGCCCCCAGCCGCTTTTTAACACCTCAGAAATAATTACACAAACCTACTGCAGAATACCCATCCATACATCCATCCTGGGTTTCAACAACTGGACCACTCTACAGAAGGATGCCTTACTTTGACAGGTTCCCATCCACTTTTTACACAAATTTCGACCTTTACAAAACCCTCAAACCACAAATTAGCTGCTATGACAGACAAAACACAGGGCCGGAGGATGGGAAGCTCTTCAGATGCTGGTGAGCCTGCAAATGCACTGCCCTGGTACTCAACACTGAATGGCTCAAAAGATACCTCCTTCTTAGACCCAATTCACCAATCAGGTAGGAGGACCTTTCATCTTTTCTTATCCTCCTAACCCTCCAAGTGCCTGGCACCCCATCAACCCTGTCATGCAACCCCTATGCCCTTTCTTTTATTTGGTTTGGAACCCCAAAGCACAGTGAGTCTATCCCAGAGGCTGATGAAGGTAAATCTCCTTCCCTGAAACATGTTCCCATGACTTGTTGATGTTTTTGGAAGGGGCAGATCTTGGGCCATTGAAGTTTGTTTCATACCGTGTGTTCCATCTTCCAAAATTTGCCTCTTCCCTGCTGGTGGCCAGGGCAGGAAGCTGATATTGGGATAGACTTTCTGTGCTTTCCTGTTCCATGCTTACCATTCCCCCTGATTTTATTTTATGAGAGTGAATTTTACACCTGCTTTTTAGTAATGAATTCTTATGTGAATTACTACACCATGGAGCATTTTTGCACTGCTCTCTTCTTTTGATTGCGTTTGACAGTTTGATTTGGGGTTCCGACTTAGCCGCATTGCCCGTTTAAAGTAATAGTGATTCCTAGCTACAGGACGACCTCTGCTGTGTATTTTCATAAGTGTAGCATTTGTTTATATGTTTTTATATAATTTTCATAGAGTATTCTCTTTATTCTACATTTTTATGAAATTTTTATGGTGTTTTCCTTTATTATTTTCCCAATAAAATATATTGTTTTCTGTTTTCAGTGTCCTAGGGTCATGCAGCATAAAAACCCAACTTTGGCCACAATGAGCTTACTGGTTGAACAATCCCTATTCTCTAAAGTAATGTCCACTTCCTTCTTCACCCAGGAAAATGTTCTTGTTTACATGCAGATGGAATTTCAGCTCCTGCTTAGCTGTAAGCGCTGCAGGTTTTATGGATCTCTGTGCTAGCTTCTCTGCCCCACTGTCCTCCTGGCCATTCACAAAATGAAGCCTGGAGGTGTGTGTTTTGTGACTGGTAAGGAGGAGAGGGAGGTGAAGGTGTGACCATAGTGCTAAGGTCTTGTACTTACAGCCGGAGCAGCCAGGAAGTACACCAGGAGCTGGACTTCCACCCACATGTAAACAAGAAAATGTGCAGGATGAAGAAGGAAGTGGACATTTAAGCAGGGGACTTTAGAGGAAATGGAGTATAATTTGGCTCTGGTAAACCTATTTTACCCGGAAATGGGCTATAAAGTGGACTTGCCAGTGAGGCCTCGTTCACTCTTATGTTTTTTGTTGCTCAACGCATGAAGCTACAAAACGCTCAACACAAGGAATCCCATTGTTTCCAGTGGCCGCTATACACACGTTTGTAGCAAAACGCCTGTAGCTTGGAAAAGAACATGAGCTTCTTTTCAGGAAGACTTGATCATTTTGTCCCCATAGACCTCAATAAATACACATTACAATGCACGTCACAAGTGTTTTTGAGCGTTTTTGTATGATGTCACAGATGCTACTGCTTTCCATTGGGCCAAATAGAAAAATGCCTGAAGCTGAACGCTTGCAAAATGCTTCAAAAACACTTAAAAAACACACATATATGTGCGTACAAATGCTCAAAAATACTTTTAAGCCATCTGAAGATGCTAGCACCTGGGTGTGACTGTGGCTTAAGATACACTAATGAAACTGTGTATATATAATGGCCTGATCCAAGGCACCATACAGTACCTACACATTTCTCCATTTAATTATTTCCTTTGCACTCTGGAGTTCCTCAAACCTCAGCAAATTCTGTGTTGGGTTGCAAGTCACGCTGCCTGGCACAACATCCTCACTTCCCACAATGCAATGTGCAGATCTTACGCACCTACAGAGAGGCACTTATTACCTTCTGGACCAACTCACTCTCCAAATAAGTAACTACATACAGCACATCCAGACAAATTAAAACCAAAATTATATTTTAAGGAGGGCACGGCAGTAATGACTGTTACTCTTCAAACTTGTTTCCTTATCCTTGTCCATCCTGTTGCCAAAGGAGAATTGCAGTCACTGCTTTCTCTATGGCAAACTATGCCAGGACCATTCAGTCAAGATAACTGCATTCCATAGACACAGCTGTATTTACACTTCACGCAAGACCAGCAAACAAAGAAAAAAAATGACTTTTAGCTGGATACAAATGACACTTTAAGAATCTGGGAGGTAGATAAGTAATCAAGATCAAGCTAGGTAATAAAACCCGATTCACTGTTTGTTTAACCTGCCTTTCAATTCACATTTGTCATTAAGGTGGCAATAAAAGAATCCCTTATTACAAGAGGAGTCCATTGCTGAACTTTAAAGATGAACCCCTAGCAAAAAGCTAAATACACCAGTGAAATGCATATAAGGGAGTTTTCCCACCTGACAAAGGATTTGCATTTCTGTCCATCCAGCCCTGGCACACAGCACAGCCCTGCCTAGCAGGTGAGGAGACCTGATTTTTCTTTGCTGCAGTTATTTGACACTAACAGGTCTTGTCCTTCCCCCAGCCTATGACTGGACAGTGAAGGAGAAGCGGCAGATTGATGACCTCATCTCTCTGTCACTCTGCTCTCTCGTCCATTCAACATGTCCTTGTTAGCACATGAGCACTGCAGTACAACTGAATCACTATTTGTGCCCCTTCCTCTCCCAGCCTGGACGATAAAGCCAAGTACCAAATCAATTTTAGATACGTGCACTGCTTGCATTTAAAAAAAATATGCATTTAATAAAGTATTAATGAATACAAAGCTGCATTCTCTTTTTACCTTTATATTTGCCTGGAGTTCTGCTTTTATGTTATCAAAGAATCAAGGTAGTCAGGGAGTCCATGCCATTCATGGTAATGTAGTTGCTATATAATACATTGCATGCATTGGGTGTGGGGGAGGACAGAGCACCAGGGTCCATCTTGGAGCAGGGCATTTTTTTGGTGTGTCACACATTTACATTGATGTTAAAGGATTCCATGCCTGCTGTATCTTTTGTTTATGATACTATAGAGCAAAATATAATCTTGAGGGTTTGACTCTTTACATATATAGTGGATTATTGCACACTCTGCTTTTGATCTAGAACACTATAGTACACCTACATTGTATCTCTTCAAGCTTATTGGAAACAGTACTGCTTTTGTGAGGTGTGGCATAGTGTGTTGCAACCTCTATGAGCGGGATGCATCTACAAGGAAAGAGTTGGTGGGTTCCAGAGCTATGGACCCAGAGACGTAACTAGAAGTCACTTTAATGGGTCCCCATCAGTGGCAGGTGGTCTACATGCATACATGCAGTGTTATCCATACCTCCTAATTATTGGTGATCAGAGCTGGTCATCCCATAATGCACACCTATAGGGATCCTTTCTCTACCACTGCTGGCCACTGTAATTAAACACATAGAAGTTGTAGCCAGGCAATCTACATGGATCAATACATGGTCTACTCAGGATATAGCTTCATCCTCAAGGGTCGTGCTGTGCTAAGCCTGTGCTATGTAGCAAAGGAGATGAGCTTCTCCTTCACCATAGGTTGGAACTCAGCTGGTGCAGGTAGGTCGGCATGTGATCACTGCTCAGAAATGTAGTCTGCACTTCTCAACACCCGAGCCACCAATCAGAGAAACCTTCAGAAAGAAATAATAGTTAAAGAGCAAATTTTGTTTGTACAAACTGATTACAGACATGGACCAAGTACACCCTCTACCAGGGCCCCATAGCAGCCGCTTGGGCTGCTACTGTATGTCCAAACCTCCCTAATGTCCTCATTTGAAGGAACTGTCCCTCATTTGGAACCAGGTCCCTCTTTCTTCCTCAAATGGTCTGATGTACAGATATCTATAAAGGGTTCTATTTAACTACCAAAAGTGTTATTCTGCACTAAAACGTCATCCTACCCCCTTCATTATCTTGTTTGCTGCTTCAAAAAGCCAATATACCAACCCAAAAAACAATTCTAGGTTTAACCAATAACTGGGGGTGTAGCAGGGGTGCGTCCATTGCCTAAACATAGGGCTGGAGGGTGCCCCTCTTTCTCGTTTCAGAAAGTAGGTAGGTATGTATACTTGTACATGTTCTAAATCCTGACAGGCTTCACCTCAAGGTAAGGGGCCCAGAAATGTGTCTCAGGATCCATGGTGGCTCTTAGTGCCCCTGTCTTGCAGTTAAGTCCTGTAAGTTTAACTCCTATTCCTATTGGAGAAGAGGCCTATAGCCTCTTGTCACATTGTTCTTTGGTGTGCAACTTTGCTTTCTCTCTCTCTCTATGTCTAAACAAAGCTTACAATGGGAAATGAGTGGCTCAGTGGTAAGCACTTATGCCTTGCAGCACTGGAGTGCTCAGTTTAAGTCTTGGTCAAGGCATGGAACTTGCATGAGTTATCTCCCACACTCCAAAGGCATGCTGGCAGGTTTATTGACTTCTGTCTAAAATTTGCCCTAGTATGATATTCTAATGAGTGCACCCAAGATGGCTGCCTCACCATCTTCCGCAACAGTATATAAAGCGCCTTAAATCCCCAGGGAGAAAAGTGCTATATAAATTCATGGGAGCCAACGGGATATCTGACATGCAAGAAGGCTTGGGAACGCACCAGATTTCCACCACCAAGGCAGTGGGGCACCCCAGTGCACTGTAGTTATGACTAGACTTTTAAAAAAGAGGCCCAGGCAGATGGACTTTATATTCTTTATGCATTTCAGAAGGTTTAATTTCACATTGAACTCAATCGCAAAGCTACTGTCACAGCTCTTCTCAACAGCCAAACATTTGCAAACAGATGTTACTAAGCCGCAGCACCGCCACATTAAACTCAGGTGACCAACTGCATGTCTTTGTTGTTCAAATTTGCTAATGAACATCAATTAACAAATGAGTCAATCTGACATAATATAATACAGGATAGCTAACAAAAGTAGCTGTGGATACTAAGGCTTAACCCATCTAATCCTCAAATTGTCTGCAGGCTGGGATAGTTGATATTTCCTTGTTAATAGCAGAAAAAGCAAAACGGAGAACACTAGGTTTAATTTTTTTTCTTTTTTTTTTCATCTTAATCCATGAGCTGCAAACCAATTTCACTCAATCTTATCTCTGTGACCTAGCAAAGTGCAGAACCGAAGGAGGGACCACAGTGGCACCCAGTGGTAATATTCAGCACTGCAATTATAATATTGATCTATGGTTGTGCCTGGAATGGTCACATATTCTATTAGTATATATTACTGATGCTGCTGATTTCCTAATATTACCACCCTTCTTATAAATATAAACCATTTCATATTAGCTGTCATGTAGGCAAAGCTTTTTAAAATGAAAAATGCATATTACCTGAGATATATATGAAAAAAAAAGAATTACATATAATATGTATACATTTTTGAGTAAAAAAAATAATAAATTATATATATTTTAGATTACAAATATATATTATTTGAGATGAAGATAGACAGATATACATATTTAAAAAAACACATATACATATACATACATACACAGATGGTAATAACAAAAGCACATAAACATATATGTTGAATATATTTAAATATTATATGATAAACACATACACACACACACACACACACACACACACACACACACACACACATATATTGAGAAACACAGTATAAGCAGCAACACATGCATTGCCAATACAACATATCTCTCTCCTAATAGACTTTATAATATCACGCTATAAGCATAATCTATTTGACGTCTACGCGTTATAACTTTCGCAGATTTTTAAGCCTATATAGAGTCAGTACAGTAAATATTGAAAAGAAGCAACAGTCTCACGGTCCCCCCCAGCTCACATTAAATAAATAGGTGGAAAGAATCCACTTAAGCACCCAGCATGCAACACTTTACAGGGGCAGAGTACATCCAGCAAAGGGGACAAGCAAGCGTGTGCCTTATTTACATAGGCCTGTAGTGCTAGCAGGCTGCTGGCTGACTACAATGAAAGGGAAGGGTATGGATCTGCAGGACTACTGACTGTGCATGTGGCTTTTTTAAAACCTCATTTAGGTGTTTACTAAATGTGTCATTGTCGCTCTCATGTAATACTTTTGTGTTCAAACACATATCAGGCGCATTCCCATATTATAACATACATAGGCATGCATAACTATGTCATATGCGCTAATGCACACATAAACACACACATGAATGTATTCATGGTACATAAGCATTGTATATACAAATACATTGTGTATACAAATATTGATGCAATATGTTGTCAATGTGGACCTAGTTAAACATACTTTAAATCGCTCTTTGCATACCTATATAACGCATTCAAAACATGCTATTTAACCCCTTCAACCCTGCACAGCTCCCACCCCGCACATCCATCTGCAACAAAATATAAACTCCTGCACATGGGCAAAAACCAACGCATTTTTTAGACGAGGCGTCTAAGTACTCTGGTGTCACCTAAACTTTCCTCGGAAGGCAAAACTGTAAATGCAAATTCAGACCTGCGTAAGAAATGCGACCGAGCAAATATATACTATAAGGTATATCCAATGATATAGTTTTTAGATGAAAGCCAAGATGTTATGGTGACAAGTGCCACTGATGCCCCCCATCCCCAACTCTTTCCCCCCTACAGAGTCATCTGCTAGCTCCCTTCTCTTGCAGGCAAAGGGTTATCGACGCTTATGTCTGCAGCACAAACAGCACATAGAGCTCAGAGCAGTGTAAACAGAGGTACTGCCAATTCTTGTAACTTTTGTTCGAACACAAAAGGCCCCGTGAGGATCTGTCACAAAGAAAATAACTACTAGAAAGCATGGGCGGACACAGCACTGTGCATTCCACCCAAAAAAAAAGCGGTACCTCATTCAGCATCAATAGCTAAAACAACACGGCATCAACCTGTGGGATGCTTTTTCGAGGACCCCCCCCATCCTTTAATCCCCGGGGCTGATTTACTAAGGGGGTCATTTGCACGCCGGTCTGCAGTCACGCTGAATACCCAGCACGGCTCATGAGAGTCTCTGTTCTTGAAATTGCCCCTCCATCTGATTTGGTTTGTGTAAGTAAGCGTAGGCTAGGGCGAAAATTGTCCCTTGAGTCATTCAGCCTCTTGATGTTGACCAACAAATGCTAATTGATTCTTCAATTGAGTCAGGTGCTGCTAAGCTAATTTAGGCATTGTGTCAATATTAATAAAAAAAAGATGAAAAAACCTCAAAAATAAATAAATAAGTACTTCTGTACTGCAAAGGAAAGTCAGATACGTAACTATAACATCCTTTAGTCTTAGTCTACTTTCTACGTCTATATCTGTATATATCTATATATAATTATATATATATATATATATATAATATGCATTTAAATTCAATAATATAAAAGCAGCATACTCACCCTCATGAATCTGTCTAAAATCCGGAACATGGCTAGTTCGGTTCACCTACGAATACAACCCTATGTTTTAGAATGCCTTCTGCATGTCTTACTGTGCCCAATGCAACTTTGCTCTGAATCCTGCCGTTATGAATGATGGGTATTTTGATGCATCCTGCTCTAGCACTATATATGGCATCTCACAACATTGTTGTTTTTTTTTTTTCTTTTTTTTGCAATGGCAATATTGTTGCAAGTAAGGGTCAACCAGAGACCAGAGGAGGGCAGCAAAAAAATAAAAACAACATTTTTGTATAATTATTTTGCTCGACAGCCAGGGCAGGAAAGAGTTAAAGCCGGGCGCATTTCCATACACATGGAAATGAAGGCGTGATCTTATAATCATTTATTTTTAATGGTCAGAGAAGGGGAGGGTGGACAAGGAGAGAAGGAATGGTTTTTGTAGCGGGATTTGGGACTGGAAGGGACAGCCTACCAAAGTGTAGCCAATAGCAGAGTCACCATGAGGAGTTGTAAGGTGTTTTGTGTTCCTTGGGACAAAGCTGAACCATGCCTTGGCACTTTCAAGAAACATGTCACCTGTTCGCGGTACGAGACTACAATTTAAGATTATTATTTAGATAATAACGATAACATCAAATTCGGTAGCCTGTCGCCCAGAACAGAACGCTAATTAGCACGCTTAGATGTTAATGAGCCAACGGCAATCTGCCCCTGGAAAAAGAAAAAATAATTAAAAGACACAGCAGCTAACTTTGAGCTAACAGCCTGACGCTGGGATCAACGGAAGGACCAAGGCAAGTGTTAGTACATACATCAGAACTCCCCGCGACTGTCAAACGCAAACTCCATCAGTGAGCTCAACAAGCCACCCTCATAGCCGCACCTGTCCTCACCCATGTTAAGTGGCCCTACGGCTTGTTCTCAGCAGGCACCGAGTTAAACAAGCATGCACTTACAGCCCAACGACCCCGATGTCATTCGTACTAGCAAAGTGCAACCGACTACATTGCAAGTTCAGCATTAGCAAAACACAATAAACAAGCCCAGCATCGCCAACCCATCTCCAGCAGGACGGTCAGCTCGGATGGTGCCCCCGATCCTCTCCAGTAAAAACCCCCCACGACGCCCAAGAAGGGCCACGTTCCGGGCACCCAAGTCGGTCGGCAGCCCCCCGGTTCACCGGCGTCGGTCGATGTCAAAAAAAAATTTCTTCAAAAACAGAAAAAACAAAAACAACATACAGAGGTGTTTCAAAGTATAGCAACAGTTTCAGGACAGAACATGCCCTTCGTGAGGCAGAAAACACAGGAACTAATAGAGGCATATGTGCAATATGTATATACAGTATATATGTGTATAAACATACACCGAGTGGCCAGATTATTATGACCACCTGACGTTTGATAGATATATATACTGTCAGTCATTTTGGTGTCACCCCTCCAATGGTGTCACCTGGGTGCCTGTAAGCTTTCTATTTCTTACTGTGTCCCTGTAGGAGAGTTTCCCCCACTTCCTGTCCAGTAAAACCATTGTCACTGGGACAGGAAGTGAGGGGTGACCTCCGTAACAGAGCCTCGGATAGCAGTAAAAACCCAACATGCGTTGGGTTTCTAAACCTTCTGCAATCAATCCAAAAAAAAAAAAAATTGGGTTAACATATACCATTAAAAGGAACACTGGACATTTTAAAATGCAGCGGGGCTACCCCGCACTGCAAGGGTTAAGTGCTCATTTTTGCCTGGGGTGTATAATAAAAATGAAATACTTACCAGATCCTCACTAAGGATCCGTGACATCATCACGTCCATTGACTTGCACTGAACATAAGGACCCCAAGGGACATCCAGAGCGGGGGGAGGGAGGTGAGAGGGCACCACCACATGATCAAGGATCAGGTGAGTATATCTTCTTTATTTTTGAAAAGGGGTGGGGATTGGGGAACCTCCGGCCCTCCAGCTGTGGTGAAACTACAAATCACATAAGGCATTGCAAGATTCTCACAGCCACAGACATGACTCCCAGAGACAGATGCATCATGGGATTTGTAGTTTCACCCCATAAGGTCGGAGTCATGGGGTCCAAGCACAACTCTACCAACCGTTGTATGCAACCTCACTTTGCATTTTGTATAAAATAAAAAAACAGAAATTATTTTTCCCTCTCATCCCCTTCCCCTTCATACATGCTGTTTGAGTTTCTACTACAGGCGTACAACTGTGTTGAAACTACCAATCCCATCATGCCTCTGCCTCTGGGCGTCATGCCTGTGGCTGTCAGAGTCTTGCAATCCCTCATGGGTCTTGTAGTTCCACAACTGCTGGAGTCAGTGGCATCACAAGGGGAGTGCGGGGGGTGCGGCCCGCACACGGGTGACACCCGGCCTCGGGACGCCCCTGTGTATATGGCTCCCATGTTGCTGTAATGAAAATTCATGTTCAGACCCATTTGGATGCATTAAACCGAAAAACACATCTGATTGGCCAAAAATGGAAATTGGTATTGGAATGCATTCAGATGCATTGGGATTCGGAAATTCAGATGTGTCCGAATGTCTGAATTTCGGAAACGAATCACACATGTCTACATGGCAGTGCATATTGGGACAATTAGAAATATCAGGGTGGAAGAGTAGAACAAGAAAAAAGAGAAAAAAAGAAGAAGAGAAAGTAAGCAAGAAGAAGGAGAAGAAGAAGAACAAAAAAAGAGGTAAAAAAAAAAAAAGGGAAGAAACTGACCACCAGGAAGGGACCATGCGAACATGCGGGTGGGTCAAAGATGCAGCACAGCAGAATCAAACCCACCCGCATGAAGGTAGCTAATCCAAAGGAATTTAGGATGTTTGTCATGAAGAATAGCAGTCAACTTCTCATTGATCATGGTGCCAGTGACTCTCCGCTTAACTTCTGTAAATTGCAATGCGGGCTGCTTCCAGGCCCTAGCAATGACCGGGATACCTAGTAGCCCTAAAAATATGATGGACTAAAATACCCCTTCCGTCTAGACAGGTCACCGATAGATTTGTTCAATGCGGCTTTCCAAGGGTTTATCGGCAAGGTGCAATGCAATCTATAGACCAAGTTCTAAACTCCAATATATATTGGATATATACACCTATACTGCACTGATCTTCTCCTGCGAACATGGGGCATCTGCACTTGTAGTCCTTGGGGGTGCTTGGTGTCACCCACTGCTTGTTGTGCCAACATATCCCTCAGATGAGCACATGGTGAAGCCTGAAAAAGTTTCAGCTGGGCATGCACTGATCTGAGTATCGTTATTGGTGCCAATACTGGGCATGTTTACGAGTAGGAGTACTCGTAAAAATGCCCCTATACAAAAGACTAATACAGACGCTTTTAATTTTTACATTGATACGGCTGCGTTAGGTCCCACTCTTGCTGGGGACCTTTCGGCAGCCTTCTTGGGAAGCGCTTCTGCTGCCCCCACATCTCCTCCTCTGGGGACTCTCTGCATCCTTTCGCAGACCCTCCAGACCCCTCCTGAGACCTTCCGCACCCCTTCTGAGACCTTCCGCACACCTCCTGAGACCCTCCGCACACCTCCTGACAGCCTCCGCACCCCTTCTGAGACCCTCCACCACACCCCTCCGCCTGAGACATCAGACCCGCAACCCTGATCACTGCGGCAGCACAGAGAATGTAGCAAATTCATATACTATGATTCTGTTGTATAATGTTTTGTTGGGATTTGTAGTCCTCTATAGCTGATGGTATTTTTCTGCATTGCTGCATAATTTAGTTCTGTGATTTGTAGTCCTCTATAGCCAGCGCCATTCTGTATTGCTGCGTAAAGTATTGCTAGGATTTTTAGTCCTTTATAGCTGGTGGTATTCTGCATTGCTGTATAATGTATTGCTGGAATTTGTAGTCCTCTATACAGTGGCAGAACTGCCAGGGTCACAGCGGTCACCCCTAGCATTGCGCCACAAAGCTCCACAGCAATAAAACACAGTAATGAGCAGTGTAGATGACAGACCCATTTTAATAACAGTAATGTGCCAAATGTTTGGCAGAGATTCCAATCCTGCACACAAAAGTGGTAGCATGTGTAAAAAAAGGCACAATTGCTGTTATACATAACAAACAACTGCAACTTAAGGTATTAGTGCAATACTCTGTTATGTCAGCAACCCCTTATTTTCTGGCATTGCCCCTCCCGAGACTGGACTCTGGATCCGCCCCTGGTCCCAGGTTGCTAAGACCTGAGCGGGGAGATGTGTATGGGCCTTAAACATCTCTACCCGCCCAACTCTTAGCAACCTGGGTTGTTCTGGCCGGAAAGGGGGCAGTAGGCACACTGCAAACATTGCCCCCCCACATGAGGCAACAACTTAAGGCTGACTTGTTAAAGGGATGGCCTTGTCTTTAACATCACAACACAACTGTGGAGTTCAACAATTAATATAAGGGGACACGATACATCATACTTCAGATGTATGGGTTGTAGATGAGATCGAGAGATATATAGAGCAGAATGTTCACTCGCCATGCTTGCATAAGAAAACAAGTCTATGGTTGGCTTTAGTAGAGGGAACTTACAGGGCCTTTGGAGTTACTGGCATGTGGGAACTGTTACCAGGGACAAAGGTGGTTGAACACAGTACTGAAGGGGTTTCTGGTTATTTGGCCACTAGATACACATATACATATAAAAGCCTACGGTCGTCAGTCCAGAGAATGTTTATTATTATTAATAATAATATTATTATGTATTGTTATTATTCAGGAGACCAACAGTTTAGTTACAATACAATACAATTTAATACAAGAGAATAGGAGGTACCTGGTCATGAGAGCTCACAATCTAAGAATAATGGTTACTATTGAATACCACACTCCCCCCTCCCCCACAATGAATCTGTATGAGGTTTACAATTAGGGGACGTTACACAGCGGCGCTGGCCCAGGTCTATCCCGCTAAATGTTGTGAAATGTTCTGTTCTAATGCAACAGAATTCATCTCAGTTCAGCTGCACTTGAAACAAGTGGTCCTTAACCTCCAGGAAAGATATACCGGCCTTTACCATGGCCACAGGGGCAGCGGGAGAAACTTGACCGAGCTCACACACTGACCGGGCACCGCACTTTTCTAGGTTATTTGTTAGTGTTTGTGGCCTTTGTATCTTCACCTTTTTCATCAGCATCCCCATCCCTACTACTGCAGTGTATACAAGCATCCCCCACCCCATCTCTTTGTTATACAATGAGTCCTGGCTGTCTGCAATGTAGGATGGATAGAAATACAGATAGATAGACAGATAGATAGATAGATAGATAGATAGATAGATAGATAGATAGATAGATAGATAGATCGATAGATAGATCGATAGATAGATAGAGACAGATCGATAGATTGATTGATCGATGGGATGGATAGAAACACAGATAGATAGACAGATAGATAGATAGATAGATAGATAGATAGATAGATAGATAGATAGATAGATAGATGATAGAAAGAGAGATAGATAGATAGATAGATAGATAGATAGATAGATAGATAGAACATATAGCTTGATATACTGCAGCCATAATCATTATGTCAGGGTCTTCTCCAGGGCAGCAGCAAGGATACTTCATCCGAACTTGTCCCTCATATACAGAGCTGACTCTGGGATGTGTGTATGCTCATGGTCCCCATGGCCAGAATACATTATTTGGATGTCACAGGAAGGGGAGATCAGGGACATTAGAGTTGAATGAAGTTATTTACAGTGTTTAAAGCACAACGATGTTGGATCTTTTTTTTTTTCTAATTTCTGTAGATTTTTAGGGTAAGAATGGCAATTAGTTACAAATAATTTTCAACTTCTACCTTTAGACTGAAACTAGTCTGAGCTCAGCACATATTGTCCTCATACAAGAGTCATGTGTATTCTTCCTTGTATCTTGATGAGCTTTGTGTATTTCTTCCACATCTGTGCAGTGCAATCATCCATTGTGACACTTGGAGTTTACTGTTTTAAAGACCGGTCTCTGCTGCTCTCTCTCCTTGCGCCGAGTGACTGGTCTTGTCTCCACCCCCTCCTGTCGTTTTCTGCAGGCAGCCCGTAGTGGGTGCGGCCTGCTGAGTCCCTTCCACAGCTCTGCACGGCAGCAATTACAATGGGAGAGATAGAAGCAGCCAATCAGAGCTCTTCTGTACTGCACAGTGCTGCAGGTGAAAAGCTTAACCCTTTCACGACCATGAGGTCACTGAAGCCTGGATCTGCGGGGAAGATTTCGTCTGCACCGGTTGACTGGATGATAAATAATTTGCCGGGTTCAATCACTTTGTCAATTGATGACATATCAGGTTTTATGTGAATCCTCTCATGGGGCACAGGCCACCTAAGTAGTGCTATAGGTCATATTACATTCCAATCAGACAGCATTCCCACTGATCAGTTTTCCAATCAAAAACATTGATCTGACCCATGTGTAGCGTTTCTTTTGTCAGCAGCCATCCTGAAGCCTTACCTACAACCCAACCTGGGACCCGCCATAGCCTGGAAATGGACACTGAAGGTACAAAAGCGCTACAGTGAAAACTTCCCACTACCCTCCTGTCTTTGTTCACAGTGTTAGACTGACAGCATTGTGCAGAGCCCCACGCCTCGCATTAGTGCTCCGGTGCAGGGGATTGCAGGAAGCTACTATCAAGACAGGTCCAGGTACTTATACTAGCGGCATATAGAAATATATCTCAGCATGTTTATTTATTTCATAACTGAATGATATTCTATCTGCCTGGAGCTCGGCTTTCCATCTGTAGAAGCTCATTAGTAGCTCTGTTATGTTCAGTAAGACGTTCTCTACGTCTTCTCATTGAAATCTGTATTTCCACCTAATGAGAATATGATACAGATGTGACTCAGACCGATTACACTGAGACACATGGAGTAGGTTCTATGTACCCATAGGTATCTCTTAGGAGAAACAACCTCCAGCTTAGTTTGCCATGCTACCAATTCATCATGAGAATGCTGATAGACCCTTCCAGACATACAGTACATACTGTATATGTGGGTGTGTGGTATATGTCATTACACTCTGTGCACTGTGCTGTTCATTACATACTCAGCACTGCTCTACTCTGCCTTGTGCTGTACATTACGTACTAAGCACTGCTCCACTCTACATTGTGCTGTACATTACATACTCAGCACTGCTTTACTCTGCATTGTGCTGTAGATTACATACTAGCACAGTAATATGTCCTATATATGGAATAGATATTACTTGTTCCAGTGGCAGTTCTATTATTTTCTCAATGGGTATGCCCAGAAAAGCTATTGTTTTATTCAACTGCAGCACCGCCTGCCAAGTCTGGTAGCAGGGACCTCTAAATACAACAAATCTCTATAAAGACTATTGTGTGCTTATGGCTGGGATTCTGTCCACCAAGTAATGGAAGAAGCAGATGGATAGGAGCCTCTCATTCGTTTACAAAGAGGTGAAGACCACTCTACATTAACACAGAGAAGGGTCCTAGTAACTAGTAAAGGATTTATGAAGGTAATTCCTTGAGCTGGAAAGAGAGAAGGGCAACTAAACTCATTAACGGGATGGAGGACCAAAGCTATGAGACAAGGTTACTACATTTAAGTGTTCACGCTGGAAGTGAGGAGATTAGGGGGGACATGGTTTTGATGTACAAGATGTTCAATGGTGAAAGCAACATCAGCAATAAACTTTTTACGGTAAACTCCATAACAAAGACAAGAAGCCACCACCTAAAATTGGTGGAGAAAAGATTTAAGCACAAGGGGTGTAGGGGCTTCCTCTCCGTTAGAGCGGTTGGGGTCTGGAACTCGCTGCCACAAGCAGTGGTTTCAACTGAGAGTGTTGAATCATTCAAAAAGCATTTGGACAATTTCCTCAGAGACCGTAACATACAGGTACCCTTAAAAACATGATCACACAGGGACTTATACACACGCATACACATGCAGAGTCACACGCATACACGCAATAGGTTGAATACTATGTAACTATGTACAACTGTAGCAGACAAAATCTGGAGCAGCTGAGCATGGCAACCAATCAGCTTCTCTCCTCAGTTTGTTCAGTTAAGATTTGAAAATGAAAGAGAGAAGCTGATTGGTTGCTATGCACAGCTGCTCCAGATTTTGTCTGCCCCAGTTTTGATTAATTCCCCTCAATGTCTTTGATTTTTTTTTTGGAAAATGCTGTTGCAGGTCCATACAGTACTGACCCTAACACTGAAACAGTGATGTCATGTCTACCACCCAATATGGCTTCCGCAGCACACTTCCGGTGTGGGGGGGAGGGAGGGGTGTAGGATTAAGTCTTCTGTGCATGTTACAAACCCCGAACTGAAATGGAAGATAATGAGGTTATTACAGGAACCATTTATTCTGCAAAAATAAAGATTGCCTCACTAGTGCGCTCATGCATGATTGAGGAACATAGAGCAAGATAATTATTTCTGGTTTTCACATTGCCGCAGGACTCATACTTACATACCGCTCTCACATATAGAAATTAAGATAGTCATATATTTCTGAGGAGCAGGCAGGCAGGTTTCACTTTCATGAAGACGATTTGAATTTACAATTGGCAATATATTAAGAACAACTCAAGGCAACAGATGAATTGCTAATGTTCTTCAGGAAACATCATGCTTCATTCGGAAAAGACCCGTCAGTGTAACTTTATTCAAGTTTTGATCCCTTGCAGGTAATGTGAGCAGGACTTTCCAAGTGCCTCAGGGTGGGCCTGCAGATTCTTTCCAGGCCCACAACATTGGGTGGGCAGCATTCAGCTGGAGACCTACAGCAGCTTTCAGGAGACCACATTAGGGTTGATCAAAGGTCTAAATTAGTTTTTCTGAACAATCAAGGGGGTGTTTCATTGGAATGGGACATCCCCCTTGTATGCATAATTTTACCTCCTCCTTCATTCAAAAATAAAAATATTCAAGTGTTTCTATAACTAGGGAAGCACCGATACTGATACCGAGTATTTGAGTGTGTACCCGTACTCCCCCAAATGCTTTGATATCTACCGCTGATACCGGAACTTCCAGTCAGAATGATATTTCCTCTGATCGACAGTGCTGCGAGCGGACATGGCTGATAAGGAAGCCAGGCGGTAGGTAATGACGCCCTGCCCATGCCGTTTGGCCGGCTTGATGCTAATTGGCAGCCTGACAGCAAGGAGCTGTCTTCCCAGGCAATCAAGAAGCCTATAAGCAGGCTCCATGCTAGCCGAAGCACTGGTATCAGGACTCTGTATCGGCAAGTAGTGAAAGAGAAATATCTCGTACTATCAGTGTCGGTGCGTGCATCCCTATCTATAACAATGTTTTTCAGTTTTGGTTGGAGAAGGGAAGGCTTAGAACGTATGTCAGATTGGGAGCTTTGTTAGAGAAGAGCCAGGGACCACACAATATAGAGAGGGGCAGTGTGGCTTCCACGTAGATTTGCAAATATATGCCACTAACACCTCTGTTTTTAATATATATGGGGCTATTTGTAAAATGTCCACCCAGCGTATAGCTGGGTTGATGCTGTTTGCATTGGAACTACCGCCACTAGATTGAGCTGTGGAGTATATGCAGTTCCTATACTCCTCAGCACCCTCCAGGGGCACTAACACCGCGTGAATGGTATCCGCCCAGCATATTATAAGGAGTGCTGACTATTTCTTTTAATTAGACTTTAATGGCGCCCCTCAGTTGGCCATGCACCCTTCTGTACTGGCTGGGTGACAGTGAGGGATAGAATGTTGATGTTTTTTTCTTAGGGATACACCGATATCGTTTTTTCGGTATCAAGTCCGAGTACTGATATTTCATCCAACCAGCTTTCTCAATTTAGAATGACTTGTACAAAAAATTATCTGGGAATAAATATGGTGAATGTTGCCACATGCAATGCTGTTTTAACACCTCTCTCTGGGCAGGTTAATAACACCTCCTAGACACCAATTATGCAAATGCAATCAACACCTGGTTGTGACTAACAGATTATGTGGATTGGAGCAACATTCACCATATTTATTCCCAGATAATTTTTTGTACAAGTCATTCTGAATTGAGAAAGCTGGTTGGATGACCAGTGAAACGTTTTCAAGAAATATACAGCAAGTCCAGTGCCCTTGACTTATTTTACAAATCTGCAGTAACTGTGTGATGCTATCATTTCAATATGGACCAAACTCTCTAAGGAATGCCTCCAGCACCTTGCTGAATCTATGCCACGAAGAATTAAGCCAGTTAAGGGGGTCCAACCAGGTGCTAGTAAGGTGTACCTAATAAAGTGGCCAGTGAGTATATATAATAGCAATGGATGAATTGTTCACAGGTACACCTGGAGGTAGCCCATTCCTCCTTAAAGGAACAAGGACACGCCAGAAGTCCAGAACTTCACAATGGCAGCTGAAGCACCCAGTGTGTCCACACACCAGATCCATCAAGCAAAACAAATGGCGACCACACTCATCAATGTATATCTAGCTTTTGAAGTAAGGTGCGCATGGATGGGCAAGGTGCACATGGAAGGGCTTTTCACATTGCAAAAACAAAAACACTTACCAGCTAGCCTGCAACAAACACACACTATTACACTGTCCAACAATGAGAAAAAGACGAGATAATTACAACATAAAGACAGATAAAGACAACAGAAAACCAATGCAGCCACCACGTCTAAGGACTGCTAAACTGCAATCTATTGCATTTTTGGTTTTGGGTCTAGACCTGCTTTAAATTTGAAGAACATCATTGCCTTAGAAAACCTCTTATGGCCTCCTAGTAGCTGCTGCAGCTGGGAAGACAGGTACAGAGATTTAATTGTCCTGAGAGATAAAATGAACACGTGTACATAGATACAGTAAACTCACCTGTCACCGGTGGGTGGTCTGATCCTTTGCACACAAAAATAAAAATGCATTAAATAGAAGTGTAAACAAGGCGAGCAGCTTGCAGTGTAACAGTGTAAATATATTTTTCACAGCTGCTTCTTCTGTTGAACTTCAGTTGCACTTTTGCATAACTTTCTACATGATGCACGTATTGGATGTCTCTCATTAGAGACAAGTGCAGCTGAAATATGCGGTATGTATTTTATGTCTTATACCTTTATGTAAATATGTAAAAGATACATACAGTGTGTTGTAAAGGTCTAAAATAGTTCAGCCTGTTCTCCGGGCTGAAAGATCTAGTTAAAGCTGATATAACAGACAGACATTAATGCAGCTCTGTATTCAGGAACACATCATTGAATTTATTTATTTTTAAATGCATAAATAAAGGGAATGTGTGGGGAACCCCATTTTCTCCCTTCAAATAGCATTTTTTAATATCTTCCTGGAGCCCAGTTGTAAATATATACAGTGTAGGTACATTCTCCTGTATGACAGTCTAAAAAAAAAGCACCAAATCCAGGTATTATCTAATGCACAAGCCACATAAAGTAAACTAAAATCTTCCTTTACCTGCTCTGACTGAGCCAAATCCTCCAAAATGTTTGCCTCACACGTTCCCCCTCCCAGACACTGCAGCTCACAGTGGGAGTGTTTCAGCAACAGAGACAATGTCTAGGTGTGGCTAGGTGCTGATGGACAGGCTACAGGCTTGTAAATTAGAAGTGACAATACTGATAGTCAATCCCTCTGCAAGATCTTATCCCACTGTAGCACAAGCAGGCACGGCCTACATGAGAGTGGCAACACTGCCTTGAAGTCAGGCAGCGGTGTCCCGAGGCCGAGTGTCACCCAGGAGCGGGGACCAGGTGACACCCAGCCATGACGTCACCACGCACGATTACGTCATCGCGCATGCACGGCTATCCAATTGATGCCTGCCGATGGCCATCTTTGTCATGGACACCGGCAGAGAGAGAAGGTGACGTTCACCCGGTGGGATGAGGTATGCAGCCGGGTCCCCTCCTCTCTCCTGACACTGTCCGGCCCTCGGTCCATCACCGAGTGCCCCGCTTTTTTAGG
>NW_017306461.1:1593954-1595649 GCF_000935625.1 Nanorana parkeri
GTGGCTCCCCGGTGTGCCCCCCGGGGGGGGGCCACCCCCGCCGCGACCCCCTTGTGATGCCACTGAAGTCAGGAGCAATGCATCATTGTTGTCACCCCATCACAGGATGGTCATGAGCATATTTGGTCAATAACGTCAGCAAGCATCCCCGGCCTGGTTTCTTTACATTGGGCTATGGGCCGGGGATGCATAATTGGATGCTAGGATGCCAGCAGGTGTCCTAAGAACCAACTGGGGTGGGAAATGGGTTTTAAATGCCCAGCAGGTGGGCAGGTGAACCTCATCCCTAGTTATGAGCAAATACTTTCTATGTGTGCACTTTTCTCTCCCAAGGCTATGGTTTTCCTTCATGGATCCTGAAGCTACACTCCAGTCCCTATTTGTCTGTATTATTTCTGCAATACCTGATGTTCTTGTCAGAGGTCTCCCACATATTATTTTCTTCTCTTCTGGAGGATCTGCAAAAAAAGTATACTTCCCTACGTTGGGGGGGACGTAATAGACTGGGGGGAGGAATAGTCCCGGGAGAAAGGTTTAAAAAATAAAATGGGAATAGCTGCTCTTACCTGATTGGACGTGGGAGTCAGGTGTCCGGGAGGAGCCGCGTGGGAAGGAGCTGCGAGGGCTGAGGGACGTCCTCTTTCCGGAAATCGACGAAGGAAGCAGGTTGTCCCACCCTCCCTCCCTTGAATTCTGTGGTTTTGGGGGTTTTTCTTTTGTCACAGCAGCTTGGCGGGTTAGGGGGTCTTTGGGGGGTCTACAAAAATCAGAGTTCATTACAATAATGGGGGGCCCTCAGCTGGTATGGGTGCTTCCCCCTTTTGGTGTCCGGATTTGTAAAGGGCGGGGCCTGGCCCCTTGGGAACCCAGAAGGAGTAAGTGTCCTCGAGCTGGTTGTGGTGCGGCTGGGGACATGGGTGGAGGGTTAGGAGAGGCCTTTTTGGGCTGGCGGGCACCCAAAGACCCCTTCTCAGGTCAACCATTGTTAAAAGTATTATTTTGTATATTATTTGGTTTATTACTTTGATTATTGTTAAAGTTGTTTGTTTAATAAAAGGGCTGCTGTGGCCGTTAAAATCCATGTCGCGCAGTCCGTGTGTTTATTGGGGGTTTTAACGGAGGGACAGAAAATTGACGAATCCATCATGCACTTTTCTCATGTCATCTGCAGAGGGTGCCGCCAGAGACCAGACTCCTTACTCCATGGTACGAACTGCTTTGATTATGTTATATGAGAGAGGATACAATTTTGATGTTGACTAGGAGGTCTGTCCACAGCTGGATCTAGTTATATCAAATTGGCTATGGAATGTTGCCAAAGAACCATATTACTTGTATTTATTTTTTGTGTGAAAAAAAAATAAAATCACGAAGATTGTTGGGAGATATTTTAAAAGTGAATATATCGTGGTTTTGTCTAAAAAATAAAGGTCTGAAAAATATTGTTTTTAAATATTGTGAAGTAATGCATATGAACATATTTTTTTTTTTTCTAGCCAGCATTTGGAGCTGGAAGCACCTTTTCTGACGTTTACCAGGCTATTCATTATTGCAATGCTGAAAGTTCAATAGGGCTCAATAGATGAGGGTCTGAGTCAGTGAAGTGACTTCCTCCCCCACTCTCTTCGCCCTGTATACAGAATACAGAGAGAGTCTAGTGGGAAATAGCTTCTGCTATGCTTTTTATTTGCTTTA
>NW_017306461.1:1595773-1612789 GCF_000935625.1 Nanorana parkeri
CCCCTAAATCCTGTATAATACTAATAATAATAATAATAGTAAGTAGTTTAATAGAAATATACACAATAATATACAATATACATAATAAAATTCAATTAAACAGTTTTTTCGCAATGGTGATGTGGGGTTGTATCTTCCGCAAGTCCACGGGGGACTTGTGGGCCTTGCAGCAGGGATCCTCAAACTCTGCAAATTGTGATAACTTATTTCCATTGCTCCCTCTTGTCTCCACCTCTGGTAATTCAGGGCTAAATTAAGAAAGAGGACTAAAGGAGGAGAAAGATGTAAGGAATGTTTGGAGGAATCAGAAGACTCTATATACTTCAAAAAACATGGAGGCATTGTGAGTCAGAAGGCTCCTTATACATCAAGAAATATGAAGCCATCTCTTCTTTCTCTTGTTTGGTGTTTTGTACATTTCAATGGCAGTTCTGCACATAAAGCAAGCAGACTATATGCTTTGTCCAGTAGCACATTCTAGCAGTAGTTTCTACTAAAACAATTACACTTCATAAGGGGAAGAGCTTGTAAAAAGGACATCATTATTAAGGCCTACTTAGGGTCACATGATGTCAACATACAGACCTACCTGAATAAACTTCGGTTTAGGTATCACTGTAGCCAATCAATTACAATTGGCTTGTTTCTTGGGACTAAAGCTGTGGAAAATCTGAACCAGATAGTGAGGAGCAGAGAAATATTACTATCAGCAAACGTTTGCATAACAGGATCTAAGGTCCTTCTAGAAGTAACAAGTGAACCATAAATAAAGCTAAGTGTGTGGAAACAGATGCCTTTGAACCAAGGCCATGGAGCATATTGTTGAATTAAAAGAAATGTTGATTGAATGTTGAAGGAAATATACATAGAATGCTCATTAGAAGCTTAGGTATCTTGGACTCATAAATCAAAGGCAGGAGCTAGTGAAGAAAACTCTAATGGTGGGAAAGATCAAAGGCCGAAGGAGGAGCCACAACAGGCATTTGGATAGACAATTTTACCATAGCATTGAATATGAGTTCCGGACAGCAGTTACTGATGGTTAGGCTTGGGGTGTCAAGCCCTCTAAGGACAAAAACCTCCTAGTGCAGATGAAGTTTTGAATTAATAACATTTGTAAAGTTTTTGCACCAGATTAAAGTGTGTGTTTTGGTTTCATGAATACACCAGTTCACACTTTTGCTTATTCTTAAAGTGAATATATCTGGGTTTGTCCTGTAGACAAGTATGAATTATTTTTTCGTTACATACCCTTGCATAAAATAATGAAATAAAGTTGAATCCCTGGTAAAGAGCCTTGAACTCTTTCAGGGGAATAACGCCAACTCATTAGCTCAGGTAGGTGGATGATACGAGTTAAGAATACAATATCGGAAAATATAAGCTTTTAGCGAACACATAAACTGAGTGGATAAATACATCAAGTTTACATGGCAAGAGGCAAATTACAGTTTTTGGACTGTATGTTACAAGGAGGTGGGGTGAATTGGAGATCTACAGAAACCTACCTACGCAGACCAGTATCTGCTTTTTGACTCCCACTGAGTAAAGAAGAGCCGAGATGGTAACAACAAACACAGACTCTAAAGACAAAGAACACAGAAACAAACAATTCTTTAATAGTTTGCTGTTTGAGAAGAAACCCATGCTGGAATTACATACTCTTAATTTCCCATAATTACCTGTCCAGTATTATCGTGCACCATTTCCAGCATACAAGCTATGAAGGAGACCTGTGGGCCCCAAAACCCAGAATCAGTTTGATGCTCTCACTTTTCCAACACTCAAAAATTATTTGGCCCACTCTGAAGTGATCAGTGCCCAGTAGACTAGGCCGTTGTTTCCCAAAGTTTTGAAAGATCAATTACATTTTTTATTCCTAAATTAAATCAATTTTAACATGCCATAAATCATCATCTACCAAGGAATACCATCAATTAAAAATGACAACTCTCCTAGCCCATACTTAATGCCTTCCTGCTGAATGAGTCCGCCTCGCTTATACTCCAGTGTCGGAGAAGGTGTCTAGCAATTGGCCGCAGAAGCCAGAGCACTGTCATATGAGGAGGTAAGATGTTCCCTCATACCCAGAAGCCCCATGTGATTATAGCAGCAGAGCTGGAGGTGGTGTGGGAGTACTGGAAATGTGGGTATACTTTACTAGAAGAAGGTTGGGCTATTAGGAGGCACTGCCACTTTGCCCCAAAGGTGTCTCTTTATAGAGTAACTGCAAACAACATTTACCACTAATAATATCCAGGAGACATTGCACTTTGTTAAACTCAAAGAAGCCTGTCAATGCAACAGTAATTTGAATGTTATCAAATCTGATGCAGTTAGATTAAGCAAGATCATTATGATTTTGGATGGGGTTGTAGTTATCACATGGCTCTATGTTGGACAACCTCTTTCTAAGGCTGGTCATACACCTTACAACCATCGCGCGACTTTCGTTGTGCGATGGTTGTAAGGTCATTAAAATTTCGTATGACCTGGCCATCTAGGACAGGCAGATTGTACTTGCGATTATCGCAAGCCCTCCCCGCTTGCCGATGGCTTGCCGATGATTGCCGTGCTGAGCGGGCAGTGTTCGCTTGTGCACACCGGCCCGTGCGGCATTCGTCTTCCGAGCACGCTACCAACCCACCGAAAGTCATACGATTTTCGGCGGGTTTTCAAGCGTGCTAGGAAGACGAAAGTCGCGCCACCGTACAGTAGATGGGGCTGAACGCTGCCCATACACCCACCAATTATCGTACGATTGCGGGATCACCCGCGACGATCGTACGATAATCGGGAAGGCGAATGGGCACCTTAAGTAAACAGAGGAGCATTCAATAGTAATGGTAATCTACAAACACATATTATAGATAATTGCCGGCTTTTTTATTCTCTGCATACTGCATACTCTTATTTTTTTTTTGCTCCCCATTCTTCTAAGGGCTGATGAATCCATCTCCTTTTACTTCCTGGAACTCTGGCACATGTGACTAGGACATGTGACCATGAACATCATCTCAGGGAAGGAAAATGCCTTTACCTGACATCTCATGAGATTACAGATTTCCCAGCAATGCTCTGCTGATGTAACCTTCCCAGGATGCAAGAGAACCAGGAAGTAGAACACAAGAAATTGTTAGTAAAATAAAAATATTTTTGAGTAAAATGAAATTACAAAATGAAAATAATGAATGTAAGATGATGTCATATTAGAATGCAGAGCTGCACACTGATGTGATTTTTAGGCAAAGGGGGCAAAGGTCCGCTTTAACATAGACGTATGCTGTAATGTGAGTGTGGGTGAAGCTACTGTGGGCAGAGAGAGGATGTTGCTCCAACCACTGACAACCTAATCTGCATCTTCACAATTCTGTACCATTCCAAAAAAAAAATAGGTGCACTAGAAACTTTGGGGATCTATCTAGGGGCAGCCAGGTGGACAAGATGAATGCTAAGGGGAACATTAAGGAGGCTACTTTAGACGCTGCTTTTAAAAAGTACAGCTTAAAGGGATGAAGAGAAGACTTTCCTTTCTGGATGCCTACCAAAATCCTGGTGCTAAATGATGGAAAGAGCCATCTGTTGTCAAAATCCAGAGAAGCAGCGTTAGTTTTTGATTTTTAAGCAACATTAAACGCCAAATTGGTAACCTTGTTCTGCGTGCCAAATCTAATTTATTTTAAGTTTTGACTGCTTAGAGTGCATTTACAAATAGCACATTGCACACATCTCATTTATACAAATATACATGAAAATAATGCTGAGAAATGTACCATTATCGCCTTATAACACGTTCTATTAATCCCCTGTCCTACAAGTGGAAATTTAAAGTTACGTGTCAGAAACAAAAAAAGGGGCTAAAACAACAGTATAGATGTTAAGCTAACCATTTCTGTAGAATTACTTGGAAGAGGCACGTCTTGTTAAAAACACACCTTCAGAGCTATTTACTAGACTATCATCAAGATAAAATTAATCAGGAAATTTGCATAACCAGAAAGTTTGAGCAAGCAAAAGCTGGCTCTCACGATGGTCCTTTAAATGTTTTTTTTAATAGGCTGTGCGTGCAGTATTATTTTATAATGAGGGCATGGCCTATTGATCTGACTGTTGAGGGTGTAACCTGTTAATCTTCACCCACATTTGAAGCCACAGAGCTGTGCTTGTTGACTTTGTGTGAAAAAGACTGATACCAGCCTACACCCATTGCGGGTCTACTGTTAGGTTAAACTCTCATGCAACGATGGGCTTTAACTCGCACATGCACATGCTTACCGCTTCATTTTCCATTGGCAGGACTGATGAAAACTTAAGAATGCAGTAAGGGCAAAAGATATCATCCCCAATAGTAATTGAATTACCATGATTGCAGAGGGTATTGATACACCAGGACTCCAGAGGTTATGTGGCAGTTCCCCTTTTGTACAAAGTCTGGACCTTATGTCATACACCTGAGGAATAGAAGAATAGAATGGGCTGCTAGAGGATGCATGGGGTCTGTTTTTTATCTGCATCTATTTAAAGCAGAACTCTGGGCAAAACTTGTATTAACCCTTGCAATGGGGCTACCCCTGCACTGCAAGGGTTAACTGCTCATTTTTGCCTAGGATAAAAAAAAAAAAAAAACCTGATCCTCGGAGCCGGCAGGCCTGCCTCCAGCCTTTCTTCTCATTCGCTCGGCATGCTCATGTCCTATACGCTGTATTGGAAGTGATGACTTAAAGGAGAACTATGAGATGAGTGATTTCCACTCACCTCATAGTTCTAAGCCGACCTGTGACAATGAGACTGTCACAGGTCGGCTCAGTAGATTGGGAGGTGAGGGAACACATACCGGGTTCCCTCACCTCTCGATCCTGTCACGGCTCTCTGCCGTGACAAGGGGAGGGGCTGGATTCCCCTCTCCCCGCTCCGATCTGCCATCGCTGACTGGCGGAACGGACGGGGGAGGGGGCGGGTACAGCTGGCTCTGCCTTTAGATAGGCAGAGCCAGCTGTCACTCACGCAGCTGGGCGGATCCCGTCATCTACGTCGGGATCTGCTCCAGGTGCGGCGTCTCAGTATACCGCGAGCTGTAGCTCGCGGTATACTGAGCTAAGGGTAACGGGAGGACGCTAGTTTGTGTCCTCCCGTTACCCTAAGAAGAACTATGGGGAAAACACTGACCCCATAGTTCTCCTTTAAGGATTGCTAGACTGCTTCAGCAGAGGCTCCAGGGAATGGTCTAAGAGCCGGCTGGCTCAGAGGATTGAGTAAGTATATGTTTTTCTTTTTAGACCACTTCTGGTATTGAAGAGTAGTAGGGGTTGAGCTTAAAGGGATGGACCAAAAAAGGGGGCCGTCCCTTTGGGCTCAACCACTACTAATATCCAATACAAGAATTGGATCGCTACATGAGGCAGAACGCTACATAAGATTGTGTCAAGCATTGACAGCGGCCTCTTCCTAGGGCATCTACGTGGAGACAGCCATATTCTGCACAGGTGCATTATCTGGATGCATGACCCAACTGGGGATCTTGAAACCATCCAAATGGGAGTAAATGCACACAGTACATACTGTATATTTTTTATGTATTTTTCATCCCCAAAAAATTCTGAACTACTGCACCTAGAAAAGCCTCTCTTGTGGGCCTTTGTTCTTCCTTTTCTCGCTCTGTACTGGTTTGGAGTCACTCTTCTGTTTATAGTCCTGAGATTTACACAGCTCTGGCACACAGCACAGCTCTGTTTGGCCCTATGGCGTGGCTGAGGTGGAAATAAAAGGTAAGTAAATGCTTCTAGAGAGGGGGTGGTTAAAGCCCAACTTGGGTTTCCACACTTCTCTCCTAGTCTCCCCCCTCTTTGAAAGGACCTGATGCTGCAGGGTTCCCTTTCTCTTCTCCAGGCATGGCGGTCCTCTATGATGCAGAGATTGGCCATGACCTCATGACATCAATGCCATTCTCTGTCCCAATACACAATGAATGCATACACCGCAGTGATGTCCCTCAGTGGTGGGCCTTTGACTCCCTGCAATTTCATATGCCCTCAGTCTTCCAGATTGAATGACATTAGGCGTCATTCATCTTATGATAAAAGTATAGCAGTGCAGATGACAGCTCGGCAGTGCAGCTCGGCAATGAAGATGAGTATTTTTTGTACAGACTAGTGGCCCAATTAAACAAAATTACATTTAGTCCAGAGTTGGGCTTTAAAATTAACATTTTGCATATCCCTGAATGTGTGTGAAGATTTGCTTCAAGCTGTAGGATATTTGCAGGTGGAAGAAAAAACAAGGTAGAATGAAGGAGGCCTATTTGATAAGGCAGTGTGATGATGATGTGCATGAGTGGAAGGCATCAAATAAATAATTCCCTTGTTAATCAATTATCATCGCGCTATGTTCCGCAGTTGTTGCAGAATCAATGTTTTGACACAAAACTGACAGAACCAAATTACAACTTCTCTCATAATCATGTGTGCGTTATTGAGTCACAGTCATTTGGCTTCCCTGTAAAGGAGATACAAAAAAAGAAGAGAAAGAGTGACAAGAAAAAAAGAAAAAAGAAAGAAGCAGCTCATAAGAATTTTGTATACAAGTTTTTGTTTTTTTTGCCTTGACATGGATCTGGCCTCCCTTTGAATATCTTGTATGCTAAGGAATATGATTGCTACATTCTGCAGAATTCAGCTTTTCATGCTATCACTCAACCTAAATAAGGGGCTGTGTCGTCAAACGGGTTTTGCTTTCCCATACAAGTCTATGGAAATGCAAGACCTGCTTAAAGGAGAACTATGGGGTCAGTGTTTTTCCCCATAGTTCTCCTTAGGGTAACGGGAGGACACAAACTAGCGTCCTCCCGTTACCCTAAGCTCAGTATACCGCGAGCTACAGTATGTTTTCCCTCACCTCCCGATCTACTGAGCCAACCTGTGACAGTCTCATTGTCACAGGTTGGCTTAGAACTATGAGGTGAGTGAAAAGCACTCATCTCATAGTTCTACTTTAAAGCAAGTCAACTGTAGGTCAGAAGCAGAGATGAGGCTGGGCTTGGTGCAAACCCAGTTTGCCTGAGTTTACTGAACCCATTCAGTTTAGGGCCTGTGCCAACAAACTTTGGACGAGTTTCGATGGCATCAATTTGAGACTCTTCTGAGTTTATTCAGAATTAATTTACTGGAGCATCTGGCCTGCAGCTGGTCTTCTGACTTTCTGCAGAATTCAGGTTTCCTTGCTATCACTCAACCTGAATAAGGGGCTGTGTGAACAGGCTTTCTCTCGCTAGAAAGCAGGGTTTGCATTCCCATACAAGTCTATGGAAATGCAAGACCTGCATGAAGCAAGTCAATTGCAGGTCAGAAGCAGAGATCAGGCTGGGCTTGGTGCAAACCCAGTTAGCCAAGCACATTCAAAACTCTGACCACCACTCCTTCCTCCTGACCCAATCAGTTGCTAGGAGGTGCATTTCCTGCCCGCAGCTGTACATCACAAAGGGGTGGGGAATGCCCCCACTGACACTAATTGGGACGGTAGGATAGGATGGTGGTCAGAGCTTTGAGCAGGCTTGGGTGAACTCAGACAAACTGAGTTTGCACCAAGCCCAGCCTTATCTCTACTTCTGATCTGCAGTTGACTTGCTTCAAGCAGGTTTTGCATTCCCATAGACTTGTATGCTTAAAGCAAATAAAGGCCTGTCGACACAGCCCCTTATTTAGGCTAAGTGAAAACATGGAAACCTGGATTCTGTAGAAAGTCGGGAGGCAACTGCAGGCCAGATGCTCCAATAAATGATCTCTGAATAAGCTCAGAAGAGTCTCAAACTTATGCCTTCGAACCCCTTCCAAAGTTTGTTGACACAGGCCCTAAACTTGTTCAGAAACTTGCCTCTGGTTTCACTTGGACAACTTTTAGGTAGCAACAAAAAACAACTTATATTGCAACATTAACAGACCAATAATGAATCAATACACTGGCCGTAAGTGATTAATGCCGTTGCTGGACCCGGAAGACGCTGTAGGGCACTGTAGTAGTTGCAGATACTACAGAGCTTTACAGGATCCCTGTGGCCCTGTCAGGTGTCATTTTTATATACTTGCATTGGGCCAAGCTGGACCAGTGTAAGTATACATGTTTTTTTTAAAGATGGCGTTCAACCTTAAAGTAATGTAAACCCTAACTGGATAGCATTTAGTTTTACGATGGCATGAAAGTTTGGTTGAGTGCTGAAATAAGCACAATGGCAACCTTGACAGTTGGCATGCCTTAAAGTGAACTGTTTAGGGAGACATTACATTGGTGGGTAAAGTTCCTCTTTAAAGAAGACATCTCACTGAAGACTAATGGACCTCACACCGTAAGTCTTGAGGAGAACCAGTTGGTTGCAGGTAAGATACACCTAAAAAGCATAAAAGAAAGGAGAGGGGGAACAAACAATCAAAGAAGAGAAGTCACCAGCACACCAATCTTTAACTTATCATTCAATCTTTATTCATGTTGTATAATCATTGCATCACAATGAAAAGCAATGTTTCGGAACCACACTTTGCCCGATAAAGGAACCTCTTGCGCTTCTGAAGCATTGCTTTTAATTGTGATGTCATGATTATCCAACGTCAATAAAAATGGAACAATAAGGTGGAGATTGGTGTGCTGGTGACTTCTCTTCTTTGTTCTGTTATATGTGGCGCTATCTGCAGTCATTACAGCACCCAACCACGAAACACTGGGCTAAACTCCATTCAGCCATAACATTATGACCATCCATCTAATCTTAGGTATGTCCCCCTTTTGCCTCCAAAACAGCCTTGACCCTTCGAGCATGGACTCCACTAGACCTCTGAAGGGATGCTGTGGTTTCTGGCATTGAGATCTGGAAAATTTAGAGGCCAAGTCAGCACCTCGAACTTGTTGTTGTGTTCCTCAAACCATTCTTGAACCATTTTTGCAGTGTGGCAGGGGGACATTATCCTGCTGAAAGAGGCCACTGCCATCAGCGAAGACCATTTCAGGGAAGACCATTTCCATGAAGGGGTATACTTGATCAGACACAATGGGGGGAATTGATCAAAGTGGAGCAAACAGAATCTGGAGCAGTTGCCCATAGCAACAAATCAGCATCTCTCTTCAGTTTGCTCTGAAAATGAGAGATAGAAGCTGATTGGTTGCAATGGTCTGCTCTGGTTTTGATTGGATAAATGGCAGGATCCAAGGTTTCCCAACAGAACATTGCCAAAGGCATCATGCTGCCTCAACTTCACTTCACCTGTCAGTGGTCATAATGTTATGGCTGATCGGTGTATATCGGTCAGGAGTGCAATGGGACACAAACAAACATGCTGGTTCAAACATTTCAGGAGCATCAAAATGTGCTTCTGCTCCTTTTTAATTACCAGTGATGCTTTGAAGAAGAGTAATTGTCTAAAGTCTGGAGTGTATTGCACTTTATAAATGCAATTGTTAGTTAGTGTATATACAGAAAATATATGCTAACATCTGTGTGCCCACTCCTGGAAGAAGTAATAGGGAATGGTGCATAGTGAAGTAAGTTGGTTGCTATAGCAATGTTACTATAGGGAAGGTAAGGCTGGAGGACCGTACCAAATGCTGCTTGGTGGGCAATGAATAAGTGTGAAAAAGGTTTATATGCCTTAATATTATCAACAAAAAACGATGCTTACCAAACCTGGATAACAATCAGTCTACAGATTATGGCTCACAAATGGATTGAACAATCAATTAAAGTGAATCTAAACCCATTGACTAAAATTTTATATATGATTTAGCAGCTTAATACAGTTTCAAATTTTGGTAAATCGAGTTTTCAGTCTTTGTAAATATGATACTTTCATTTAAATACCACTTCGAATCCTGAATGCCATTCAGGTCTAGGAGCCCCAGCTTTAGTAATATATGTATATACTGTATATGGCTCCCATGTTACCGTTACGAAAATTTGTGTTCATATCCACTTGCTTAATATCCATTCGGATGCATTAAACCGAAAAACACATCTGATTGGTCAGAAAAGTCAGATGTCCGAACAAAATTCGGACGGGATCCGAAATTCGGAAACGGAAATTCAGATTCAGACACATTTGGATGCATTGGGATTCGGAATATCAGATGTGTCCGAATGTCCGAATTTCTGAAAATTCGTACGAATTTTGATTCGGAGCGAAACAAATCGCACATGTCTAGTAAATGGACACATGTCCGTTTACATTTGACTCCCCATAGACCAACATGGGTCCACTAATAGCAAGATGGAGGAAAAAACTGGACGGACATGGATGTCACAATGGTGACATCCGTTCCGATCAGCCGGGGATCCATACATGGATCCCCTCCTGATCATAACTGAAGGCTGACGTGTGAAAGGGGCCTAACAGTTTATTACATTTTCTGATGTGTCATTCTAAAACCAATATTAAGCAAGTGCTTTTTTTTTTTTTTGCAGGGGTGCTCCAGTGCTCCTGTTTACTGCAATTTGAAATTTTTTTACACTAAGTTATGGAAAAAGCCCATTTGTGCCACTGTGACACGTAGAAGGACATACATATACTACAATCAAAGGCAAGAGGCCTTCCCTCTATTGTTTCCATATATATGCTGCTGAGTTCAATTTTATACCCCACTGGGCACTGTTATGCACAGATAAAGGGTGTCATTTTGCACATGAGGAATTCTATGAAAACAAGAAAAAAAAAATGGACTGTTCGTTAGTGAAATCTAAAGGCTCACAGTGAAAAAAGCATACTGGTGTCTTGAAAGAGTAAATTAAAAATGTGTGGATGTTATAGAAAACCAGTCACGTGTGCGTTTTACGTATTTTCGTTATTACAATATTATAAATGTACAGGCTTACCTAGAAGCTATGAATGCTAAACTCTGAGCACAAAAACTTTCATTTAAATATATTCCTCAATAGTCACAAAGGATATAAATCCATTTTGTGCGCACCAAACGCCTTTGCAAAACCAGATAGTACTTTGAAATAGTAGCAGTGACTTCATCGCTGTGCTGTACATAGCCTATGCACAGAGCAGAGCTATGGGAGAGACCCAGAAGGCTCCACCCACTACAGAAAACTAAAGGAGGGGGCGGAGACAAGACCAGTCACTCTGCACAAAGTGAAGGAGCACAGTGAGCTGTCTTTATTACAGGAAGCTCCAAGTCTCACACTGGATGACTGCACAGATCTGGAAGAAATACACAAAGCTCACCAAGATCCCAGTAAGAATGCAGTCTTGTATTTAGAGAATACTTGCTTATCTTGGAGCTCAGCTCTAATATGTCCTCCTTATTTAGTTTTAGTTTCTTCACGTAAGCCTGGCACTTCAGCTTTTGTCAAGGGGTCAGAGTTCACCTGAAGTCTGACAACTGCGCCCTGACATTTGCCTGAACTCTCACAATTGTCTTCCATCTTCTTAAAGAGGAGCTTCACCCCATATCTTTAAAATAACAACAAAGGAACTTTTAGAAATGTTTAGTAATGACAATCTACAAACATGTACCTATTGATACTTGCCGGCTTTTTATTCTTTGCATACCTTATTTTTCCTTTCCTCCCCATTCTTCTTACAGTGGCCATGTTTACTAAGGGCAGATTACTATATCTCCCTTTACTTCCTGGAACCTGGCACATGTGACTAGAACATGTGACTATGCACACCAGGGGAGGAGATTTCCCTGAGATCTTGTGAGATCACAGATGAGATTTCCCAGCACTGCTCTGCTGATGTAACCTTCACAAGATGCAATGTTTGGGCACAATTACATAATTTGTGCCAAAGTGGACCAGGAAGTGGAAAAAAAAGGAATTGTAAGTAAAATAAAATATGTTTGTTTAGCTAATGAAGGTAAAATGATCACCTGAATGCTGATGGGATTTTTAGTCAAAGGGGGTCAAGGCCCACTTTAATAGGGTAGCAGCTGTCAGTCTTCATGTGAGCTTTGACCAACCGAGATACGAGAGCTGATTGAATCACTGTAACCTCACAGTGACTGCCAACTCTATATAGTTATATTGAAATAAATATTTGCCTAGCTATGGCTGACATATAATGCATTGTGAGTGAATGGTGACATATAGGGATTGCACCTACATCATCCCTGATCTGTTGATTCTTAGGCATGAGTTCTGTGCCATGAGAACAGTAATCTACCTTCTATTTGACAGCTAGGAGCATGAACCTGTGCACACTCCATGCCATCAGACCACCCTGTCACTGACAGTTCCTGCTCTCCACTAACAATTAGGAACCAATCTGCTATGACATGGTTTGTAAACAAACCTCTCCCAGTTCCAACTGTCACTTGCTGTGCACAGAGGAAGAAATACAACTTGTAAAAAAGGCAGCACAGTGCAAAAAAAACAACACAAAAAACTGTAAAAGTTTCATAAAAATAAAAAAAATTATGTTTTTGTCTGTTTTTCAGCCTATAACAAAAAATAACCCACTAACAGTGACAACACTAAATTAGACCTGGTTATCTGTATAGCAAAGGGTTCCACCATTGGGCCACTGGTAGAGTCCTGTGTGTGCTGGCTTCTTGTCACCATCTGGAAGTCACAATGCAGGTCCACCTACTGTGACAGTATCGTGCATGCCAAGCTAAGAACCGTCACTCTTCACAGCCACCAATCCAAAGCCTGCCCTGGAAAAATAACAGTTGGCACTTGAAAGTCTTACTCTATTTGGTAGGGAAATGATAGTAGTGCGGAAACTTTGACGAATGAGATCTATCTAAACCCTTCTGTCAATTTTTGCTTCTTGTTGCCATTTTGCTACTACATTGCCATGATAGCAGGCCCTGTACCATAAGTGAACAACGTGCTTCTATGACCAACTTTGTTTTGTATTTATCTACATTACCAGGACACTTTATATCTCCCCAATGCAGCGATGATGTAACCTCCAGGGTATGGCACATATGTCACATGGACATACTACAAAAAAACCCCAAGCATTTCTCCAACAACATTAGCTGGGCACATATATGGTACAATATGGAATGACTGAATACTAATACAAAGTGCCACAATGACTTATATGATACATAGCTACCTAGAAATCTATATGTGGCCAAATGACTCATAGAGCTACACTTACCATACACTATAAAAGGCATTATTATGAGGTGCAGCTGTGGAGCTCGGCAGCTTGCTGCAGCAGCCCAGTCATATTTAATGATATAGTACATGCTTATAGAGTTGCAGATTAGGATGTAAAAAAGGAAACTTATCTGCTTAAGCAAATATCTACAGATGTCTGAAAATTAGGGCTGAATTACAGATAATTGGCTGGAATGTTCATTCTAACCTGAAACTCTTGCATCAAACAATAAGACTTAAACGCTTCAAAGGTTCAGTATACTATGTAAAATATTGCTGGGTGTCGCATTTTGTTTGCATATGTTTCAGCGTGCCTATGTACGGAGGATCGTAGTACCGCTTAGAGGGCTGATGGTAGTTTTATTAAGTGCACCTGCTATGGGCACAGCGAGGAATAGGGTTGTGGACCAGTGCCAAGGGTAGCAGGGTGAGGGGGCAGCACCAAGACTTAAAAAGTGCAAACTGTAATCACATCTTCCCTCCTTTTTGTCTCTTTTTTGATCACGGCTGTATTTACCATAAGGACTCGTTAAGAATAACACCAGGGTCCACTGCCCACCTGACGGCCGCCGCTCTCCCAGCCTTTGAAAATCAATCGGCGGGCATCAGGCTCCACTGCCCATTGCCCACTGGATGGCTGCCGCTCTACCACCCTCTGAAAATCAATCGGTGTCTGGCTCCATTGCCCACTGGACAGCCACCGCTCTCCCACCCTTTGAAAAGCAATCGGTGGGCACCAGGCTCCACTGCCCATTGCCCACTGGATTCGCCGCCGCTCTACCACCCTCTGAAAACCAATTGCCGGGTGCCAGGTTCCACTGCCCACTGGATGGCTGCTGCTCTCCCGTCCTCTGAAAATCAATTGGTGGGCACCTGGCTCCATTGCCCATTGTTCACTGGACAGCTGGCACTCTCCCACCCTTTGAAAATCAATCGGCAGTCACCAGGCTCCACTGCCAATTTGCCCCTCTACCACCCTCTGAAAACCAATTGCCGGGTGTCTGGCTCCACTGCCCACTCGATGGCTGCCGCTCTACCACCCTCTGAAAATCAATAGGTGGGCGCCTGGATCCATTGCTCATTGCCCACTGGACAGCCACCGCTCTCCCACCCTTTGAAAATCAATCGGCGGGCACCAGCCTCCACTGCCGATTGCCCAATGGACAGCGACCGTTCTACTACCCTCTGAAAACCAGTTGTCGAGTGCCAGGCTCCACTGCCCACTGGATGTTTGCCACTCTACCACCCTCTGAAAAGAGTTCCACCGCCAATCGCTTTTCAGAGGGTGGTAGAACAATGGCTAAGGGGCGTTCAGAAGTCAATACTGCTGCCTCCTGAATGCATTTTTCTGTTATTCTTTTTACACCCATTGCAATACCATGCTGCGGTTGTGGCACGGCCATTTCTAAACGTGACATGCTGTTTAGAAATGGCCACGGCACATGTAAAAACATGAGCAGATGCTATATTAGGTTTTTAGATGGGTGGTCATTAAAAATGCAAATTAGCTGCCTGTTTTTACCGCCACCCATGTGAAGGAGGGCTAATGATACTTTGGCCAATGCCAAGGGCAGCAGGGTAAGAGGGCAGTACCAAGACTAAAAATGTACAAATTGTGACAACGGTTTCCTTTCTTATGTGTCCATCTTTAACCTCCTGCCACCTGGGTAGTGCATTTATGACTCTGCACAACACATGTGCCTTAATGCCCGGCAGCCACATATACTGTATGCATCCATGAGGCTCTGCTGTTGTATCACAGATAGGTCCCAGTCACCAGAAATGATCAGGAGCTGGCGGGATGAGCTCCTGATCATGTGATTGCAGTGACTGCCAATCACCCGGATTATATGATCAGGAGTTCGCCTCCTGATTTTAGAACCCAGTTAAAGGGCCAACAAGGAGTAAAGTCATTGATCAACCTGTGGATAGGCTTTCATATCTCTATAGGTTGAACTTGATGGGCATGTGCCTTTCTTCAACCTGACTAACTATGTAACTATGTACCTAAGCAAAAGAAATGTAGGGGTTGATGTAGGGTTGCCATCTGTCCCTGATTCAACTGGACAGTCGGTGTTTTGAGTCCTGTATGTGCTGTTTCCGGGTTTTAGGCCAGCTGAAACCCAGACATAGCACATACAGGATTCAAAACTCCTGTGCTCTATGCCTGGGCTAACTCTTATGATTTGCATTGTTCTCTGATGACTACAAAACTAGACCTCTCTATGCTATGGACGGTAGAACAGGGGAGCGGTTCTGTAATCATATCTTGTTTTGGTTGTCCCGATACTGTGGAGGAGCGAGTGTAGCCACCCCGGGATAGTAACTGTGTAATTTGCAGGATTACCGGGTGAAAATAAATGAAAAAAGGCAGAACAAATGAAAACTGAAGCCACCACATGTAAGGATTGGTAAGCTGCATTGTATTACATTTTTGTTTTGCGGTTTTCGACGCTTTAAAGTGCCGTTTACACATAACTAATATGTGAATTTCAGTTTTAGGTGTATACTAGTGAGGTAACTCATCCTCTAGTTTTTTACATCTCAAGTCGTGAGACCTCCACCACCAGAATTTCCTGCCCTGCTCACGTGCTGAAGCTGATATTAAGGGGTCTTATTATTGCCAATTGATTCTCCTTATTTTGCACTATAGAAAATGCAGCAGGATGAGAGAGACTTTCTTACTTCACTTGGCTACAAATTGAGGCATTTGGTATTGAGAACAAAGTCTTCTTTACCCTAGAAGGTCATTCAGAGAGACCCCTCAATTAGCACTTTTAGAAAGTCTCTTTATGCAATATATCCATATTCTGTCTGATTATGTCTGTGTCCTGACTTAATACTTGTCCTGTCCAAAACCAGTGCATGCAATATGCCACTACCAGAGCTGCAGGAAAGACAGACGACAGATTTGTGTGTACAGCCCCTGTCTGCCTTATTCTCCACATAACAGCAGCTGCACACGGCAATACCACTGTCAACCCAAACAAGTTAAGGATAACTATATATCATTATATATACATATTGCATAAAAGATTTTTTTTCACTGGTTTTATATTTGCCTCAATCTCTCGCTTTCTTTATTGTTCTGTCTGATATACATGATGTAAAACTCAGTTGCTATGGTTTACCCACCATCATTGTTCTTGTACTACCTTATTGAGTCGGAATATATTTTACAGGTTGCATTTAGACAATAGATAATGAATAGTTTATTATATGAATATGTTATATATCATTATATATTTTTTTGTTTTATATTGTTTGGTATCATAATTATGCAATTGTCAAAATATGAAAATATACAGTATTATAACGTTTTTATTTTGACAATTGTTTTTAGACATAAGGTAATCAGTAGATCATCTATTTTTCCAAGCACAGTGGGAATGAGTAGAGCTTAAAACAGAACTATGGCCCAAGTGTTTTTTTGCCAAAGTTCTCTTTTGGATCACAGGAGGACATATACTAATGTCCTCCTGTGACCAAAAACTCGGCATTTATATCAAGCTGTTGTCCGCTATATGCTGACAGCGTAAAGCCCCGCTGCAGCTGGAACGGATCACGACAATATTGTCATGATCGAGCCCACCAATTGATAGCTGGCTCTGCCTCTCTAGAGCCAGGGCCAGTTGTGCCCACCCCATCTCCTGTCTGTCCTTCCAATGAGCGCTGGAGGAACCGAGAGGGGAGGGGGGAATCCCTGTGGATGGGAGAAGATCGGGGACTGAGCGATCTGCGCTCTGTGTCACACTGGCACACATGGGCTCTAATTATGGGGATGAGTGCATTTCACTCTCCCCACGATTCTCCTTTAATGTATCAGCTATACAATGGTAGGTGCTTCATTATAGAAACGGAAAGTGCTCTCTCTCTTTCTCTCTGTCTCTCTCTCTCTCTCTCTCTCTCTCTATATATAT
>NW_017306461.1:1613303-1620669 GCF_000935625.1 Nanorana parkeri
TATATATATATATACAGTATATATAAATTAAGGGAAACATACTGAACTAGTATTGGCAGCAGTAATCATGCACAAGACAGGGGCACCCAGGAACAGTCCAGGTAGGTTTGTCCTGTACTTTTATTCAGCAAACACAGACAGTTCAATGCAGGAGGGCTTTATACAGCAAGTCCATAGCATGAAACAAACACAACTCTTCTGAGCCACTAACTAAACTCAGGTCATATCTGTAAAAAATAAGCCAATGCAACTGGACTGTATTTTTCTTGAAGACGTTTCACTGGTCGTCCAACCAGCTTATTACTCTTAATTCTGAATTCAGACTTGCCTTGACTTATTTTTTACAGATATACCATGACCTGGATGAATGAGAACCTTCACAGACATAAACTCAGATCAGTTTCTGACTAACACAATGCTTCCTAATGGCTTCCCCAAAAACAAACAGGCAGCACTTGTACCTTTTTAGTGTTCTGTCAGCACTCAGACTTTTCACCCAGCAGCATGCTTCCATAGAGAGAAAGCTGTGAGCATCAGTCAGATCGTATACTGTATATGAAGGGCTGTAGATAGCTGAGACTCATAATGGGATCTGGCTACCAGACAAGATGTGGACCTAGGACTGGGGGCTTTATCCTACCGAAAGCTCTTCAAAGACTTATTAAGATTCTGAGAAAGCAAAACATTTGTTTCATCTACATCATTTATAATCCCTGGAGCCTAGGTGACACATATATGCTGAGAGAGAGAGAGAGATCTATCAATCTTTTTCTATAATAAATGCACCCCTACCTATCTATATGTATTGCCTATATATTACTTTATTTTCATGCATTTATGCACGTCCATATTCAAGCGAAAATATGCTATGACAATAACATATAGTTCTCTAGCAGTTGAAGGGAGGGATGGCAGATCCCACTAGATCTTTCCACTGAGGTATTATATAACATCATAGACCACAACAATGGAACCTAAATGTCACAGCAAACCAAATCACTCTACATTAATAGTTAACCTTTTCAAGGCCAGAAAAAGCTAAAAAGGACTCAATAAAAGGTGTGAGAAAGAACTGTTTTTATCCTTTATATACAGTATATAATATACCTACCTATCTTTTTTTTACCACCTCCCTCTCCCTTTCTCTCTCTCACTCACTCTATCTATCTATCTATCTATCTATCTATCTATCTATCTATCTATCTATCTATCTATCTATCTATCTATCTATCTATCTATCTGTCTGTCTGTCTGTCTGTCTTGTCTGTCTGTCTGTCTATCTGTTTTTCTATATATCTTTTGTATGCATTTGGCATATGTTCATGAGACACCATGTGTGAACAGGGAAAAAATATAACGTAAAACAGTGGAAAGCAAACTTCGGCCCTCCAGCAGTGGTGCAACTACAAATCCCATTGGGCATTGCAAGACTCTGACATCCACAGGCATGAACCCCAGAGGCAGATGTGTGATGAGGTTTTTAGTTTCACCAGGGTCGGAGCATGCCTACCCCAGTGTAAAATATGCCTTTTGCAGAATTTTCTCTATTACGGTAATGCGTTATTACCATCCTTTTTTGGATCAGAGGTCGTACTGGTGGAACGAGCCAGACCACCATCCGACTGAAGCAAAGGAGCTGATGAACACCTAGACCACTACAAGTCCACCTAGAGAGACATATTTTACTGTATTAAACATGATAAGTGGAACTCTTTTTGAGGGTTGGGATACAGGAGGAGACCAGGGGATGAAAGCCTAACACCAGAGTCCCAAATAAATATAATAGGTGGGTTCTTCAGCCTGGATAAGAAGTACAGCTCTTGCGATACATCCATGTAGGAGGCAGCACTGCAATAGTTGACGTTTTTGCACACATTATCCATTTACAGCCCGGCATACCCCTGGCTTTATAAAAATAAATAAATACAAATTGTATAAAACTCTTAGCCAAGGCAGAACAATAGCATACAACTCAGCCTATTCTTCAGCTTTAGCTACAGAATGCAAAACATCATACAAAAGGCCCTAAATATACATTACACAATTTGTAATTTAATAGCTTGCAGAAGGAGGAAACGCCAGTTGCAATGTACATTATGGTGATATGTATTTGTCTGTAATTATAGCCTACACAACCCAGCAAAGCTACATATGTTGTTTTTTCTCTACATCTTATACACATATAAGCAATATATAATACATTGTTGGTCTGATGGGTTCTGCTTTCCTTTTCCCTGCAGGAGCATTACTTATGCTCTTGCTTAAAATTAACTCCGTTCAAGGATTTTTCAACATAATGCTGAAAGCTTTCATCCTCTTCTAGTACATTTAAAAAAAAGATTTATTTTGCTTTTTTTTTTTTTATTTTATTCATCACACTATTCTTGAGAGTGAGGATTTTATAGGAAACGTCTTCTATTAGATTATGGTATTTGATGGTGTGCAGCTTGGGCAAAGTCAGGAAGCATAAATATTAATCTTTTATAGTGTTTTGTTTAATTGTTGCTAAATAGCGCTCATGCCCTATCCCAAACTTCCCCTCCCTGGTGGCCCACTGAAGATGAAGATCGCTGGCCTCTGTGTGAGAGCAGTGGTCTATGTTCAGAGGTCATCTTCAGCCCACTGGAGATGAAGACCGCTGGCCTCTGTTTGAGAGTAGTGGTCTTTCCCCAACGGTCATCTTCAGCCCAATGGAGATGAAGACCACTAGCCTCTGTGTGAGAGTAGTGGTCTATCTCCAGCAGTCATCTTCAGCCCACTGGAGATAACGACCGCTGGCCTCTGTGTGAGAGTAGTGGTCTATCTCCAGCAGTCAGACCGCTGCTCTCACACAGAGGGCAGCGGTCTTCATCTCCAGTGAGCTGAAGATGCCCACTAGATATAGACCCCTGCTCTCACTGATTAGGCTGGTCAAATATAAAAATCCAGCCTGGTGGCAAACTTTAATATGTATGTACCTTTGTTTATGCCCTTACCCTGCTTTTAAAGCCTATCTCTGGGCAAATAAAAAAAAAATACCCTTGGAGTGGGGCTACCCCCACACTACAAGTGCTAGTTTATGCTTAGGGGCCTGGAGTAGAGCACTTTTAACTTACCTGATCTTCGCTCTTCTAGAGGTCAGCACTCACCTCTCCCCCCTTCACTCCAGCTGGTAGACTATCAGTGTCCTCATGTCTATGAGCTATGATGACACCAGCAGACCTCCAATGGGAGGGAAGAGGTTGCGGGCTCTGGTTTTAGAGCCAGCAGGAGCAGGGGTCAGGTAAGTAAAAGTGCTTTACTCCGGTCCCCTAGGCATAAAAAAAGCACTTAACCCATGTAGTGCAGGGGTAGCCCCACTGCAAGGGTAGTTTTTTGGCTTGCCCGAAGATAGGCTTTATGCATTTTTTGACCAATAAGGCGCTTTGTAGAAAGAGGAGGTGTCCTGAAGCATACCAGATATACCTAGAAACCTATCTCTGCTATAACCCTGAACAGACAGGAATGGTAGGCAGCCATTTATGAAAGGTTCTCAAAGACGAGTGGTACATTTCATGGTTGTGTGTATGAGCCCTGTGTAGTAACAGGGCATGAAACCTCGCCCTTTAATAAAATTGCCCCAATGATCGTGGAAGAAAATGTTCGGTGATCACGTCTGCAGTGTGTAGAAGCAATTATTTACTCTTCAGTCTTCTCCTTTTCAGCTCTTTCCAGATAGCTAGGTCCAGATAACAAATCCCATTACTGTATTAGATAGATTAAATGGTTGATCATATCCTAGAGCAATGTTTCCTAAACCATTCTTGACAAGTCATGTTTTCCAGCTCACTTCACAGCATCACAGGCAGGGCTGGAGTTCAAGATCATACAGCCCTCGGCTATGTGATCCCGCACAGGCTCCACCACTTTGTGTAACCAGCTATATGCCACTATTATTATTGTAAATGGTAAACCAAGAAATCTCTGCAGGAGAGAATGCGGGAAGAGCAAATATTGGTCACTACAGTTCACCAGTCATGAAATGGCTGCACATGAGTTGTAGAGAATCTTGTGACTTCTCTTTTTGTTTTCTTCCCTACCTGATTCCCCCATCTTTTTATGACCCTGGATTTGCCAATAAATATTCAGAGGTGAACAGACAAAGCCAAGTTGATGCCCAACTCTTAATACTGTATGGCTTATAGCTTAATATCATCAGAGCATTTATTCCAAACTGCCTATAGATGTTTCAGGCTTCTTAGCCATCATCAAAGCACTGCATGGAAACCATGGATTTAAGTGGATTACTCTAAAAACATGAAACAGCCTTTTAACCCATGTATCCGGTGAAATACATTGCACCATGTTTGACTTCCGTCTGGCTCTAGTTGTCCAGCAAATCAGCACTGGAAACTACCATTTACCAGTGCCACCATGCAATTCATGGTGTCGCCCAGCCCTCCCATGCTATCTGCGTCTTGTGATTACAAATCCTGGCTGGGAAAACTGTGCCCTAATGTTGTCAAAGATGTAGATATGAGGAGGGGGCTGGATTGACACCATGAGATGAATGGTTTCACTGTTAAGTGGTAGTTTCCAATACTGATTGCTGGACAATCAGAGCTTGAACAGAAGTCAAACAAACGTGCTTTACTCCAGGCCCCTAGGCATAAACTAGCACTTAACCCATGTAGTGTGGGGGGTACCCACAGGGCCAGATTTACTCTCTCTGCTGCCCCAAGGCCAGGTTCCTCAATGCGCCCCCTGTATGCAGGCTGCATACAAGTGATCTTGTCGACATCGCCGAGATCACTTGTACAACACAAGTGGCAGCTTCCGCGCTGTACATTTAGTCGTGCTTGCCCAAAACAGGGCTAAATGTAGAAAACAACTACCTGCCCGGGCATCGGAAGATAAGAATTCCACACCCCTGCTGCCCCTCTACTCCCTGCTGCCCCAAGGCAGGGCCTCGGTTGGCCTTGTGAGAAATCCGGCCCTGGGTACCCCACTCCAAGGGTAGTTTTTTTGGTTTGCCCTGAGATAGGCTTTAAAAGCAGGGTAAGGGCATGAACAAAGGTACATACATATTAAAGTTTGCCTCGAGAAGTCAAACATGGTGCCTTACATCTCTTAAGGTATACAGGCTATATGACTGTTCATTGAGTAATTCTCTCCCCTTTGAAGCAAATGGAGATGGCCTAATGCACAGACACAATACATATATAGAAGTTGTTTGGCCTGCTGAGGGATTTGTATTTCTGTCCATCCACTTCTGAGGTTTACACAGCCCTGCCGATGAGCACAATGAGGATGGTGACCTGACTGCTCTATTTTCTAAGTAACATAAGTGGGTTACAGGCCTGCCCCAAGCTTCTGATTGGACAGTGAAGGAGCACCAGCAGGCTGCTCATACTCTCGCCTCCTGTCAGCATGTTCCTTGCCAGTACAGTGTATGCAAGACACTTGATTGGCTCTTCTGTATCCAATTCCTGCTAGACAGGGGATTAAAAGGTCAAAGTCAAATTCAGGTTTGTGCTCTAGTTCCACTGAAAGATTATTTTGGTTTTATTTGTTTATTGTGGTTTAGTAAATATATAACCGCCTTCATTGGTGTTTTATATCTGCAAATGAATGGCAACAAAGGTGTTTTGCTTGGCACTGGTGCCAGGAAGAAGGGGCAACGGCATGAGTCTAACCCTTGGCGTCAGAATAGTCAGAAAAGGTCCCACTCCATTGGTCCAATCACTCGCTTCCCTCCCTTTAAAAGACTGCGTGTGTGCCAAGGATAATATTCACTTATATTTTCTTTGTTCATTATTTAATATTATTATTATTATTTATTTATTTTTATAAATTCATTATTTTTCAGCTCGCCCAAATTCGGTCTACATAAAGTGTTATGGAATGTAAAACTGAGCTCAGGGATAAGCAAGTATTGTTTAAATACATAAGCCATGTGTATTCTTATTCAATCTTGGTGAGCTTTGTGCATTTCTTCCAGATCTGTGCAGTAATCCAGTGTGAAACTTCCCATGATAAAGACCGGTCACTGCTGCTCTCTTATCCTTGTACAAAGTGACTGGTCTTGTCTCCGCCCCCTCCTGTAGTTTTCTGCAGGCAGCCTGTAGTGGGTGGAGCTCCTGGGCCCCTCCTATAGCTCTGTTCTCTGCTGTGTAGAGCACGGTGTTGATGTCACTGCTGCTTTTGCAAGGTGGTTTTGCAAAGGCATATGGCACATAAACTGGATTTATAGCCTTTGTGGCTTTGAGGAATCTATTTCAAAGAAAGTTTTTGCACACGGAGCTTCAGCTTTACCATGCACGCAAATCAGCGATCGCCTCTACATAACTGCGCACTGATGCAATGTTAAATCAGCAGAGATTCTCAGAATAAAAGTGCTGCCACCGTACCAACCAAACAACAGTTTTGGGTGCCGAGCTCTCTCCTCCTTTTTTAACACAGTGCTTTACTGAATCCGACTTGTACAGAGGGGATTTGCATATATAGTATTGAGATCAAGAGGATACGAGATTTAAATGCAAAATTCAAGCATCTCATGAATAATTCAGTGAGCCTTCTCCCCTCCCCCCACTAGCGTTGAGAGAGAGAGATTGTAATCTTCCACATAGGAACACTGCCATCCACATAGGAGTCAGGTTAACTATTCTACTCCCAGAAAATGGCGTCATTGTTTTAGAATTCGGGTGCTTTAACCCCCTTTTGTCAGGCAGGGAAGGCTGATCCCGATGGCAGGGAAGCCTGGTCAACGGAGAGGAATGAGGTTAAAGCAATGCATTAAGTGCTTGTTTTATGTGTGACTGTGTTAAGTATAAATCCTTTAATCAAAGAGCTGCCAGCAAGACACCTCTCTGCATCGGGCTATTTTAAAGAACTCGGATTTAAATTATTTTCCTAAAAAAAATCAGGAAATTGTTTATTAAATGAGTAAATCCACAGCGCAAATGTATAGACATGAACTGTCAAAAGGTTGTTAAGCTTTCAAATGCTGATCAAATCACTTACAATGGATGCTGCTTCTTGACGTTTAAATGTTTTATCTTCCTGCAGTATCCCCATGAAACCTGCCCTGATATCCTGTTTTAGGGTGGCTCATTTCCCTTGCAGGGTCCTATGGGGCCACCCTTGTATGTGCTAATAAGTTGTGTGTGTCTACAGGCAGGGGCAAGCTTCTCCCCTCCACTCTCCCTCCCTCCCTCCTCTGTCTTAGCTCCCTCCTCCCAACCCCTGCTTCCTTTCTCCCTCTTCTTTCTCCCTCCTCCCCCCTTTTCTCATCCTACCCCCTTCTTCTTTTCTTCTTTCTCCCACTCCTTTCTCCCTTCTTCCTCCCTCCTCCCTCTCCCCTTTTTCCCCTTCTCCCACCCCTCCTTCCTTCCCCTCCTGCCTCCCT
>NW_017306461.1:1621001-1652111 GCF_000935625.1 Nanorana parkeri
CCCTCCCCTCCTTTCTCCCTCCCCCTCTTTCCTCCCCCCCCCTGCTCCATCTTTCCTCCCTCCCTTCCCCTCCTTCCTTCCTCCCTCCACCTCCTCCCTTCCCCTTCTCTCCTCCTGTAGGTTAGCCTGTAGAGGAAGTTGTCAGTGCTCAGTGCAGTTACTGCCTCCCCCAACTACTTTACAACTGTTAAGATGAGATATCAGCCACACAGGGAGTGCATTGTTTTTAAAGGAGAAGCATTGGGGTAGTAAAATGGACTCTTCCCAATACTGAGTGCCGGCGTGTGACACTGCAGGTGTCACATGCCAGCTCTATAGATCGAGATCTGAGTAATCACAAACCCCTGATCACTCAGTTCACAGTCTCCTCCCTGCAGAGAGTAGTAATTGTCAGTTATCACTCCCTGCAGGGATTCCCCCTCCTCTCTCTATTCCTCCAGAGCTGACTTTCCCCTCTGGTCCTCGAATGCAGGAAGGGATGTATATTACATAACTTCCATATTCAGCTGTCATTCCTGGCTACATAAACCGGAGAGAAGCTGGTGAAGCAGATCTCTGCTTCATCAGCTTCTTTGGGGGTCCCTAGGTGACATTAGGGGTCTGGGAGACACCTGATGTCTCAATGAAGAGGCCCTGTCACGTAAATTGGCTATCACATAGGGGACTTCTTTTCCCCTATGTGATAGCAATAAAGTGTAAAAAAAAAATTGCAAAAAAAATTAAGAAGCATTAAAAAACAAAGAAATCACAAAAAACAAAGAATGTCTTAAAGTCCTCTGCCCCCACATACACATGCAAACATGCGTCGGGTGTGCCAATGTTCTAAAAAAGATGATTGTGCCCATTGTGCCGCACATGTTATATATCATCGCGAATGTCCGAGTGAGAACAATAATTCTAGGGACAATAATCACTTTTAACACTAAACTGATGAGCGGTAAAGCCTATGGCCAATTTTTAGGCATGGTAGTTTTTTTGCGATTTTGAGGCCGCATACAAGTTTAAGGCTTGACATGTTTGATGTCTATTTACCCGAAAAATTGGGGTGATAATATTTTACCGAAAAATTGGGGTGATAATAAATGTTTCATAACATTTCATAGGGAAACTTTTAGGTACTTTTTCATTATATAGTAAAAAATAACCCCCCCAGTGGTGAATAAATACCACCAAAATAAAGCTCTATGCGTCGCAAAAAAATGGTATAAAATTAATTTTAGTACAGCGTTGCATGACGGAATAAATGTCAGTCAAAGTACCACAGCGCTGAATACTGAAAAATGGCCTGGCCAGGAAGGGGGTCTAAACACCGCGGTCAGCAAGTGGGTAAAATGAAAACATTAACATATGTTTAATACAGTATTAATAGTATTTTTACCAGTTTATCACACAGTACTAGCGGGTAACGATTTGGATCCCTCAGGCCTCGCTCCTTGCTACAAAGGAAACATAAAACTGTTGCAGTCCACTAGCAGGCTTTGCACCAAGAGAAGTGGTTTGTTCAGCCAGAGGAAACCCGTGTTCACACAGGAAAAACATAAAAGCTGCATACAGCTAGCACCTTGGTCTCTGTTAAAACCCATCGGCTACCTGCTTTACATAAGAAGTGATATAAAACAACAACCACTTAATTCAAACACAACGACTTCCTTGCCTGGGGTTACAAATCCGAAAAAACAAATAAGAGGTAATACACGTTTATATAAGAAGTAAGCCAAGCACTGTTTGTATACACACAGCCCACATAAGGGAAGCACACCATCATTTTAGAATAAGCTCAACAGTTTGAGTAAATATATATATATTTAATACAGAATATTTATCTCTGGTCACAAACTAAAAATAAATCTGTATTTCTATATTGAATTCCCATAAGTTATATCCCACTTCTAATAGAAAAATAGAAATATCCATCTGGAATATTGTAAACTTATTTATTGAAGATGCCCATAGGATATGCTTCCTCAATGCACTTCCTTGTATCCCCACTCTCACAGAGCCTGCCTTCTAAACTACTACTGAATAATGTAACATTATCATTGCTTGCTGGAAGCAATGCATGATGAGATACATAGGGGTCTATTCACTATGCTGCCGAGGGCAGCCGAGTCAATGACCGATCAGAAGTGAAGTAGCGTAAGGCGGCACTCACTACATAAAAGGGATTTTTTTCAAGTAAACTTTGATTGTATTATCAAAAACAACTCCAGTATGTATTCCTATTAGAATGCTGATGTTATAACAGGGGAGGATATGCTGGGACTTTACAACTCCTTTAAGACGAACCATTTTTATTGGTGTCTCAGTTTCCTCTGAAGTACTTTCCCATGACTTCCTGCCCTGATGGCTTCTGTTTTGGGGACAGGAAGTGAGGGCAATTTGTTGCAATGGGGAGACATGGTCAGTGATAACATTAGGGAATTCTAACCCTGTTTGATATAGAGAGAGAGAGACCTGGCAAAAATTCTAAACCCTTTAAATAAAATAATTACAATAATGATATATAGATAGATAGATAGATAGATAGATAGATAGATAGATAGATAGATAGATAGATAGATAGATAGATATATCTATATATAATACATTACAGAATTTGCACTTTGTACACATGGAATATTGGATCCTTGTACTTTAGAAATATACTCTGTTAACCTTTCTTGGTAATAAAGCAATGCAAATATTGTTATTTTCTTTGTTCATCAGACAGCGCGGTATCTGAAAGGCGGAACGCTTGTATCACTGTAGAAGTATTCTGGCGAGTTATTTTAATCTAATTCATTTAAGACATAACTTAAGCAAAACAGTATGCAAAGCAGTCTCGTGCTTTGCACACTGTAAACATGTGGTTATATTTTACTATCTATTTATGGGATAATAAATACTGGATTCAAGGAAGACACGATACACAACAAGAGTTAAAGCTGAACTCCAGGCAAACCACTCATTTATACTTGAAATATGCAGATCGTTTTAGTCGTTAAAGGATTTGCAATCCTGTTTAGGCAGTTTAGGCAGTTTTGTGGTCCAGGTGCCCCTGCCAGACAGCACAGCCAAACCTGCAGTCTGTAGTGCAGTTAAAGTGTATTTAAATCCAAATACAAAATGTAATATGTTGCAGCTTACTAATCCTTTTATGTGGGTGCTGCATTCATTTTTTGTTGTTTAGGTTTTTTTTTTTCTTTATTTTCTCCTGGTGATCCTGCCAGTAAGTCTGTTATTTTTCAACTTCCTTTAACAAACCAAGCTGTCCAGCAAAAGTGACAGCTACGGGTATGGGACAGACCATTTAAGACTGACACTGACACAGTGGAGACACACACAGCTTACTGGCACACACAAGGGTGGCTCCATAGGACCTTGCAAGGGGAAGGAGACACCCTAAAACAGGATATTAGGACCAGCACTCAGGGGACAAGCTGATTTTGCAGGAAACTAACACTTCTAAACATAATGAAGCAGCATCCATTGTAAGTGATTTCATCAGCATTTTAAATACACTATATTACCAAAAGTATTGGGACGCCGGCCTTTACACACACATGAACTTTAATGACATCCCAGTCTTATTCCGTAGGGTTCAATATTGAGTTGGCCGACCCATTGCCTCTATAACAGCTTCAACTCTGGGAAGGCGTCCACAAGGTTTAGGAGTGTGTCTATGGGAACGTTTGACCATTCTTCCAGAAGCGCATTTGTGAGGTCAGGTACTGATGGACGAGAAGGCCGGGCTCGCAGTCTCCGCTCTAATTCATCCCAAAGGTGTTCTATCAGGTTGAGGTCAGGACTCTGTGCAGGTCAGTCAAGTTCCTTCTCCCCAAACTCGCTCATCCATGTCCTTATGGACCTTGCTTTGTGTACTGGTGCGCAGTCATGTTGGAACAGGAAGGGGCCATCCCCAAACGGTTCCCGCAAAGTTGGGAGTATGAAATTGTCCAAAATGTCTTGGTGTGCTCATGCCTTAAGAGTTCCCTTCACTGGAACTAAGGGGCCAAGCCCAACCCCTGAAAAACAACCCCACACCATAATCCCCCCTCCACCAAACCTTACACTTGGCACAATGCAGTCAGGCAAGTGACGTTCTCCTGGCAACTGCCAAACCCAGACACGTCCATCGGATTGCCAGATAGAGAAGCATGATTCATCACTCCAGAGAACACGTCTCCACTTCAGTCCAGTGGCGGCGCGCTTTACACCACGGCATCCAACGCTTTGCACTGCACTTGGTGATGTAAGGCTTGGATGCAGCTGCTTGGCCATGGAAACCAATTCCATGTAGCTCTCTATGCACTGTTGTTGTGCCAATCTGAAGGCCACACAAGTTTGGAGGTCTGTAGCTATTGACTCTGCAAACAGTTGGCGACTTCTGCGCACTGTGCGCTTCAGCATGCACTGACCCCGCTCTGTCATTTTACGTGGCCTACCACTTCGTGGCTGAGTTGCTGGTGTTCCCAGTTGCTTTCACTTTGTTATAATACCACTAACAGGTGTACGTGGAATATTAAGTAGCAAGGAAATTTCACGGACACTGAATCCAATGATTTGGTGGGGTGTCCCGATACTTTTGGCAATATAGTGTAGCTTAAACCTATTGGCTTTAATATCACTTGAACTAAATAAACATTCACATCAGTCATAAAAGAAATAACTTGAAAGGCTTGAAGCAAACATAACAACTCCTGACTGAGTTAAGTATAAAAATATATCTGAAATATGCTTGCTTTCAGACATCTGTTAATGATTTTGTGCCAAGCCTGAGCAATATTACACATTAAACTTCACTTCTAATGCTGTTGTTTTATCATTGCCTTTAAAGTGGACCTGTCACCTCCTCACCGATGCATTCAAGTAACTCCAACACTTACAGGATTGTCAGATGCATTGCTCCCCTCCATCACCTCTGCTCTCTCCTCCAGTCAACATTTCCTATGTTATCACATGAGCACAGCAGCACAACCGATTGGCTTCTTGTGCTGCTTCTGAGCCAATCTGAGCTCTGCTACGTTGTAGACATGTGCAATTCGTTTGGGAAAAATTTGTTTTTCGAACAAATTTTCGTTATTCGGAGATTTGGATGTATACGAATTTCCGCATAACAGAAATGACAAATGAAAATCAATCTGAAATTGCAAAAGCGATATTTCGCAGGAAATTCGTCAGCGGTAATCTGTACGACTTTTTGTTGGTGGACAAATTTTCTTTGCAGCAAAGTGACATTGAAATATAAAATATTTTTTTTCCTTTCTAATGTCACTGTGCTGCAAGGAAACGAACTATACGGAAACGGAATTTCGTATAGACTACCGCTAACGAATTTTGTCTGAATCCGAATCCCGAACCAAATTGACTTTAGGACCCGAATCCCGAAAAACTAAATAACGCAAAATCCGAATCAAAACTAAACAAAACAAATTTTTTGCTGGTGCACATGTCTACTAAATAGGTGACTGCAAGAGGCCGATGACCAGGGCCGGATTTCCCACAAGGTCAACCAAGGCCCAGCCTCGGGGGAGCAGGGAGTAGAGGGCAGTGTGGAATTCCTATCTCCCAATGCCCAGGACATGCAGTTGCGGGCGCCGGGCTGGTAGTTGTTTTCTACATTTAGCCCTGCAAATGTACAGCGGGGAAGCTGCCGCTTGAGGCCCTGCCGATGACAAGTCAAATTCAGGTTCTTACACTGCTTGCAATAAAAAAAAAAATTATGGATGTTTTATTGAATACAGAACTGCATTGTTTGTACCATTTGCCTGGAGGTCAGCTGTAAGTGGATATAAGATGATAATACAATATATGATATAGTCACCTATTTCTTTCCTTGACAGATGTTACCTTTGCAGTTAAGCTTGCAGAATATCGATTGAGAATGGGTCAGGGGTGACATTCTACATCCAGAGGAACCAAAAGTTATATAATGAGTGGAGCCATTCAAATATATTGCTTAACCCCTTGAGGACCGAGGCCTTGTGTTCGTTTTTTTGCTGACATGTTATAATCCATATTTTAGGCCTGAAAATTACATCAAACCCCCACACATTATGGGGGGATTTATTAAACTGGAGCAGACAAAGTCTGGATCAGATTTGCACTGCAGCCAATCAGCATCTGTTTTTGATTTTCAAATCTTACCTGAGCAAACTGAAGAGAGATGCTGATAGGTTGCCATAGGCAACTGCTCCAGATTCTGTTTGCTCCAGTTTTGATGAATTCACCCCCCCCCTATATATTTTCTGAAAGCCAAGACCCTGTAGAATAAAATGGTGGCAGTTGCAAATGTTTATGTTACACAACATTAGCGCAACCTATTATCAAACCTAATCATTTTGTGAAAAATGAACTGAAGTTACATTTAGTGCTCCAAAACACTATATAAACCATTTTATTTTATAAAATATAAAAGATGAGGTTACAACGTGTAAATAGATACCCAACATGCCCAGGTTAAAAATTGTGTGCATCTGTGAAACTGCAACAAAATTCAGCACCCCAAAAAGTCCCTAGACGACGCTATAAAAACCCAAACAGGTCATAATTTTAGAAATACACATAAATATCAGCCCTAAAATTATTGATCTCACTCTGGGGTGTGCAGTGATACACAACATGTGCAGCACGATCGTTGTTTTCGCACGTAGGCGCAACCGTCGCATGTTTACATGAAGATGCGCACACTTGTTAGGGCGGGGGACTTTAAAATTTAATTTTTTGTTTATTATTTGTATTTAATATTTTGTTTAATATTGTTTTTAAAACTGTGTTTTTTTAACTTTAATAGCTATCACATAGGGGACTTACAATCCCCCCTATGTGATAGCATATTGGCAGTGACAGGTCCTCTTTAAGGTGATACTCGGGGTCCGAAAGACCCCTAGTGTCACCTTTCCCCTTTAAATAAGCTATTGAGGTGCAGATCGCACTTCAATAGCTTATTGCTGGGCTTCAGGAGCCCAGCAATGACAGCTATAGGACCCAGAAGTGATTTAATATGCGACGATCCCGGACCCATAGAACGGGGAGGAGAGCGGGGAACGGAAGTTCCCCGCACTCTTCCCCAGCTTCCCGCCGGCACCCGACATGCCAGTCCTGGGCCCGCAGCCCGGAAAACGCGGTGGGGGTGTTGGGCGGGGTCGGTGGCCACCTTACCGGCCCGTAGACGTGATCTGGCGACAGCTGAGTCGCCATAATCACTTCTGCACTCTACTAATATGAACAGAGTCCCGGCAGGAGTCTGTTTAACCCCTTAAGGACCCATGACGGAATTATCCCATCATGGGTTGTGAAGAGGTTAATGGCCAAACCTGTGAGCACCAAATGCCTTTGCAAACCCAAATAGTATGCTGTACATAACCTGAGCAGACCCAGCAGGCCCCACTCACTACGGGAAACTACAGGAGGCAGGAGTCTGTTTAACCCTTTAAGGACCCATGACGAAATTATCCCGTCATGGGTCATGAAGGGGTTAATGGCCAAACCTTGTGAGCACCAAATGCCTTTGCAAACCCAAATAGTACCTTGTGAAAGTAGCAGTGACATCATCACTGTGCTGTACATAGCTTGAGCAGACCCAGAAGGCCCCACCCACTACGGAAAACTATAGGAGGGGGCGGAGACAAGATCAGTCACCCTGCACAAGGAGAGTGAGCAGCAGAGACCAGTCTTTATTACAGGAAGTTTCAAGTTTCACACAGATGTGGAATAAATACACAAAGCTCACCGAGATTCAAGATGAATACACATGACTCTTGTACGAGGACAATATTTCTTATCCCGGAGTTCAGCTCTAATACTTAGCAGCTAGCGACTTTTTGCTATTATATCTTTTTAAAGCAATTTCATAAAAACATTCTGGATCTCGAAGGGCCCATATCTGTGGGGGTTGGTGCAATGCAAGCTGTGATATTTTCTTGCAGTCTTGGTGAATTGTGGTTTTAGCACATTTATAATTGTACATTTTTTTTTGTACAGTGGTAGGTGTGATTTTGTTGCGGAGCTCAGGGTTTAGCAGTAACACCACCAACTGGCGGGAAGTGTAGACATCATTTTGTTACAAATTAAGGCATGCGAAGAAATAATGAAAAAGAAACAAAACAATGGAAAAAACAAAAGTGGTGACAAAATGTTGACAGTAAATAATGCCCAAAAAATGTTTTCTTGCAGCATAAGTAACCGCGATCACTAAAACTTCGAAGGAGCTTTAACATGTCAGTGCTGTTTCAAAGGTCATTTTTATCCCACTCCTGATAACCATATCCATCTAGAAGTTTGTAAACTTACTTATTGAAGATGCCCATAAGATGTACTTCCTCCATGCACTGACACCATTTCACTCAGCCCTGTGAATATGATCTTCCTGGTCTCACCACTGTCACAGAGCCTTCTGAACTACAAATCAACGTCTGAACAATGTAACATTATCAGTGCTTGCTGGAAGCAATGCATGCTGGGATATGTAGTCTTGAGAAATGGAGATTCAATCATATCCAGCAGCAAGGAATGAGATGCAAAGCACACTGGGAATCCAGGAAGTTGTTGAAAGTTATCGGCAGACACAAGGCAGCACTCACTACATAAAAGGACATAAAAGAAAAAAATATGCTTTTTGGTAGGCATACTGGCTTCCCAGCCAATAAGCATCGAGCTGGCTTACCGGCCAATCAGGAAGGGGGGAGACTGGTCCTTACCCATTGCCCAGCTTCCTGATTGGACAGAAAGCCAGGTCCATGCTATTTGGCCGGCTCGAAGCCAATTGGCTGGGAAGCCGCCCGGCTTCCTGATTAGCAGGGGAGCCGGCTCCATGTTCTCTCGCGGCACTGCCGGTGTTCTATCAAAGATTCTGACTGCGTTAGAATGTGTGACCGGTCACGTGGTCACACAAACATAATCACGCCCACTTTTTCAGCAGTGGAATATGTGATCGGCAAAAGGCGAAGAATTCCAACGCTTTCTCAGCTTTTCCAGGGCAGATCGGCACCGCAGATAGTATGTGCAGGAGAACCGATCTGCCCTGGAACAGCTGATCAGTGCTGAAATGTCACTTCTATCTGAGATCGCAGTCACAAAGTCACATTTCAAGACAGATCAGCTGTTCCAGGGCAGATCGGTCCTCCTGCATATACCATCTGCGATGCCAATCTGCCTTTTGCTGGTCACATTTTCCACCGCCGAAAAACTGGGCGGGATTGCGTTAAAATGTGTGACCACGTCACCGGTCACACATTCTAACGCAGTCACAAACTTTGGCAGAACACCAGTCAGGGGAACAGGGGCGTCCTGAGGCTGGGTGACTCCCGGAAACATCACTGCGCATGCCCGTGACGTCACCACACGTGTTCGCGATGATGTCATCGCCCTCGCGCGGCGATCTTCTGATACCTGCCCGCGGCCATCTTGGTGATGGACGCCGGCAGAGAGAGGAGGGGACAGTCACCCGGCGGGATAAGGTATGCCGCCGGGTCCCCTCCTCTCTCCTGATATTGTCAGGCGTTCGGTCCATGACCGAGCGCCCGACTTTTCAGAGGGGGGTGACACTAAAATGACTGTCAGTCATTTTGGTGTCAGCCCTCCAATGTGACGCCACTGCAGGGGAAATCTCCCTCTGACCAGAAGTTCCAGTATCTGGGCTAAGTATCGGTGCATTTGGGCTACATGAGTACTTGTCCAAATTCCTGTTATCGGCAACAATACCGATAGTAGTATTGGTATCGGTGCATCCCTACTTTTTTTTTACATAGGAGCCTGTAAAGCATTGCAACTGTGAACAGTGGATTGTGAGTGCAATGCTCTGGCTCCTCCTTCCATCCAACCTCGGTATGGACATTCAGTGACATGAACAGGAGGAAGTATGGATGGGTGCTAGCACGATGATCTGATTGTACATGCATTCCATTGAGAACTACAATCTCTGCAGTATTGGCTGGTGGGACTTGTAGTTTCTACATTCACAGCACCTGTGAGTATAAAAAAAATCTTCTTATAAACATGATAGGGTCTTTTTAAAGGAAACCTGTAGGTAGGGAACTAGAGAGACTGCCATTGCTGACCTCTGTTATAATACTAGGTACCTGGTTATCATGCTGTTCTAGTGGCTTCATCACTTTCTTAGTCACTGACTTTTCTTATCTGTATGCTTATTCCAAACTCAAAAAGCATTGATGCCAGAGAAAGCCAGGCAACTAGCATTCTTTGAAGGAGCTCAGCAATGGCAGCGCTCACATTTTTCCCACTAAAACATTTTTTAGAAAGCTGCCTGTTAAGAAAAGTGTTGAAGCTGAAATCTAAGCATACGAAAAAGACACGAATTAAAGTGACAACTCAGGAGTTAAATCTTAAAAAATGAATTCAAGTACCTTGACTTTTAACAGATATTGTATCTTATTTGTGTATCACTGGGCTGTAGATCCTCAAATCATCTCTGAATTGGTGATGACACTGTCCTTCCACTTTTCTCTCTTGAAGAGCCTTTGTAGGTGAAGGATCTTTCGGCATCTGATATACTTCTGGGAGAGCTGAATTTGTGGTCCCCCGCTGAACGCTGTGGTTCTGCCCTCCAGCACCTGCACTACTATTGTGTCCTGTAGAGATGGAACCGGCTGATGGAACCACAGAAATGACAGATAGATCCACAGGGATTAAACCAATGGATGGAACTGCAGAGATGGACGGGTTGGAACCAACTGATGAAACCAAAGGCATGAAGGGGATGAAACTGACCGATAGAATCACAAGAATGGAACCGGCAGATCGAACCACAGAGATGGAGGGGATGTAACCGGCAGATGGAATCACAGGGATTGAACTGATGGTTGGAACTGCAGTGGTGGATGGGTTGGAATCAACTGATGGAACCACAGTAATGGAGGGGATGGAAGTGACAGACAGAACCATGGGGATTGAACTAAGGGATGGAACTGCAGTGATGGACGGGTTGGAACCAACTGATGGAACCACAAGGATGAAGGGGATGAAACTGACCAATAGAATCGCAAGGATGGAACCGACGGAGCGAACCACAGAGATGGAGGGGATGGAACCGACAAATGGAATCACAGGGATTGAACTGAGGGATTGAACTGCAGTGAAGGATGGGTTGGAATTAACTGATGGAACCACAGGGAAAAATGGGATGGAATCACAATGATAGAGGGGGTGGAACCGATGGATGGAACCACAGAGTTCAGCAGGGAACCAGGAATCTGATACTTCTGAAAGTATGTCAGATGCTAAAGATTTTTCAGCCACCAGGCTCTTTAACTGGGCAAAGATCAGTGCCAAAATGGCAGCAGAAAGGGTAAGTATAAACTTTTTTTTACAGACGGCCCTTATTTTGGAGTTTTCATTTGACCAAAAGAATCACTTTAAGCTTCTGTAAATCCCATGGTACCCTTTGACCTACAGCTCAGAGGGCACTGCACAGGGTTAAGGTGTTTGTGGCTCCCGTTCTCAAAGAAGTCCGTCTTGCTATTCATTTCTGTGCTTTTGGTCTAATCTGGATTTACATTCAAACACCGGTTAATTTAAGTACCACACAGCAATTACTCTGCACACTGTAATCCTACTTATTGTAGTAACATTTATATACTAAGCTCCCGTTAACCATTTTTTAGACCTAGACGGATTTGTTAAAATAGTAATCCTGATTTGATGACATCTAGCCTGGCTTTAAATGAAAACTATAGCTGATCAGGTTGGCTCTAGGTTTCCTTTTCCATAATTGTTTGGATGAAACAAATATGTGCTGAAAGCTTGGTGACCATTTCTAGATAAGATCACAGTGACTTTAGGAACACACATTTTCCTAAAGTGTTTGGGCTGATCGGTTTTTATTTTCCCAAGTGTGGGCTTTCACTATGAAGTGTTTTTATAAACATTATTGCACTGTGACTAATTTTAATTTAATTTTAAAAGACCCAATATATGACCTCGAGTGCCAAATTTTTGGTTTATATTTAAAAATCATCCATGGCTTTTAAATGTTCCTTGTAGCCAGCTAACAGTCCTTGTTTCCTAGCTTTAGAATTGTATTTCCCTAATCTTACTTGCAAATTATTTTTCCTTGCAGAATTATTCTTAAGTCGTCTTACCTGCCCTGCATGTTTGACATTTACCTTCAGATTCTCCAGAATTGATAGTAATTTGATTCAGCAAATAAATATTAATTGTGCATTAAATCTGCAGGACCAGACCATGTTTAAGTTTATTCCTTGCAGAGGCCATGTTATCTTTTGACTTAGAAATTGAACAGAACGTGTCATTTTGCCGGGGATGCCTGGATTTTATCATACTCATAAAAACTGTAAATCATGTATGACCTCTGGGTTCTCTCCCCTGGTAATGGCAGACAGCAGTCTGAAGCTGCTCTTCATTTTCTTCTCCAGTTTGGATGACTGGTCTTGTGTCCACCAATCATGTGACATCACAGTTGAATGCTGCAGGACCCTGTGAGGACTTTGTGATTGGACTCTTTCCAACAGCCAATGGGCAGTGCCCATGTCATAAAGAAGTGATATAAGCGCTGCAGAAAGGGCACACCCACACCACAGAGCAGAAGAAAGAAGACCCGGGAACCACACTATGGAGCAGAAGAAGGAAGACCTGGGAGCCACACTACAGATCAGAAGAAAGAAGAAGACCTGGGAACCACACTACAGAGCAGAAGAAAGAAGACCTGGTAGCCACGCTATGGAGCAGACGAAGAAAGACCTGGGAGCCACACTGCGAAACAGAAGAGAGGAAACCAGGAAACCACACCACGGAGTAGAAGAAAGAAGACCTGGTAGGCACACTATGCAGCAGAAGAAAGAAGACCTGAAAACTACACTATGGAGCAGAAGAAAGAAGACATGGGAGCCCCACTATGGAGCAGAAGAAAAAAGACCTGGGAGCCACCCTACGGAACAGAAGAAAGAAGACCTGGGAACCACACTACGGAGCAAAAAAAAGAAGACCTTGGGGCCATACTGCGGAGCAGAAGAAAGAAGATCCGAGAACCAGTTTGCCACATGAGAAGCCAATTGAATGGCTTTGTTTTTTGTACATATAACACTTGTTTGCACCTTTTTGTATCTATTGTTGAATTTCAGTGCTACTGATCTCCTGCATCAACTATCAGCATTTTCTTGTCTACATGTACTCCAGTGATGTCTGCAAGGCATTTCTCTGAATGGGTTTTCTGACAACATTGGACCATGCATGTGCAATGTGTATTGAAAAAGCCATTTGTAGTATCAATTGAAAGCCTGTGTGGCAGGGTGACAATGCAAGAGAACAGTTGGCAGACAGGTGCACAGAATTGTCATCCTATGCCAGAAAGTTCCTGAACATGGACCTTCAAGGCAGGATCACTAGATATTTATTTTAATGAAAGGTGCAGATTAAGAAAAAAATGACAATGATTTGAAATTACATAAGCATGTTAAACCTTATATGAGATTTCAGTGTTTGGGTTTACATGTATTTTAAATTCCCATTCGATGTCAATGGAATGTCTTAATACAAATCATGTCAAAGCGCAAAATTATTATTATTATTATAATACAAGATTTATATAGCGCCAACAGTTTGCGCAGCGCTTTACAATATAGGGAAGACATTACAATCACAATACAAATCAAGACAAGATGGTAAGGAGGGCCCTGCCCCTGAGGGCTTGCAATCTAAAAGATAAATAATAAATGTGCATTACCACAAAATGAGAGGTGTAAAAACCCGGGTCTCTTCACACTGTAATGCCCACTCGATGTTTGAGAACAGGGAAAAGATTTCAATGTAAAAAAGTTTTATTGAAGGTTGCATGACAGTATAAGAGTACGTATAAATAATAGCACACATAGCTCAAAATTCAGAAATGCATTGTGCACATGAAAAATTTCACATGTGGGCAATGGTAATTTTACTGAAGACAAAGGGATTTTCTACAAACAGGGTCCTTCTGAATATGGACAAAGATGGACAGGCTAAATTTTTATGCAAATTGGGGAATGGTTGTCAGTCCAGATTATGGCAAAAAAAAGGAGAGCCTATGAGGTGCCAACTGCGCTGTACTGAGTGGATGGAGGGCAGGTGGCAACAGTAAAAAAATGTTTACATAACATCGTTTTCCAATTCATCAAAGAAAAGCCTGGGAGGGTAAAACAAACAATTTAGAACTGGTAAAGGATGCATTTAGCTGTCTTTTAAACTGGAGAATCACAATTTGTTGCTAAAATGAATATGTAATGGTTTTGTACTGTATATGATTTCTTTATATATTAATTGTGGTCAGGACTCAGGTCTAAAAATATATTTTTAAAAATAAATTAAGTTTTATTTCTTTGGATAAATGTGAAATATTGCATATGAAAATATTATTTCCAGGCAACTTGACAAGACACTGTCACTTTGTCCATTCAGGACAAACCAATAATGTCTCCTTATGGTCCACCACCGATGTGAGGAATATTAACTGACCTGCGCTCCCACGCCACTTTCTTTCCCTCACCTTACGGATGCATTCACACCAGAATCAGAACCAGAAACACAAGTCAGCGGGGCTGCATTGACTTGAGTTTGCATAGTGCATTGGCATCCATTGCGTTGCCTTATGGCTTTTTTTTTACACTAAGGTATATAAGGTATTGGGTCTGCCTTAAGTTGATATGAGTTAGTAGTTCACACCAGTCCATTGCGTTGAAAAAATGTAGAGACTGTTATACTTTTTTTTTCTGTGGAGGGCAGCGCAACGCAATGCAGCACACTGGTGTGAACTGCACCCATTCACACCCATTAATTTTCAGATGTCCTTGCATTAGCATCCGTTGAAAAACAGATGCCAACACATCTGGTGTGAATGGGGTTTCTGGGTATGGATGAGCATGTGACCTCCTAATGTGACAATGTCAATTGGCACCAGGTCCCTGTTCTGTGAAGGGGCAGTAACGCCATCCACCTGGGTAAGCTCCAACACCTTGACCCTAAATGGGTAGGTGAGACTGACTATTTAAAGATCCAGAAGAAAAATTAGATAAATGAGCGTTGGAAAAGTGTCAGAATTCTTTATCTCTGTACTTGTTCTTAGTCAGCTGCTCAGAAAGCATTGAAGGCAAAGCTTCAGCATGACAACCGGGAAACTTGTTTTCTTAAAAGGAGAGTGTTCTTAAGTATATAGCAAGTCTACACCCATAGTTGAGTTCTATGTAATAATGGATCATCAGAAATAAGGTGTAAAGGCCAGGTTCTTTTCCTTATCACTGAAAGACCAGGCTAAATACCTGCGGTAGTGGTAGCTTGTGGTATTTCTAACACAGTGGCAAATTAAGCTGTTTGTTGAATATGTGGAATAAGAGCCCATTCACACGTCACTTTACCACTGCAAAGTATTGTGTATATGCATTGGCAATTATTTGGAATATACACATACAGTACATCACACACCTGCGTTACAGCACCCAGTAGCGTACCACAACATCCAATGTGTGTTGCATAGTGGGGCACTGCGGTGGGAAAAAAATGGTAAAGGAGCTATTTTTCCTATGTTTGGGTAAATTTTAAATGTTGCATGCCACAACACCAGATAAAGCACATTGTGGCACATGCAGGGCTGTATTTGGTGAATGACATTAACATAATATTGCCATTTGACCATATGGCAGTGATGTTAGAAAAGTATCTCACCCCTTAGTTTATATTTAACCCCATGTCACTTTCGGGTTTGGAGGAGCTCAGGTTCGAACAGGGTTTGGTCCAAACCTGAGCTAATCCAAATGTGGCTCCAAAAAATAATAATGTCTGGGTGCTAGGATGATGTCATTCCAGCATGCATGAGTAGGAGTTACTGTATGTTATTAGTAGTCGGTCAATGAACAATGTATAAGAAGCAGTGTGGTGGTAAGGTGATGGGGATGGTGAAGTTGTCAGCGCTGCAGGAGGGCAAACCCAGAGCCAGAGGTAAGCCTGCCATTATGTGCAAGTATGCTATGCATGCTTGCACTTCATGGCAAGAGCTGCCACCACTTACCCACAATGCAGATCTACTTTAACAAAAGAATTCCTATTGAAAAATAACACAAGGTTTGGAGAAGGGGCTTATACAGACAACTACTGAGATTAGATGCAAGATTCTGTCCTTTTAATTTCTCTGGTACTCCAATTCCAGAATACATTAGGTGAGTGGTGAATAAGAACCCCCCTCCATTTCCATTCCAACTTTCAATGTCATCACTGGAATGGAATTTGTAGAGAGCGAGAGTGGCACAGTCCCAGCAGCCTTTGAGAGTCAACGATTACTGAATGTTAATGATCATTGTTATGAGGACAATTCATTCCCTGCCACCAATAAAAGGACAGAAACACATTACTGCAGAAAGGGGACTTATTGTCTGTTGATTAAACCACCCCCACCGTCACCAGGGCGTAATTTGTTTGGCAACAGAAGATATACAACATGACTAACAATAAGTCATCAGTGATCAAATGATTCATCAAGTCAAAATGTCAAAATAAAACAGTTCTTGGTTAACAACAAGGGATTTTAAAGGGAACTTCATGGCTTTTAGCCTTTTTGAAATCTATCAAAGTAAAGTAATACCATCTTGTCTTGAATTGTATTGCAATTGTAATGTATTTCTTATTGTAAAGCGCTGCACAAACTGTTGGCACTAGATAAATTCTGTATACTAATAATAATAATAATAATAATGTGTTATTTTCTATTTGTATTATTTTTCTTCCTTATGTTATTTTGGTATAAAGGAGTAGCACATGTGCTTAAAGTAGATGTAACCACTAACTAAAGTACTGTGTACCATAAACATTTACTATTTCTTTTGCATGAAATACTTATTTTCACTTTTTTCCTATCCTTTGCTTCATATCAACATAATGCAGCCTCTTTACAGTCACTTTCTGTCTACATACACTCCAGTGATGGCTGCGTGGCATTTCTCAGAATGGGTTTCCTGAACGTGACAACAGTGGACAGTGCCTGCATAATGTGTGTTAACAGAGACACTTGTCAATAGGGATGCACCAATACCGTTTTTTCTATATCTAGTACAAGTACCAATATTTTTTTGGGCACTCGCCGACAGTGGCGTCACAAGTGGGGTGCGGGGGGTCCGGCCCACACCCGAGGGACAACATTGGAGGGGTGACACCAAACTGACTGAAGCCTGCTCCCCGGCCAATCAGGAAGCCGGGGGCGGGTAATGTTTGGTGTCACCCCCTCTAAAAAGTCGGGGCACTCGGTCATGGACGGCAGGGTGTCACCCGGTCTGCGCTCTGGGTGACACTCGGCCACGGGACGCCCCTGCACGCCGATACCCAATACCGATACCAGAAGTCCCATTAAGGAAGCAGGGTGGCGTGTAATGACTAGCCGCCCAGCTTCCTAAATAGCTGGGAAGCCGGGCGGCGTGTAATGACTCGCTCCCTGGCTTCCTGATTACCCGGGAAGCCGGCTCCATGCTCCCTCGTCACCTTGTGATGAGGAAGCATGGAGCCGGCTTTCTGGCCAATCAGCAGGCTGGGGGGCGGGTAATGAACCGCCGTCTGGCTTCCTGGTTGGCCAGCTTCCAGACCAATCAGGAAGCCGGGCGGTGAGTCATTACGCACCACCCGGTTTCCGGATTGCCCGGGAAGCCGGCTCCATGCTCCATTGTTACCAAGTGACAAGGCAGCATGGAGTCAGCTTTCTGACCATTCAGGAGGCAGGTGGACAGGTAATGACTCGCTGCCCAGCTTCCTGATTGGCCAGCTTCCTGAACAATCCAGAAGCCGGGCAGCGAATCATTAAATGCAGCCTGGCTTCCTGATTGGCTGGGAAGCTAGCTCCATGCTCTCTCATCACCAAGTGACAAGGGAGCATGGACCCAGCTACCGGGTCAATCAGGAAGCCGGGGACCAGTCATTACCCGCCCCCGGCTTCCTGATGGGCCGGGGAGCAAACACAGCTGAGCAGAAATGCACAGCCCTGGAAGAAACTCTTCAAAAGGGTAGGTTAAAAAAAAAGTATTTAAAAAACAAAATAATATGAAGCACTGAATAGTAAATAAGTCTCTTTACAAACATGGATTTACCTCTTTAGGGTTTTAACCCTTCTCCTTTATCTCCATAATGGTAAAAGAAAAAAAAAAGGTTTTGGCTGAAGTTCCACTTCACTTTTACCTTTGTAACTGGTACAAAAGGCTTGTGCTCAATTTCAGTGATGGGCTCTCATAAACCAGCTGTCTTTCGTCTAGTCCTGCTGCAGCAGGAGAAATCTCATTCTTCCATCTACATTATTCCCAATGCAAAGAAAGAGGAAATAGTCCAATGGGCAGAGCAGCATTCTCCTCTGAATGACCTTGGTAAGTTGGAAAAGGGGTGGATTCTGGTATAGAGACACCAGAGTTCCAAACAGATAAAAGGAGATGGTGGATATGCCCACTTGCTGGCATCCATCCTACATTGAAATATTCCCATTTTCTTGAGAAGCTTGGTACTGTGCAGGTGAATTTTTCATACAATGTAAAGGTTGTTTAGCAAAATTTTGGTAAATGTTTACTTTTTTCTGGATAGATGACATGATGAAAGATAGATAGATAGATAGATAGATAGATAGATAGATAGATAGATAGATAGATAGATAGATAGATAGATAGATATTGCCAGGTGCTGATATTAAAGTAGTATTAAACTCTCAAAATTGGTTCCAATAATGAATCCAGATCATACAAGTATAGATTGCCCAGCAACATATTTCTTTTAATTTTTGCCCAACCACTTACAGTCATCATGTTTCCAAACAGCTCCAACTCTCTCAGCTCCTCTTACCTGAACTTCCTGTCAAGTACAAGATCATAAGGGATGGAGCAGTCTCCAGCAGCCGTCCATCTACTAGCTTGGGAAAGGGAGAAGGTGTGAGGAAGGAAGGAGGAGTGGTAGAAAGGGAGCAGGGGAGTGTCTTGCCTTGTGGAGACACACACACAACTTACTAGAACAGACAAGGATGTCTCCATAGGACCCTGCAAGAGAAAGGAGCCACCCTAAAACAGGATTTCAGGGTCAGTGCTCAGGGGTGCTGATTCTGCAGGAAACTAAAACTTGAAAACATCAAGGAGCACCATCCATTGTAAGTGATTTTAACAGCATCTGAAATAGATTAAAGGAGAACTATGGGGTTAAGGCTTTTCCCCATAGTTCTCCTTAGGGTAACGGGAGGACACAAACTAGCGTCCTCCCGTCACCCTAGGCTCAGTATACCACGAGCTACAGCTCGCGGTATACTGAGACGCCGCAGTATACCGCAAGCTGCTGCTCGCGGTATACTGAGACGCCGCAGCTGAAGCGGATCCCGACAATTGTGCCGGGATCCACCCAGCTGCGTGACTGACAGCTGCCCAGATGGCAAGGATAACTTGCCACAAACTTGTGGCAGTGTGAAATTGTAATTTTGTTAACTTGCTGCACATATTCCTGGCAAGTTGTAGACTTGCAGAACACTTGCAGCACAAGTTCTAGGTGACACTTTTTGAATTTGTAGCAAATTTGGCAAGTCTACAGCAAGAGTCCTGCAGGTCTTAGCAAGAGCTCTGCAAGCTCACTGATCTGCAGACTTGCAATGCAGACTTGCTGTAATCGTGCAACAAAATTGTGAAGCTTGGCAGGTCTGCAAGAGTTTAGCAAGTCATTTTCAAACTTGCAGCACAATTGCTTGCTATCTGGGTGGCTCTGCCTATCTAGAGGCAGAGCCAGCTGTACCCGTCCCCTCCCCCGTCCGTTCCGCCAGTGAGCGCTGGCGGATCGGAGCGGGGAGGGGGGAATCCAGCCCCTCCCCTGTCACGGCAGAGAGCCGTGACAGGATCGAGAGGTGAGCGAACGCCGGTATGTGTTCGCTCACCTCCCGATCTACTAAGCCGACCTGTGACAGTCTCATTGTCACAGGTCGGCTAGAACTATGAGGTGAGTGAAAAGCACTCACCTCATAGTTCTCCTTTAAGAACTTTTTGACTTAATATCACTTTAACTGTCGAGTGGAAGACTGCTTACTATATTTAAATCAACTGATCCAGTGTTGCGATAAGAATCATGGCATCCCTCCTATGGCATTCCTCTAGACACATTGCAGCCTTTACAACTGTATCACCAAAGGTGAAATGCTGTCTGCAGTAACCTAAGGGTTTTACTAAGGAAGTTTAATTTCAAGGTGGCTCTGTGTAGCAGTGCTATCTGCTAAATCACATATATTCCCCTTACTATAAAAGAACACAAATTAGTATAGTCATCATTGCAACAAATGAGATTCTTCTGACACGTAGTTACACGCTAAAGAAGCTGCATCATTGTTTATGATGATTAAAGTCCCACAGTCACAGCACAGACTGGATCCCTGTAACCAGCTGATGTACAAGAAGCTTTCTGTTAGGCAAATTAACCTCCCACCTCTAATTCTCTGTCTCAGCTTCCAGGCTGGCTCAGAGAACTACACTCCCAGTGAGGGAGTCAATTAAAAGGTTGTTCTGTCAATAGGGTCAGTCGCTGTCTGTGTGTAGCGCAGAGTTCCCAGTCTCACAAGGCTTAGTTGTAAGGATGCCAGACAAGGCGGTCTGTATAATTAATTGTGGTGGATCTGGCCTTGTTAGTGCACACCAATCAATACATTGGCTCAAGGCTCATTATGTTCTTGTTGTAATTACTTTACAACTTGACACATCTCATTCATTATTCAGCAGTTGCCACAAACATTGGGCAGAAAGCGCAATTCTGCAGCTTTGTACGCCGCCACTGCATGCAACAGAACTTTTATTTATCTTAAAGAGGATCCATGTGACAAACAATAGTCACTATTACAGTTTCTAGTGATGAAGGGCCTCGGGGCCATGTCAGGAAACACATATTGAATTACTTACGTGGAGCTCCTTAGCCTCCAGTGGTTCCAGGCCTAGTCTGTTGGGCATCCCACTGAACACCCAGCCCCAAAAGTCACCAGGGCCTCGGGTTACAGGGTGCATGGTCTCCCACCTTCACCAGGCCATCAGCTGGTTCCCAACCAAGCCGCCGCTCACATGTCTGCTCTCCAGGTGTAGGTTTACCCTCCATTCCATGGAATTAAATATACTCAATTTACTTTTATTTTTCATTTCTTGTTACTGCATGGAACATTGCATAAATACAGTTGATAGGCAAACATCTTTCCATCTTCCATGGCTGGCCAAGTTCGACTCCCCTAACCACCAAGTGGGATTTTTTATTCTCAGTATCTTCTAGCTAACCTGGTGGCGCTCCACTTGGGATACAACATATGGCTTTTCCTGAAGTGGATGTTGCACAGTGGGTCTATTGCATTTTCCTAACCCAAGCCCTAGTTTTCCTGCTAGATCTCAGACCAGACCTCCCTTTATTTCCAATCCTCTGATGACTGACTCGCTTCCTGAACTCACATGCATACTTTACTCCCTGACCTCACCCAAGCTACAAACCTATGCCTCCCTCCAAGAGGTAGAGAACCTGCTTAATTCCAGCAGGCCTTACACCCAGGTAACCCAAGCAGAGAATGCACACTTCTTGCTTAGGGTAATAATGATGCTGGTTTGCTTAGGAAGTTGAATTGGAAAGTGGTTGTTTCGATGATTTTACCAGTTCACTGAATGAACCATTCTACATGACCAGCAGATCGTCCGGTGTGGCCAAATTTGTGTTTAGAGCGAAAAAGGCACATCAATCACAGGTTCTCACATGAACTAGGTTGCTCATACTGGTTTGTCATCTGGACAAAGTGTGCTATGGTAATTTCTCCCCCTGCTTTTGAAGTACCATCAGTGCCAGATTTTTGTTCACTTCCACTGTCCAAATGAGGAGAGTAGGGATGCTCCCTCTTCCTCACTCATGAAAGCACCTGCTTTTGGATTTACCTTTTGGCAGACCCAAGCCTAGGTAAATATGTCTTTCAGAATGATGGTACATTTGATGTACATAGGAACATTTGCATTGTAAAGAGGGAGGTGTACATAACTACATCCTTTACGTACTTTAGGGTGGCTACTATATATAGGGATATAACTTAAATAATGTTTAACCTGTGGCCAGGCTATTCAAGTATTTACATATTATCAACAAGCAGTAAATTAGTTGCTTAACAGTGTCTGCCACTACAGAGGTCAGTAAGGATTTGTTTCAAAGCTAATTTATTGCATGTTAATATTATGTAAATACTTAAATGTCCATAGCTTGGCTACTGGTTTGCTTTCATGTGAATGAGGCCATTTTTCAGCTCTTTCTTCGCAATAGACAATCTGTCCATGTATGTATGGCTACGAGAACAGGACAGAGGAAAGACAGAGGAAAATCTGATGCTGGTGATCCATTGGTAAATCTTTTTCCTAATAACATTCAGTGATCTTATACTTTTCTACTCACTAATGATTTCCAAGCACCTGTAGAGACCATGGTTTCTACATCTCAAACAAGTACATACATAAGTACATACATGCCTCCCAACTGTCCCTCACCCAGGTGACACCATTGTAGGGGTGACACCAAAATGACTGACAGTCATTTTGGTGTCACCCCCTCTAAAAATGTTTGCACTCGGTCATGGACCGAGAGCCCGACAGTGTCAGGAGAGAGGAGGGGACCCGGCGGCATACTTCATCCTGCCGGGTGAACGCCCTCTCCTTGCTCTGCCGGCGTCCCCCACCAAGATGGCCTGCCGGCAGGCATCGCTTCTGTTACCGCGCATCTAATGCATGGACCGAGAGCCCGACAGTGTCAGGAGAGAGGTGGGGACGCGCCGGGTGAACGTCCCCTCCTTGCTTTGCAGGAGTCCATCACCAAGATGGCCCGCCAGCAGACGTCAATTAGATGACTGCACATGCGCGATGACGTCACTGCGGGGTGTCACCTGTCTCCACTCCGGGTGCCCCCATGGCCTCAGGATGTCCCTGTTTGGAACCAAAACCCTCTGTTCCAAATTCTTCCTCAGTTGTCCCTCCTTTTAGTCTGATGGACAGATACCTATGAAAAGGTTCTATTTAACTACCAAAAGTATTATTTTGCACTTAAACCTTCATCTTATGTTTGAATGATCTTGTTTGCTATTTGGAAAAGCCAGTATAAAGAAATGTAATAGTGGAAAAAAACAATTCTGGGTTTAACCAATCATTTTTGGTATATTATTCTTTATGGTCCACTGGGGGTGTAGCAGGTCCATTGTGCTTAGAAGATGTCCCTGTTTTTCATCTGAGAAAGTTGGAAGCTATGGTACTTTATGGTATATTCTTTTGTTTGTCACTTTGTTAAAGTTTTAAAAATAACAACTAGAATAAGAAAAACATACCCAGACATGATAACATTAACTATCTCTTTTAATAGCAACATAATGTGTTGATGCAACCGTCTAGCACAAAATCTGCACGTTTGGTGAGCCATAGCAGGAGCATACAAATATGATGATAAGAACATAAAAGCGATAACAGATTGTGATTCCTAGAGGATCAGATAAGCACTTTCAAATCGGATGAGTCGTCTAGTTAAAGGACACCTTTATAGCTGTCCCATGGTTTCCAAACAGAACATAAATTCTCCAATGTATTAGCCAGTGATGCTGTTAGAGATTCAGACATGCATTTGAGTCCTTGTGGGTATGTAAGACTTCTGTAGGAATCTTTTTTTTTTTAAGACCAGGATATCCCAAAACATAAACCTGCATTATGTGCAAGAGCTATTTAAATTGAAAACTCCAAAAGACTTCATTAAATGCATTTTGAAGGTTCTAATGTTATCTGAGCTTCTTGTAAACCACTGTTAAGCCCTCAGGGATGGGTAGCATTGTCAGCCAGTCAGGCTCTACATGAAGTCTGCAGTGCTGTTGATCTAACACTGGGGGCTTTCTGACAGGACAGAGTAGAGTGAGTACAGTAGTGACCTCATCAGTTTAAATTGTATTTCCACTTTCGCAGACAAATCGGGATCCATAAATCACATAGCATAACCTAAAAAAATGTTTTTAAAAAATGCTTCTGCTTTTACTTGGGTTAGGGTTTCTTGGCTTCTTCAGGGTTACATTTCTACTTGTTTCTCCTTCTTTGTGATGTTAAGAGGGGTTGTGCTTTTGTAGTAATCCTGTCTGTATTGCAGGGGCGTCCAGAGGCCGGGTATCACCCAAAACGGTTACTGGGTGACACTTTACCGTGACGTCACTGCGCATGCGCGGCGATCTTATTGACATCTGCCAGAGGCCATCTTGGTGATGGACGCCAGCAGAAAGAGGAGGGGACAGTCACCCGACGGGATAAGGTATGCCGCAGGGTCCTGTCCTCTCTCCCGAAACTGTCGGGCACTTGGTCCATGACCCGGGTCCAATGGTGTCACCCGGGTGCGGGCCGCACCCCCCTTGTGACGCCACTGCTGTATTGTGCTGGCTGATTTCATTATAATTTGTAAAGTACCATAGATTTGAACACTGCCTGTCCTAACAAAGGGTTAAAGGATTACAACCCTGGCTTGTACATTCAAATGTTAATAAAGTTAACGAGAGACACAATCCTCACATTTCAGTCCTAAGAAGGTGCTGAAAATAACCTGAATTCAGTCATGTTGTCTGCAGCAACAAAACATCTAAAAGGTAAAAAATATATTTTTATATTTTTTTTTATTGGTATGCTGTGTGAATAAGAACACATAACACACATAGACCTTTTCTCACTTTGACTGTAAAATTGGCAAAACACTTTACAGATGCTCTTTCATTATCCAGTGAACAGTGTATGGACAGGTTGTTGACCACATTGTGCTGCTTAACTGTACTGGAGGTCTGAGTGGGTCCTGGCATGCTTTCTGGCAGAGTTACCTGGGTCAGAAGACTCCTTGGAGGAGTGGGGATGAGGCGCTGGACTATGAACTTTCTCTAGTCAAATAGGAGTGATATTTGGGTTGATAATTCAGTTCCGGCAGCACTTCACATAACGGGGGGGTTCTCCAGAGGGAGTCATTTTCCAAGAATAAGAAATCCATGTGACTAAAAAGTAATCATCTCAACAGTCCCAAAAAAGTTTTTGGACTCTTTAGATGTTTACCTAGTGCCCAGTTTAGTCCTTATTCACATGGGTCACAAGACTGATTGAATGAAATCACAAATCTTTTTAACCAGTTGACATCCGCGGTGTTAAACCCCCTTCCCATCCAGGCCATTTTTCAGTATTCAGCGCTGCGGTACTTTAACTGACATTTATTCCGTCATGCAGCACTGTACTGAAATGAATTTTATACCCTTTTTTGGGGACAGATAGAGCTTTCTTTTGGTGGTATTTATTCACCACTGGGGGTTTTATTTTTTTACTATATTAAGGAAAAATTACCGAAATTTAAAAAAAAAAACAGTTTCCCCTATATTAAATGATAAAACATTTATTATTACCCAATTTTTTGGTAAAATATAAAAGATGGGGTCACGTCGGGTAAAAAGACACTAAACATGTCAAGCCTTAAAATTGCGTGCGCGCGCGAAACCTCAAAAAACGATAATACCCAAAATTGGCCATAGGCGACGCTTTAAAAGCTGTTACCGCTCATCAGTTTAGTGTTATCAGTGATTGATGGCCCTAAAATGATTGCTCTCACTGCGACGTTCGCGGCGATATGTAACATGTGTAGCGCAATTGTAATTTTTGCGCGCTGGGGCACCGGACGCGTATTTACGTTTATAGGCGCGTAAACGTGGGGGTGGGGGAGTTAAACATTTTGGGGGGGTTTTTTCCCCTTTTTTTATATGTGGCTTTTATTTTATTTTATTTTTTTATGTGTTACTTTTCTTTTTTTTTATTTATTTTTTTTTTTTTGCACTTATTGGTATTGCTATTATATAGGGGGATAACAACCCCCTATATAATAGCAAAGGCACACTGACAGGTCCTCTTTATGGAGATATTAGGGGTCTCTAGGACCCCTAATATCACCTGTGGACCCCAAAAGAAGCTGATGAAGCAGAGATGGGGGGCGTGATCGCCGCGAACGAGCACATATAGGCGATCGGCGGGCTATGGACCCGCTGATCGCCTATATGTGAAACACCCGGTAACGGGGGTGTGCATTGATCGGGACTTTTCTGCCCGTGCGCGCCCACTAGGGGGCGCGCGCGAGCAGAAAAAAATTGCCGTCTGGAGACGGCAACCCGCAGATGCTGCAGTGCCGTCCGTCCGTTTTTTTACTACGGGCGGACGGCAAGAGGTTAAACTAAGACAGTGTGCATGTATTTCAATTATGTATTTTGGTGTCTGTCTGGAGGTTTGTAAAGTAGTCACCGCTCCATGCTCGCTCCCATGATGGACTACAATCATAATACAAATTAGTAAACAAAAGATTGAAATGTAGCCCTTTATGGGAGCGAGCTTGGAGCGTGACTACTTTACAACACACACAGGGACCATGGGGAACAAAAGTAGCCACCCTACAGAAGGAAGGACAGTATCAGCACCAATTCAGAGATGATTGGACGATCTACAGCCGAGTGATATACAAATAGGATACATTTTTGTTAATAGTAAAGGTACTGGAATGCATTTTAAAATTTGAGTGTCACTTTCAAGTTATTCCAAATTAATGATTATATAGAATGTTTTATCATTTTCTTTTCATTTGTAAAATAAACGTCCTTCCAGTTCACCATACCACCCACAGTGATTAGAACATTGAAGAATCTCCCATAATCCTTTTCTAAACATCCAGACCTGTTTAATTCTAAAATTCCTCTTTAAGGAGTCTTATTTCCACTGCAGATGTACATTATCCAGAGTGGTTTCAATTTATCAGGTATGAATTGTTTACAGCAGAAAGATTTCCATCTTTCTCTCTCTTTAAAAAAAAATAATAATAAAAAATACATTTTAGCTTTTACAATTCTGCAGTGGTTCTGTCCTGACATGAGCCACAGTAAACTCTATTAATGGACTCTCAATTGCAAATCATTTTTTTTTTTAAATACGCTTTGCAGTATGTTTTACACAGTATTTATGGCCCTGTCTTGCCATTACATAAGCAGTTATTTTAGCTTTTAAATAGCAGTTTACAGAGGCCACAAATTTCAGCACTCCCAACACTGTGATTAGCAAACTGTATTTTCTAGGTCATTACAGAAAGTAATGCAGATAGAAATACATTTATTTTATCAGCCACCCTACCCTAAACTTTTTTTTCTTACAGCGGCCAATATAAATCCCTTGAGTGGTTCAGAACATATTTTCTGAGTTTGCAGAAAATAAGTTCAGTAAACCAGTGCCTAATCTGATTATAGAAGTGCACTTAGTTACTGTTATTAAATTGGTTTAAGAAAAAAAAAATACAAAAGATAAAAACATATGTTTTTTAAATACTGGAATGCCAAGCAAATTTGCAAAAGTAACCTTTTATTTTTTCATTTTGCTTGCTGTCCCCTGAGACCTATACTGGGCTTATTATGGATTCTGCCAGTTCACTACCCCCCTATGCTCTGCCAACTTCCTGTTTTCTCCAAGAGAAGGAGGAAAGAGGACATTTGCCCCTTATGCTCCACCAACTTCCACTTTCCTTAAAGGGAGAGAGGGAAGAGGAAATTGGCAGAGTATATGGGCAGTGAACTAAGAGTCTAGAAACATTCGAATTTCAGTGTATGCTCTGCCAACTTCCTCTTTCCTCCAAGAGAAGGAGGAAAGAGAAAATTGGCCCCTTATGCTCCCCCAACTTACTCTTTCCTACAAGGAAGGGAAGAGGTAATTAGTCCCGTATGCACTGCAAACTTCCTCTCTCCTCCAAGAGAAGGAGGAAAGAGGAAATTGGCCCCTTATGCTCCCCCAACTTCCTCTTTCTTTCAAAGGAGGGAAGAGGTAATTGGTCCCATATACTATGCCAACTTCCTCTCTCCTCCAAGAGAAGGAGGAAAGAGGAAATTGGCCCCTTATGCTCCCCCAACTTCCTCTTTCGTTCAAATGAGAGAAGAGGAAATTGGCAGAGTATATGGGCAGTGAACTAAGAGCCCAGAAAAATTCAAATTTCTGCATCTGCATGTCCCAACAAGCCCCCAAAGAAGGGGGAGATATCATGAGCCCCCAAAACACGTTTGCTGTATTTGCATTATCCTATTATGAACTAATAATAATATTAAAAGAATTTGGACTCTTGGACTTTTTCTTTGGCACTGTGAATAGAACTTGTGCAACTGGACCAACATGAGAGCTAGATAGCTAGCATTTCAGCAACAGCAGCCACCATATCATCTGAGTACAGCTTTCCTTTATGCATATTTGTTTGCCAACAATTATATAAAAGATATTCTACAGAAAATCTTAACAAATAAAAACATGGAAACATTTCTCCTACTGCATGCGAACATATACATAGTCACATTTTCGAAATGACATGGTGGAAAAAAGGTTAAGCGTCAGGAGCTGTCCTGTCCTAAGTTCTTATTCTGCTGTCTAATTATTCTTTTAATGACAAAGAATAGTTGCCATGACGACACTAGGAGCACATACAGTGCATTGATGGATATTGAGAGCTGGATAGAGAGTTTCATTAAGAGACAAAGTAGAGAGCGGAGTAATCTGTAATGAATGTAATGTATGTTGATTAGATCTCTATTTTACACCGTGGTAAAAAAAAAAACAACCCAGATATGCTTATTCAGCAAGGCAAAAAGCTATGAGAAAAGTGCACTGCAAGCCATTCAGATTCAAATTAAGGGGGTGTGGTCATTTCCTAAACGCTGCATGCCATATTAGTGGACAGGAAGCGATGGGTACAGAGACAAACAACTTTTTGGTGTTTTTTTATCACAGCAAGGCTGCAAATTTAAGTGATATTGCAGAGATCTTTCAATAGAAAGATCTTTGGGTAGTTGGACAGCCCTGCCTGTTTGGTCACCTTCTGATATCTATTTAAGTAGAAAAACATTGCAAGCAGAAAGGCATTTATTGCACAAGAAACTCTGGGCCAGATAAACTAAGATTGGTGGTTGTTGAGGAATTTGAAATGTCACACGTGGCAACTTATTTTGGCGCATCACATGCAAAATGAACTATAATGTCGCAGTGACTATACTTTATTTGGTGCGTAGCAGAATGTGTAACCATTTTGCTTGAACATCCTCTTAGTGCAGTGCTGCACATCTCTTATGCGCCAAACTTCGACAAGCTTATTTACTGACCCATGATGTGATCTGGTGCAGATTGTGAGAGTTTTTGTGCAAAAAGTAGCACTTAGGATTTTTTAAATAATTGGTGCACTGGTCACATCTTTCTTTTCAGACCCTTCAATTTGAAATATTATTTGGTGCATCCTTCACTTTCTGTCTGTGACTATGGTTACCATGAGAAATAGAGAGGATGAATCTTCCTAGCGGGGACATAGCAGTAAAGCTTCACAAAGGGTCTATCACCCCTCAATCCAAAACAAAAAAGAAAATACTCACATAATCTGAATGGACTTTAGATCAATGGTACAAGTGTAGCCGCCATCACCTTCTGTGATGTGGCTACTAGACATTTAGTGGTAGCCAGGACTGTAGTCAGCCTGGCTGGATTATAGTGGCAATTATCTGGTTATTTCAAGTGTTTGGCATTGTTTGTACCCCACTGGGGGAGGGTGATTACTGTCCCATATTGTGGGACAGCCAATGAAAGGCACTGTAGTGTATGTGCAGTACAGCAGCCAATCACTGGGTTTCTCTCAACCAGTGGTGCATGCTGGGATAGGGTACATATACTGGAGGGATTTGCCATATGCTCAGACCAGCCGGGACCAGCCATTAGGGCTGAATGCTGTTCAGCCTGCCCCCCAGGCTAGGCCTGAGGCCTGGGGGTGGGCATATGCTGGTGTGAGGGAAATGTTTCCCTGGGGCCTCTAACATGGAGGAAGCCTTTGTTGCTGCCGGAGGAAGAGACCCAGGACCAAGAATGGCTCTTGAAATTTCCTGGAACCTAAAGGACTTCAGGAGCATGGCTGGTATCTCTCCTGTTAAGCATCTGTGTTCATCCTTGTTCATCTGCTATTTCAGTTGTTATCCGCTGTCTCCCAAGTGGATATACACTGAGATGCTAACCGGGTCTGGTGAATCTGGTGTCTATGTCTGTTGCACCCTGAAAGCCTAGAATCCCTATACCCTCTCTCCCCAGTAAAGATGTTCAATAAAAAGTTATTCAGCATTATACTACTGGAGTGGACATTAACTTTAATGGGCACTAGAAGAAGGGCGATTAATGCTAGTGGGTGGGCAGCTGAAGATCATACCCTAGACAGACTTGAGATGAACCCGACATATTCCAGTGGCTCCTTCGGGGGATGAGCGCTACACAAACATGCAAGGAATATGTGTTTTTTAAATGTAATATTCTAAAAAGGCGAAAATTAATGGCGTAATGTCAGAGCCAAAAATGAATTGCACTGCAAAATACTATTGAGAAATGAACCATACATGTAGTCAGCAAGACCAATTAAATCGCGTCCAAGGAACCTTATTTTTGTTCCCCTATAAGGCTTTGCCTCTTCTGAAAAGCTTTTCCAATAAGAAACAGTTATATAATATGGATAATTTGACTCTGCAAGCAATTCCGTTTGAAGGCTCCATAGTTAATAGGCTTGCAGATCATTATATTAAGGCAATGGGGTCCACACGCTTTAGCAAATGCACATAACACTAACAGAAGGGGATGCATTAGGGTGTTTTATAGTGTCAGTGTATTCCAGTAATCTCATTTTCGTCCTAGTAATCTTACCTGGCATTGAGTGAGCAGTCCAGATAAATCTAAAGCAGGTGCGGCAACATCGAGGGATACAGACAAAGGATGGACTCGCTATCTATAAATATGCAGCTGTTAATTTAATTACAGGTGCAATTCAGCCTGTCTAGAAAATAAGTGTATTATTTTTCACTGGCAGAGTAGGAATAAAAGTCAGTTGAATATAATGTTTATTTTATTGAACACACTATGGTAGGTCGAAAGGTCAAAGTAGCACTCTATAAACCAAACTGCATGCAGTATACTGTATGTGTTGCATTCTTATCTGCAGTTTTGAAACCAACTCTGGGTATTACTTTCTCTATTGGGTATTGTTGTGATGATAGTGATGTCTGATGTATGGAGAATGGCGTACTGAACACTGTGCTACCCTCATTTTCTCTAAGATGTTGGTGAC
>NW_017306461.1:1652197-1658226 GCF_000935625.1 Nanorana parkeri
ATGAGTATGCGTATAAAGCAGTGAATGTGACATTCACCAAATGCTTACTGCAGGTTGGTGCAAACTAGACATGAACGTTTTTTATCGTTCGGACGATAAAAATGAAAACGAAAAACATTTTCATTTGTTTCGCCAAAGGAAACAAATTTTTATGTTGTTTTAGATGCGGAGGCAACGAGCCTCCGAAACCACACACTGAAACTGCAGAACGAGCGGCAGCCATCTCAGCCACCTGCGTGTTCTGCTCATGCGCACCGCCATCTTGAAGTGTATCTTGGTAGACACCAAGATGGCGGCGCCCGCATGTTCGAGCACCGCCATCTTGGTGTATACCAATATATATTCCAAGACGGCGGCGCGCATGTGCTGGCAGCCGATATGGCCAGCGCTCGTTCAGCGTATGACGTCACCGTCATGTGATGTCATGCGTTCTACTTCCAAGATGGCAGGGGTATGCACAAAACAGGTCGGCGGCCAATATGCCCGCCGTACGTTCGGAAAACAAATTTATGTATGCCCGAATATAGTTTTCGTATATTGGGGCATATAATAAATAATTTTTTTATTTTATTCAGACGAACCATGGAATCAACTGAATTTCGTTGATTTGCAGGTTCGTATGAATCCGAATGCACTCCCAGTTTGTTGAAGCCCCCTGAAAACTGTGGCCGCTACTCCTTCCTTCCCACCCAATCAGTGTTGGAAGTTGCAGTGGAAGCGTTCCCCACCCCTTTGTGCTGTATAGCTGCGGGGCAGGGCCCTCCAACTGATTGAGTTGGGAGAGGGGGTGGCAGACAGAGTTCAGAGAGAGCTTGCGCGAACTCAAGCTAACTGGGTTCACACCAAGCCCTGGCTCATCTCTTCTGCAGTTGTATATCCCTAATACATGTGTTTAAAATTACAACGATTCAATGTTCTGTGGTGAGTGCTTGGTGAATGCCACATTCACTGATAATATATATATATATTTATATATTGTATAATGTAATATAGAAAAAAAAGGGGAAATTCCTCTTATCATCATTTCCCAATTTCTTCCCAATTTGTGTTCTGACAGGAAATGAGGGGAAATCTCCGCAATGGGTAAACAAGTGGCATTAAAAATATGACATGGGTTCTATCCCTTCTCCATAAAAAAAGGTTTTGGCTGAAGTTGGTCTATAAGTAATAGACTTTTTGCCAATCAGAAAACATTACCTTACCACATTATGATCCATTGCGGTTCCATTCATTTTGAATGGCTCAATAACACAATCTTACAGCAGCACACAAGGCAGCCACACTTCAGTGCACCACAATGCACATATCCTGTGCTGCATTAAAAAAAATTGCATGTCCGATATTGTGCACCTCAAGAGGTGCTGCTGGCCACTTCAAATGATGGGCTGCCTTAGAGTGGCACACCTTAATGCATGGTAATGCAATGCATAGTGGGAAGAAGGGGGGAAAGCTTTTCTTATATGATAAAAACAAGATAGAAGATGATGAGCATGATAAGCGATTGTCAGTGTGCCAAATATGTGGAACACAGTAACCTGCTTTTTTTGGATGTGCCAAATAATAGATCAATTTGAAGGGTTTGAAAATAAAGATGCAATCAGTGTACCAACTGATATAAAATGAAAACCCAAGCTTGACTTTTTGCACATGAAGTCTCAGCCATAAATCTGTGCCAAATAATGAATGGTTCAGAAAGTGAGTTTTTTCAATATTCGGCACAATAGAGGTGTTCAGAAATGCACCAAGAGGATGATAGTGCAAGACAGTTACACGTTCTACTATGCTCCAAATAAACTATATGCGCTACAACATAATAGTTTGGCAGGCAGTGCACCAAAATTAAATGTAAGGCGTGACAATTCGCATTCCCCAAGTTGATCTGTCCCAATGTCCGTGCTCACCGGTACAGTTTAGGAAAAAGAAAATATCTAATTGGCTGATATGGGAAAGCTGGCACTTTCAGGCACTTTATATTGATAGCTTTCAGCCTACAGTTTTGCCTTTCTTTCTACAAGATCATTCTCTCGACCGTTTTTATATGTTTTCCGTGCAAAACAAACCAGCGGGATTATTTCTGAAGTTGTCAAACATTTTTACACAGTATTATTCAGAACTGAAAAAATATACAAGGTAGGTAACCATTAGATATAAAGAAACAAAGAGAAAAATATATTTTTGTGCTGTAACTTCCCACACACGAACATGACTCACTTCTAATGGAAATGCATTCTGTATATTTCTTATATTCTGATCTGAAGATTTGTCAGTAATAGAGCCTAATGGAACAAAATGCAGTACTATGACATCTTGATTGGCATTACGGCCCTGCGGCCCTAGCGTTTTAAACTCAGTTCTTTCCCCTGTGGTGAGATCCCTGCAATCCAAAAGTATACAGGTGAGTTAATAGGCTCAAATATATATAATTTGGAAGAAAATACAGAAAAATCAGCAGGGAGAGTGGGAGCCAACCATAATGGACAAGTGCTGGGAATTCAGTGCAGAGATCTCACCAACATAGTCCCAAATGAAAAAATGGTAAGGTGGTTTCACCACTTGATATCGAGACAATGTTTATATAATATATATACTGTACATGTGCAATATATATATATATATATATATATATATATATATATACAGTATATATATGAACATCATGGATCTCTAGTGGTAAAAACAAATTCACAGCTACAGACGCAGATGTGGGCTTGTTTAGCCAACTCTTGGCTGTCCAGTAAAAGTGATCCGGGAGGCTGTAGAGCCACCCAATCACCCTTAGGGGACTGTTAAAGTATCATGTAACTATACCACCACCACTCCAGCACTGTGCATTATAAACTGTTTTTTTGCAATAAAAGAACCTGTTTCCACTTATTTTGGCAACTGAGTGTTGATGATATCTTGCAGGTACTTCCTCCCTACATGCACTCCAGTGATGGTTGACTGTGTCACAATGCAGGAGCACAATTAGGAGGCAGGGACAGATGATTGTCACCCTGTGTAGGGCCTTATGGCAAGATCACCAGGTATTATTTGAATGAAAGTGGATGATTTCTAAATATTGAATATGACTTATTTATGCATTTATTTATTTATTTATTGCAAGTATTTTTATAGCGCCAAAAATGTATGCAGCACTTTACATACAGAACATTCACGTCAGTCCCTGTCCTCAAGGAGCTTCCAATTTAAGGTCTCTCTCTCATATGCAGGGGGTATTTAGACAGAAGCCAATTAACCTGCCAGCATGTCTTAGGAATGTGGGATTAAATCAGAGTACCCGGAGGAAACCCACCCAAGCACATGCTCTACATATTTAAATCTGCATTAAAAATGGAATTTTAGTGATTGGGTTTACAAATACTTTACCATTGCATTGCCTACCAAACATTTAAATATAAGCTTTGGGTGGGTTGACCCTGTAAAAAAAAAAAAAAAAGTGACAGCGTGTCTTTAAAATTTGCACTCTGTGCTCCTGTCTGGAACCTTTCTGCAGTTTTAAAAGTTCAAATAGAAAAGCTCAAGAATTCAGCAAAAACATGAACAGGAAAAGAAAAAGTCCATAGAAACAGTTACAGAGTTTGACAATAAAAAGCTTCAGTCTTGGCATGAGTCCATGAACAACTGGTCTTGCTAGTTCTACTCCATTATAATCCAATGATAGAGGCAGCAGTCATAAGCCATTGTGTACCTCTACATTTCATATTAAATTGTACTGTAGACATTTGTGATTGGCTGCCGCTGAAATCGCTATTGCAGAGGCTGGCAAAGGAATAAGGATTTTCAACAGACTTCTAATGGAAAATGCTATTTATCTTCCCAATAAATGCCACAGCTGTGCTAAACGGGCCTATTGTAAGACATCGAGAAAGCTAAAAATAATTTTGTTTGGTGTAAGCTGCAAAGAGGGAAGGAAAAGAGTTTGGAAATAAGAAAGTCTGCTGCAGTGGCAAAGGATAACAATCATTAAACTTTGAACAACAACTAATTTATCAATTAATCCGTTTCACTCTCTGTCTTATGCCACTGAGGCGTTGTTGATGAATTGGGTAGTTGTCCTATTGTTTCTATCTGTTGGCTGTTCTTGGCAAGATACACGGATTTAAATGGCACGACTTTCTTCTATGCTGGATATTCAGACTGGGGCTTGATCACCAAGAGGAAACCTACACAAACATGGGGGAACCATACCAATTACAGATAGTGACCCTAATGAGAATGTAGAGTGTAAGTAAACCGGTCTCTAAAATCTTAGATGATCTTTAACCTGTTAATAACATTTCAACAGTAATTTCCAACCTTTTTAAATCTGCAGTTTTCAATAAAAATAGTTGGTGATCCTGCCATTAAAGTCCTGGTTTTGGCACTTCCCATTATAGAGTGACAAAGGCCCTGTCTGTGTCCTTAAATTGCTCAGCCACCAGTCTTTTAGGAGGGGGGTATGAAATCATTCCGCTGTCTAAGCTTCAACATGAAGTTAGACTGTTGGGGAATCGGGATCGGGTGTCCCTTTAAAGTCCCCATACACCTTTCCGACAGGTCTGCTAATTAAATAGCTGGAAGCTAGTTCAGGAACAGTTAGCCTGGTGTGAAAATTCAGCTGGTGTCCAAGTGATGTGGATTTAATACAAGAAGGATTTATGAAAGCGGAACATACTTTTAAAAGCACACAACGCCAGGGGCTGACTGGCAACTTTTAGCCCAGGGGGCAAGTACAACCCAGAGGAGCACACCTAACAAGCTTATTCTTGGCTTGTAAATTTAACTTTTCTGTTTTGTCTTTTTTTGTATCAAAAGAAGTGGAAAACACTATTTTAGACTGACTACATTAGGTACAAGGGTCAAGTTGGCCATACGTGTCCTGCTGACTTGGCCAAAATGCAATGAGTGTGTAGCCCCTGCGGGACCTCTCAGTTTGTCAAAAGTCAACGGAGCTGGTCTGAAAACTATCAGCCAAACAGTGACTGTGGCCAACCAGCTTCAATCACTGTTTAGGTATACTTACAGTGGCACACCCCCTGCTCTCATAAAACAATAGACTGGCTTTAGGTATTCAGTGTTTTTCCCTATTCAGTTCATGAGGCTGAACAAGTTAACACAATAAAAACTACATTTATAAATGGGATAGATGCTGTTCACACGGCACTAGTGCCCCTAGATGTTACTGATGAGTATAGGAATTTCCTATACTCATCAGCACCATCTATACTCATCATCAGCACCATCTGTGCACACTAGTGAAATGCAAACAACATCTGTGCTATACACAAAGTGGAATGTTTATAAAAGAAGCCCCAAGTGTACGGCCATCTCAATTCAGAATGGATTCTAAACATTCTTAATTGGGAAACCTACCTAGTCGGATAACCAACAAAACATCTTCAAGAAAAATACAGCAAGACAAGTTGCTTTGTTTTATTTTTTACAGATATACTTGATATACGGAGCATAATGTTACTGATACCTGGGGCTACAACACAGAAACAGATTTGGCATCTCTCCCTTGCTGAATTCATAGGGATGATGGAAAGATGAAGCTGGTTCAGCTTCATGAAATAAAAGCCTATCAGACGAATGAGCATGAGATAAAATGTGATCTTTTTGCTACAGGTGGAACCTGGTGGGCGTCAACCAATGGTTTCTTTAAATCTTGAATATTCCAATAGTGAGATTGCCCTACCATTGCTCCCAACTCTGTTCACCTTCAGTTTTGAATGTTCCCATCCACCTTGGTGTGTTCCAGCTCCTCCTGTTACATAATAAAAAATATAGGAAAGGACTGACCATTTAACAACATGTGCCCTTTGTAATCATAATTATTTTTGTTTAATTCTCCTGTATTATTGGGCAAAAGTATATAGTATATAGATACCATCATTTTCACTCTTGAAAGCTTGTCTTTTATATATTTTGTTAGTCCAATAAGAAAGGTATAATTGCACACTGCAATACTACGTTTTTTTTTTTTTTTACATCTTGTCTACTGGACTAATACGGCTTACCCATTTATATCGCACTATATATATATA
>NW_017306461.1:1658657-1661979 GCF_000935625.1 Nanorana parkeri
AGATATATATAGATATATATATAAACCAAAGACAAAATAACACTTTATTTAGCAGCATAAAAGCAATATTATTTGTTTTGTTTATTTTTATTTTTTTGCTTGACTTTTCTACTTTTTATTGTTTATCCTAAGCAGCAAAATGGTATCTTCCCATCTAGATGAAACAACCTAAATACATAAGTGAAAGGATTTACATAAATCAAAAATGCACTTATATTCCAATGGATTTGATTTACATTTCTAGCGTGTACGTGTTGTATGTGCAAAATACGAACCTGTGTTGTATTCACCATCCGTTTGACTGGTAAATAAAATACCTACGATTAGTGCGGTCATAGAAATAGATGTGATGGAGCGTTGCCCTGTAAGATTAGTCTTTGCGATTTAATTTGTTTTCTGAGACCATAGATTTATTTGTGTGATGTATGTTCTGCAGAATTGTAACAGCAAATTGGTTACAAATATTGCCAGCAAAGGAACAGAGAGAATCAGCTCACCAGCTTCCTGCACCCATTTAGAGATTCAAAGGGAGAGGATTCACTGCTATAAACCATTTTATTATAAGATTAAAGGGAACCTTAACTCCACAAATGAATCTTGCGACTCTGCAACCCTCTTACATCCACAATTTAAACCTCAGATTCTTTTTTTTAAACTTTTTTTTATGTTTTGCTTCCCTCAAACCTAGCTAAAATTTTTATGTCTCTCATACTGAAGCCTCCTAGGAGATACGCGTCACATGTCCCAGGAGGTACCAGCTTCAATCATGCTGATGGGGGAGGGTGGACCTGGTGCACATTATCAAGGGGCCAGGCTGTCTGAACCTGAAAGAGACAGCCATCTCATGATGACCAAAGAAAAAAAGATGGTGGCAAAGGACCAGGCGTGCGGTTGCAGAGCGGCAGATTGCCAGAGAACAAGGCTGGATTTGCTGGGCATGTGAGTATGCTAATTCCAGATAACCCAACAAGAAAGATTTAAATTATACACATGGGGAGGAGTAAAGTACCTCTTTAAGTGTGATGCACAAGGACCACAATGCCTCCCTACCTCTCTCCAGTTCACTGAACAAGAAAGAAAAAAAAAGAGCATGAGCGCCACTAGTGGCCAGTAGTAACGGTCCTGCTCTTTTTTCTTTTCTCTTTTTTTCTTTCTTGTTCATCACCACACAATTTGGACACCACGGTCCAAACACCATTAGGAGCTGCACACCAGCCCAAACACACCACCCCCCCTAGGAGTGCGCTGACCAATTAGACTTAATCTTTGTAACTTTCTCACCAGTTCAGTGCTGCTTTATGAATGGTGAGAAGATGAATCCTTGCTCTAAAGCATGTGGCCAAGCACAGAATGCTACCTGCATTGCAAACACATCTAAATAGGACCTGCTGCATCTGAAGAAATTCAACGCACAGCTGGTCAAATGCAGCCTCAGAACCTTTATGAACACTACACTATTGTAGTAAATCGAAAACTGCTGGCCTGCGTTTGGTATGTGTTTCAAATCCAAGCAAACAACGATCATCTACATCAGCCTTTAAGTTGGTTTCTAAGCCCTGACAGAGGTCCACATTGGTTAACTTTTCAAAAAAGCAGTGAGCTCTACAAATTGTACTGCGCATAGGGCAATGATAAAGGAAAACTCCTAGATTTGTATTAAAATATATAATTTAAGTCAGAAAATACAACAAATCCATCTGGTTTGTTCCAAACCAGAATTTGCCTAAAAGAACCAGGTTGCTTCACCAAAGAACTGGATTCATTCAGTGAACTGAGGACCAAATCCTGAGTTTGAATCTCAGACTAGCAGTGACCCCCCTCCCTACCAATTTACAGGAATGCAGTTCCCCTGCCCATGAGCTGACCTCCAATTTCCAAACCATTGAGGAAACTTGTGGTTTGCCCATTCGAGACAAAGTAACCGGTTTCTTTAGATCCTAATCCTCCTTCACAGCATATACTTATCTTTTCTTTGCTCCACGGTTACTACGTTCAACATTTCCGCCATCTTTCCCTGCCACTTTTTCCGGGTCATGCACCATTCCTCTTCACCCACTGTATGGCCAGTGAATGTAACTTACATGCATGGGATATATCATCAGCCCCGACATCCGGCGGCATTCTCACCATGCCAAAGAGGAGCCAGGATGTAAACTGCAGAGAACTTACCTCCATTTTCTCTTTACAGAATGTGTTCTGTGAATGGACAAGGGAAATGGATGGGAGAGGAGGGGAAGGATGATCTCCCCACATCCATTCACAGAGAGCTTTGCATTCCGGGAAACACATATTAGAATTTTTGGAGAATTAATGAGGGTAGAGGAAGAGGAGAACGAATGACACGATCCTTTACCGTATGAGAGATGGAACTATCAGTCTCAGTGATGGAAGAGCGCTCTGAGTAATATTTGGCATCAATGAAGATAGGATTTATACAGTAACCAGCAGCCATAACATACTCATCATTAGTGGCAACTTTTAATGACTTCTATTTTCCACCTGTCAATATTTGGTGAATGTTTGTATCTTATTGGTTGAAGTCAGCTACCATTGTTTTTCTAATTCTTTTGCAATAAAACTTTATAAGATCTACTATAGGAGTGAGATTTCTGCTGGAAAGCTTGCCTGTAATTGGAGCAGACTACAGGGTGAGGTGATGCTCCAATTAAAAGGCTAATAGGTGAGTATTTGGGGAATGAATACTGTTACCATGGCTTTGTTACCATGGCTACAAGGAATAGAAATTGCATTTTTTTCCAGTTACAAAAAATCATAGCTGGCAGCAGTTTTGAATGGAAAGGTCATTTTTAATAGTATTAAAACTAAAGACAGAAATTAAACTAATGAATATATATATATATATTTATTAATTTGCAACCAATGATGAACTATCAATGGAACCCAGCTTTTTTTGGACTTGGGAAATTGATCACCTAGAGCAGTGATGGCAAACCTTTTTGAACCCGAGTGCCCAAACTGCGACGCAAAATCAATTTATTTATCTCAGTGTCAGCGCTGAAAATAAGTTTAGTATTGCAGTTTGGGCGCTCAGGTTTAAGAAACGTTCAACATCACTGCATTACGGCCTTGTACGGCTCTCACGGGGGCCGCGAATGTCCCGGATCGCCTCTGTAGTCGGGCTGATCACAATCAGGCAGCAGCGGTGACCTCTAAACAGGCAGATTAGACGGCCGCTTGCGGGGGCCTCCCGGCGTCCTAGCGAGGAGGAAGCAGCCGTCTAACCTACCTATTTATTGGCTGCCGCTGCCTAATTGTGACTGGCCCGGATCGCATACCAAGGCGATCCGGGTCAGTCGGATCT
>NW_017306461.1:1662130-1695154 GCF_000935625.1 Nanorana parkeri
TATATATATATATGTATTTTTAAATGCAAGATGTGTAAGTACCTGAATTTGACTCGATTTCAGGGAGGGTCCATACTTGGGGGCCAAACAGGTGTCATGCATTCATGTATGCTGACAGGGAACATGATAACTGGAAGAAGAGAGCAGAGAGATGACATCAACAGACTGATGCTGCTCATTCACTATTCAATTAAAAAGGTGATCTATCCATGTTTCTTCACTGCAGTAGAGAAAGGTAAGGTCACCAGGCTGGCCATGCTTCCTGGCTGTGCTGTGTAAATCTTAGAACTGGATGGCTAAAAATACAAATTCTTCAGTAGGTAAAACATCTCCAATATATGTATTTCAATGGTGTATTTAGATTTCTGATTGGCTTTTGTATCAATGATGTATGTTATATACATTTGTAATAGAACTGCGGTTTTAATTTCCAGTATGCCTATGTGTGGGACAAAAATTACTCTCTGTATACTTTGCAAAATGCAATGATTCATTTACATTTCAAGGAATTTAGAGTGTGAAGGCAAAGCCTACATAGGAGAACATGCAGTCAGGGTGGAAGTGACCTGCCAAGTGTGTAGGAGTTCGTTACTGATTCATTTAATGAGGAAATAAATAAAAGTAATTGAAGGGCAACTGTACCTTTATTTTATTATATCTTTTGCAAAATATCTTTTGCATTATATCTTTGCCAAGCTAAACTCTGCTACCTCCCTTGTACCATCTACTAAGCTACCTTAGTCCTGGAGCTGCAGCCTCCCCTGGTATTTCCAGCCTGTTGGATGAAAACAATTTTGGGGCTGGCCACTAACTTGAATGGGGCAGTATTCTAGACATGTGCACCAGCAAAAAAAACGTTTTGTTTCGTTTTGATTCCGAATTTGCGTTATTTCGTTTTTTCGGGTCCGAAATTGAATTTGTTTCCAGATTCGGAAAAATTCTGGTCTGGTCGAAAGTTTGTTTTGTTTTCGTTTCGTTCGTTCGTTGCAGCTAAATGACAGGGGGGGAAAAACATTTGTGCTTTTTTTTTTAGCCTGCAGAAGAGGAAAAAAAAAGTGTGAGATTGCCCTTTAGGTCTGGTAGGAATAGTACGGGGGAACCCCAGCCCTGAAAAATGGGGGGGAAACATGGGGTCCCCCCTAACAGTCCTACCAGACCCTTGATCCGAGCACTGGCCCGGCAGGGCAGGATAGGGGGGGGCACGATCGAGCGCCCCCCCTCCCTGCGCCTTACCAGGCCACGTGCTGATGGGGACAAGTGCCTCTTCCCCACAACCCTGACCCAGTGGTTGTGGGAGTCTGCGGCAGGGGGGCTTATTTGCATCGAGGTACTCCTTTAATTAAGGGGGCACCCAGATGCCGCCCCCACTTGTGAATGAGTAAGGGGTACTTGCACCCCTACCCATTCACTAAAGGGTTAAATCAAATAGTTATTAAAAAGTCCAGACTTTTGATAAAATCCTTTAATTGAAAAAAAAAACAGAGACAATTTTTGACTATTCCTTTAATAAAAAAAAAAATGTTTAAAAGGCTCCATCGATGTAATCCAGAGTCAATCACGATGCACGACGCCCGCCGACCCGCCGCAATAAAAAAAGTCCCGCCACAGGACGACCGCCCGAACCCCAGTGTCTTATTTTCGGGGAAACACGGTAAGTGAACCTTTAAGCAGAACAAAACCCTCTTTTTGCATGCCAAAATGAAATAATTTTACAATTATTAGTCTGTTTGCTTTTACTTACAGTTTAATGTTTTCCATTTCCTGGCTGAGCGCGGAACTGGTGATGTAGCCCTGGCCTTACAGATTCATACTGGGAAGGATACATCACCAGTGCCTTCCTGGGACATCTTATCTGCAAACTGAAAAATCTTGCGAGATCTCAGGGAAAGACATTTTTCTCCCCTGAGATGATGTGCACTGCCACATGCTCCGTGAGGCAGACCAGAGCTCCAGGAAGTAAAAGAGATGGATTAATTTGCCCTTAGTGAAAAGGACCCACGTGAGAAGAATAGGGAGGAAAAGAAAAATAAGGCATGCTAAGAAACAGCCTGCAATGATCTATTAGTATGTGCTTATAGATTGCCATCACTAAACATGTACTAAAGGGGCATTTGTTGTAATTTTTAAAATAAGGGCAAAGTTCCTCTTTAAAGAAGATATATACAGTGAAACATGGTGTAAACACGCTGAAAAATAGGTTGTTCGTTTACATACACTTTAAATCTGGAGAAACAAATTACATGAACAAATAAGGATTTCCAAAAATTCCCTCACCGCTAATTCTTGCTCCACTGGGCTTGGTAAAGTTTCCATGTGTGTATAAATGTATGGACTGTTATAAATGTAGGCTGACATAACTTCCGGTCTATTACTGTAGGACAGTAATATTTACATGTTACAGACTCCCCTCCCGTTATTGTTATTGTTACCCTTCCTCTTTGTCTCTTCCCCTTGGATACTGACCTGCCCCAGCATTTTAGTTATCATTACATTTACCAGACTTAACCCCGTTCTAAACAAAGGTTTTATTTCTGCAGAAGGGAAACGTCTTACACCCACACAATGGATTTACAATAATTGTGTGCTAATTTTAAATGTGAACAAACAGTCTGCTCTTCCAAATATAAAAACTGGATGTAGTGCATTCAAAAAGGAAAACAGAAAGAAAAACATTGGGTTTAGGCTTAGGTGTAACTGCAGTGAAGACAGAAGGCTCAAGCTCTTCGGGTCCCATGTGGCCAGGTGGCCCAACGTCCTCCCTCCACCTTATTTACTAGCTGAGCATTTAGATTACATTTGACTCTGTAGTAAGGCGAAGCTGAAATATTAGCAGGAGCCTAAGGCGCGGCAGATGTCCAGAGGTCTCATCTACAATTTTCATGCTCTTGCAGTAAACCAGGGGGATAGAGCTATTAGTCAAAGATGTGCACACGCCTATCATTTCTCAAGGAAGGATACACTTGTTGCCAGTTGATGTCTGGTGGGGCAGGTTATACCTATAAAAACAATGCAGCTTCTCTGTACCTATAGCACTCCTTATCAACGTCAATTACAGAGATGGAAGGTGAAAGCGGCTATCTAGCCTAGACCCATTCTGCCCTAATCAGTAGGTTATTAAAAACAACAAAAAATACATTTGATCAAATGGCTGAATGAGACTGTCAAAGGTTTTTGCATTAGTCACAGAGTTCTTGTTTTATACTAGGAGCCGGTCACGTATCTATATCTTTTCCCCCTGTACTTTAATATAGATCAAAGTAGCTGTTACATACATATCCCAACTTTCTAGGGTGAGGAAGAGGGACACCTTCTAGTACAATGTATTTAGACAATGGATAGGCCCCTGCCATGCCCTCAGTTTTTTGCGGACCATTAAGAATTTATTTGGCAAAAATGATTGGTTAAACCCAGAATTGTTTTTCTTTCACCATTACTTTTCCTTTATACTGGATTTTCCAAATAGAAAACAAGATAAATAAGAGATGGGTTGAAGGTTTTGGGGAATAAAAGCACTTTTGGTAGATAAATTGTACATATTAATAGATGTCTGTAGATCAGACCCAAAAGAGGGACAACTGAAGAGGATAGAGGGAAAAAAGTATTTGCTCCATAAGAGGGACAGTCCCACCAAATGAGACACAGTTGGGAGGTTTGCTGTTACTCTCTTAGGGTCATGGTCCTCATGATGGATGTTTAGAAATACTGTCCATATTGCTAATATTGTACAATCAGATTATTGTTTTCAAGATAAATCTAAAAATTGGAGAGGAAAAGCTGACCAGTGTTCAGCGCACTTACTGTACGAGGAAAAGCCTGTATTGATTCACATCAATACTCAGTCAATGGTTCAACCTCTAAGCTCAATCCCGTGATAGACTATAACTGCAATACGAAAGAGTAAACCAGACATGAGATTGTAGTCCATCACGGGAGTGAGCTTGGAGTGGTGACTACTTTACAACACACACAGGGACCATGTGGAACAAAAGTAGCCACCCTCCAGAAGGGAGGACAGTGTCAGCACCAATTGAGAGAGAATTTGAGGATCTAAAGCCGAGTGGCACACAAATAAGATACATTTTTGTTAATGGTTAAGGTACTTGAATGTATTTTAAGGTTTAACTCCTAAATTTAGTGTCGCTTTAAAATACACAGAACCCTACAAGTCATCAGATTGGAAAGTGCTCAAAAACATATATAAAGCCTCACTAGCTAAGGCTTTCACCAGGGCCTTGGTCTGATATGATCCGAATTATACAGATACAATATCTGCACTCGTTGTTAGGTTACCTAACACTTGCCTTTTGTTTTTTCTTATTGTTCACGTGCAGCTTATGTGGTGGTTAGACATGTGCGATTTGTTACGTTCCGAATTGAAATTCGCACAAATTTCTGTAAATTCAGACATTCGGATGCATCCGATATTCCAAATGACAGAAATAATGAATCCGAACGAATCCGATTGCTTGACAATTAAAATCGAATACATTCAATTTCCATTCGGAAACGAAACACAAAAAGTGGGAGGGCTGTCATTTAGCGTTCTCTGGCTTCTCTGCATTTTTATCCCACATGAAAACAAAGAAACACAATATTGTTACAAAATGTAAATAATGAAAGAAGCTGAGAGATCTGTGTTATTCTGTAACAGCTTCTGCTTCTTTGCTGACACTTAGATCTGAATGTAAAGAATCTGACAGCTGGCACAGAATACACTAAAGTGTTTAACTGTTCACAGAAATAATAATAATTTAAATAAAAAAAAACAAAAAACAGTTTAGGTAGGAATCTTATGGGGGGACCCCTAATGTTAAACAACAAAACAAAACAGTGTGCGGCTCCCCAGCAATTAATACCAGACCCTAATTCCTTCTGGTAGGAATTTTAAGGGAAACCCCAAAGCCCATAAAAAAAAGTGGGATCTCCACTAAGATCCAATATCAGAACCTTAATGTGGGTAACAGTATGCAGAGCAGGAAAGGGGGGGGGGGAGCGGGCAGCCCCCCCCCCTCTCTCCACCAAGGCCTCGGCATTGGGGGGGAGCTTTTCCATTCCAATGGAGACAAGGGCCTCTTCCCCACAACTCTGACCCAGTGGTTGTGGGGGTCTGCGGACAGGGGGGGCCATCTGCATCTGCACCCAGATACCCCCCCTTTGTGAATGAGTAAGTAGTACTCGTACTCCCTACTCATTCACTAAAGGGTTAAATAAAGTGTAAATAAACACACAACACCTTAGAAAAAATGTATTTAATTGAACAAAAAACAAAACACACATTTTTTTCAATTCCTTTATTTAAAACTTTTTAAAAATGAATAAATCCCATAAGTCATTCCAGTGTCAGCCAACAATTGAAAAATAAAGCTCCCCAATGAAATGTTTACATCGGGCAGTGGACAGAAATAAACAAAGCCTGCTATTGCCTATTTAAAAGTGAAATAGCTAATAGCAGGCTGGCTAATGCTCCACCCACTGCCTGATGTCAGTCACAGAGGAGCGGACCTGAAAGAGTATTTCTCTCTCAGGTCCGCTGCTCTGCAGGAGCAATAGCCATTCTGCTATTGCCTATTTTAAATTGCAATAGCAGGCTGGCTATTGCTCCGCCCACTGCCATCTGTCAATCATCAGAGGAGCGGACCTGAAAGAGAACTTTCTCTCTCAGGTGCGCTCCTCTGCGGATTGACAGAAGGCAGTGGGAAGCAGCCATTCTGCTATTGGATTTTTCTGAAGTGCAATAGCCAATAGCATACATTGGCCAATTTAAAAGAAGTTAATTGACCTACCAGCACACATGGCAAGTGGGAGGAAACACAAATGTGCAGCGAGAGCATATGCAAACTCCATGCAGATAGTGTACTGACCAGGATTTGAACCAGGGCCTCCAGTTGACTAAGGTAGAAGTCCTAACCACTAAGCCACTGTGTTTCCTAGATTGAATGGCCCTATTTCTTGGAGATGCTCCCTCTTTGTGGAGAGCTGCCAAATTGAAGACTCAAGGTACAGAAGTAGTACAGTTGTGTCTTTACTAGCCATGATCTGTGTCCACTGCCTCCATTTTACCTTTTCCTGCCTTTGCTGTCTGGCAGGGCTGCCTGGAACGCACAACTGACTGAATACAATTACAAATTACACAATTACAAATCTTTTGGTAGGTATGCCCTTTTTTCTGTATATTTAGTTGTTTGCCTACAGTTCATATTTCATGCTGAACCCCAGGCAAATGTCTAAAGCACAGATAAAATATACATCAGGGAGTTGCTTTACCTGTCCGTCCAGTTCTAAGATTTACACAGCTCTTCAGCACAGCCCTCTCTGGCATGGCAGCAACCAGAATTTTCCAATGATGATCGGATGAATAAAGAGCTGCATTCCTTTTTGTCTTTTACATGTGCCGACATCTAGTCTTTCTACAAATCACTTGGTTCTCCGCAGGACTATTCCTTTAAGCAGTTTGTAAAAAGACAACTCATACCAAACATAACCCATCAGAGTAACGCAGAACACGGTCTGTGACACTTACTATATAAGGAGCGTGGCTTTATTTGATAGTTTATACGATAGTCGCAATAAAAAGTGAAGAATGTATAATGTGCCAAAACAAGGCAACACAGTATCCACTTCTCTATAAACACTTGTCAGACTCAGAAAAATGATTAGAAATCCAGTGTAAAGTAGTGATTTATGGCCGCGGAGTTCAGAGAGGGGATTTGTTGCCTTCATGCTGCTGGGGAGAGAAGGACAAAGGAGGGGAAAATGAATGCATGTGTTTAGGTCTATAGGACATGGCCAGAAAGACATAACAATGGGGCTATGATGTCATCACACGTGTCATTAGTTCATATATCTCTGCAGTGCACTTCCAACATAACCGGGCTCATGTTGTATCTGTTTGTAGCAAAGGAGGGTGACAGGCAATGTCTTGTTTCTTTTACAGTATACTGGATTTACTATTTTACTTTGAAGGTTTTAGTGCATTTTGAAGGATGATGCTAATTCCACTTTAAAAGGGTCAATCCACTCAAAAGTGACATTGTAGTTGTAGGTTTTGTGTCTTGGGGACTCCAACAGCATCATATACCTGTCAGAGAGTTAAAGTAACATTAAAGCCAAAAAATGTTTCCCTCCCCCCCCCATGTAAATGTTAGCACTTACCTCAAATGATGTCTCTTATTCTGATCTTACTCTTCTTTCCCCATGTTTTCATCTGTCCCTCCAGCGGTGCGACGTCACTCCGATCCAGCGCTCACTGCTCTGTCTCTCCGATCCAGCGGTGTCTGCAGGCGGGTGCACGTGCCCATAGACTTACCTTGCGTCTCTGCTCGTCTCCCGGCCGAGAATTGGAACTGCGCATGCGCCCGCCCCAAGATCCTTTGCGGCCGTACGAGCAGTTCCTGATTCTCGGCGCGGGAGCGAGCAGCGATAACGAGGTAAGTTTAAAACCAGTTCAAGCATTTTGTTTTTGTTTTTAAAACTTCTTGCCTATATCTACTGCTTGCTAGCAGTAGATATAGGCAAAAAAAAACGGAAGGTTTAGAACCCCTTTAAAGGCATATTTAATAAACGTACCAATAATGAATTTTAAAAATGTGCATTTATAACATTTTTGCAACTGAGCATCTGGGGGTACAGTGCACAGGCTCCTCCATTGTTTGCCCCCAGGGCCATAGGGACCTTCTGTGATGAGGCTGGAGGAAGTAAACAGTGGACTGCAAGTGCGCTGACATCTCCAGAATTGGGCCACTGTGATCTGTGAGTTGCCCACTGCTACCTGCACAGCAATACCTAATATGTGTACTGCAACTATTGTATACATACGTAGGCACATCCGATGTGCATGCTTACATCCGTACTTGGGGGCAGAAAAAAAAAATCTTGGTGTTTTTTTCAGAGATTTTGTATAACAATTTTTTTTTTGTATTAGTAAAGTCTGGGCCTTTTTTACCTTAATGCATTCCCTGCATTTTTCTGTCCCCACAGCCGCTTAGCTGATGTAGGCACCCGTGCAGGGAGCGGGAGGGAGAGAAATGCGGGGACCCACTAGAGAATGAGGAACTGAACATTTTTAAAGAAGAAGAAGAACAACAGAGGATGTGGGCCTTCTATATATATATATATAAAAAAAAAAAAAGCTTTAATTTCACTATAACATAGGAGGCTGATCCCTAATGTCTCCTTTACAATCCATTGAAGCCAATCAAGCACAAATCATGCTTGATTAGCTTCTTCCCCGGCCACTGTGATAATGCTGAAACCCAGAAGTGATTAAATGCTCATCCATTCCAGGTTCACCAGAGGGACGATCAAAGAATGGAAGATCGCTGATCTCCCTCCGCTTTACCTGCTGACACCTGCCATGGTTGGGGCAGTGGAGCCTAGGATAAATGATGGGGGAGGGGGGCACTCTGCTTATTCCTAGATGTTACCCTATAACAGGAAGTGCCTGAACAAGAACCTTCATGGAAGGATCGCCAGGGATTATTTTAAAGGCAGCTACAGATTTAAAAGTATTGACAATCACATGCATTGCATAGAGCAGCTTTTCTGTGTTAGTGGGACTGTGAGGTGAAAGGGGGAATGAAGACTGATGTGAAGAGGGCTCCTGATGTAAGGGGAAACTCTGATGTGAAGGGGAGGCTCTAATATTAAAGTGGGCCTTCTGATGCAAAAGGGAAGCTCCTGATGTGAAGAGGGGCTACCGATGCAAAGGGGGACTGTGATGTGAATGGGGGCTTCTGATGTAAAGGGGGAACTCTGATATGAAGGTGGCTACTGATGTAAAGGCAAAACTCTGATGTATAAGGGGGGACTCTGATATGAAAGAGGGGCTTCTAATGAGCAGAGGGGGTTCCTGATGTAAAAGGGGCTCCTGATGTAAAGAGGGAACTCTGATGTGAAAAGGGGGGGATCTGATATGAAAGAGGGGCTTCTGATGTGAAAAGGAAGCTCCTGATTTGAAGGGGAACTACTGATGTAAAGGGGACTCTGGTGTGAAGGGGGCTACTGATGCAAAGGCAAAACTCTGATGTGAAAGGGGGGGAACTATGATATGAAAGAGGGGCTTCTAATGTGAAGGGGGCTACTGATGTAAAGGCGAAACTCTGATGTGAAAGGGGGGACTCTGATATGAATGAGGGGCTTCTGATGTGAAGGGGGCTACTGATGTAAAGCTGAAACTCTGTTGTGAAAGGGGGGACTCTGATATGAAAGAGGGGCTTCTGATGTGAAGAGGGCTACTGATGCAAATCGGGACTCCGATGAGAAGGAGGAAACCCACTTTTTTCTGTCTTTTTGCTTGGGGTCCCCCTTAAAATTCATGACATTTTAGACATTTAGGTCTAAAAATAAAATACTTTTAAAGGGTGCCTTGACTAAAAAAAAGGTTGAGAAATACTGGCATACATAAACACATTGCATAGAGAATCCCTAGTTCCCCCCTTCTCCCCCTAAACATGCTAATGACGGTGATGACGAGAATCCCAAGCAAACAGCATATGTCTCAGCAGATGATTTAGGTGAATGTAAATTTAAACTAAAACCTGAAAAAAGAAAACTAATGCAGCCACCAAATCTAAAGACTGTTAAGCTACAATATATTACATTTTTGTTTGGGTTTAGATACACTTTAACAGGCTGATCACATTCACTTGTATATTCAAGAAAAATCCTCATACCGTTTAATACGAACGGCATGTGAACTGAAACATGAGAATACTCCAGAACCAAATAAATTCTAATCTCAGCTATCAGGATAAAAGGATCCTATTGGTGGCTGTAGGGAACACGGACAGCGCTCACCCAGCACATGCTGATCAACGTGACAGCGTAGCTACCATACATTTCCTAATCCTGCCTAGTAACTCTAAATTTTCCATCTATGCTACAAATGAGGGTGATGACTCAGAATTCAATGCGCATAAACCTTCTGCAAAACATGTTTTTAAATTAATAGAAGTCAAAGAAATGTATTTTTTTTTTAAACCGGCGGTAACAAAAATGATGTTTATGGTGTACACTGCACAGGCAACGTGATTGAAAGAAAAATTACATTTGCATAAAATTTCACTTATGATCTGCTCTACATAGAAGGATGATTTCATATTTCTCTGACATCCAGAGGAGAAACTGCCACGGAAATTTCTTCCTATTAAGTTCAATTAAATAAGCGCTTAGCCTCTTAGGCAATACAGTATTTGAGTAGAAATGTTTTGTCAGAAAAGCTTAAATGTAATTCTCTCTCCTAGCGGTTTTGCGAACAAGCCTGTTCTATCTCGCACCTAGAGAGCCGCTCTACATTTTTTTGGGGCTTTCCACTGCCATCATTTAAAGCAGATGTAAACCTTTTTTGTTGTTGTTTTGAAAGCATAATAATAGTCAGTAGAGCTATAAGACATAATCAGCTTTATGAAACCAAAAATAAGCCATTGCAAGCCGGCTTCCGGGTCTTCCGCCGGAGATCCGGTGACGTCATGGACATCGACGTCACCGGACTCCTCCCCCCTTCCCCAAGTGGCTCCTTCGGCTAACGAAAAACCTCTTAGTTGTAACGAAACCGGCAGTGCTGGCACTCTGCACGAGCGCCAGCCAAGGCATTGGCCTATACACATACAGCACAGCAATGAAGTAATAAAATGATACTAGGATCACACTACTCCAGCACGTTATTATTCTGAGTTGGCCCACTCAAGCAGCGGCCATATTGAGTGGGGCACGTGAGATTAATGTGATCCTAGTTCATTTTATTATTTCATTGCTGTGCTGTATGTGTATAGGCCAATGTAGTTGGATCTGTATGTGCGTTATAATTAATCGAAATGAATCGATTAAAAAAAATTTTGATTGATCGAACACAAAAATTGTAATCAGTAACAGCCCTAATAGATACATTTTTAAAATATTTTTTATTTATTCTATTCATCATCATTTAGCTTTTATTCATTTTTCTTTATGTTTGTCTTCTAGCCCTGATGAAGGGGAGTGTTGTTCCCCCGAACCGTGATTACTTTTTTTTGGGGGGATCAAATTATGAACGATTAAAGGCACTTTTGGACTCTTTCATCTTTTGGTTTTGCGCCCTTTATTTCTAAACAGTCTCCCAAGCAGAGACATAGACTGCAATAAATAAAATACACACATAATAATAATACCTTTTGACTTCTGATATGCTTTAAAATTTATATAGTACAGTCTCATATAACCTAGAGTCTTTATAAGGTGAACTCTTTTTATTTTCTAGAAAACGCATTATTTGTGTGCGTTTTATAGACACCGTTTCACACATTCATGTGCAGTGCGCATGAATAACAGAAGGTAACGTAACATGAGGTCATATGCATTATGCAGGGAAAAGGTTTTTGAAAGATGGAAAGTGCAAGAGACCTTCTAAAAAAGCAACACAAATGGGAAACATTAAACTCGCAGTTAAAAAAAAAAAAGCAGTAAGATCAGCATAACAGGAAAAATGACTTTATTCCACCGCGTATTTACAAAAGTTTGGAAGCTAAATTAAATGCAAAACCGCCTGTGTTTATGAGATCTAAATCAAAACAGAAAATGATTTATATGCTGGATCACACTACAAAAAAGCACTTGTGACTAAATTCTGAACTTGTCGAAATGAATAAAAACTAAAGCAGCCGATGGGGCTTAAAGCAAACCTGGGCCAATTCTAACTGAGAAAGTGATGACAAATACTTAAAGTGACACTAAACTCAGGAGTTAAATCTTAAAAATGCATTCAAGTACCCTAACTATTAACAAAAATGTATCTTGTTTGTGTATCACTCGGCTGTAGATCCTCAAATCATCTCTGAATTGGTGCCGACACTGTCCGTCCTTCTGGAGGGCGGCTACTTTTGTTCCCCATGGTCGCTGTGTGTGTGTTGTAAAATAGCCACCGCTCCAAGCTCACTCCCGTGATAGACTACAATCGCAATACAAATGAGTAGGGATGCACCGATACCGGTATATCGGTATTGAGTACCAGTACCGATATTTTTTCTTTGGTACTCCCCGATACCGAGTACCGGAAGTCCCATTCAGGAAGCCAGGTGGCGTGTAATGACTTGCCACCTGGCTTCCTGATTAGCCGGGATGCCGGGCGGCGTGTAAAGACTCGCCCCCCAGCTTCCCGATTAGCAGGGAAGCTGTCCCCATGCTTCTTGTCACTATGTGACGAGAAAGCATGGAGCCGGCTTTCTGGCCAATCAGGAAGCCGGGCACCATGTAATGATGTGGTGCCCGTCTTCCTGATTGGTACTATAATCAACTACAAATAGAGGAGGGTTTTTGATACTTTAACAGACCAATAGGGACCAAATAAGAGAAATTAATTGTTAGTGTTTACATACACTTGAATGAGAAATATTATTATTATAATATAAAGTCCAGTTATTAATTGTAGATATCTGTTTTTATTTTGACTGATTATATTATCGTTCAGTCATTGCTGCTTATCTGTTGTGGCATTGCTATGTTTTTTACTGCGTGTGAACAGGGCCAATTCCTGGCATACATGCCCACACAGACACGCTGTATTTTCTGCAGCTGAACAATAAGAAGTTATTTTGGCAAAATTGATTTAGCTGTGAAATTACCAATTTCATCGTTGGTGGAACTCAGCCGAGCGGAAACCTTAAACTTCTCTCACTAAGCTGCTTAAAAAAGGTAAAAAATTGTTAAAAAACCTTTTCTCCCTTTATTCCTCCCCCCTCCCCCCACACCCAGTTGGCATGCACCCCAGCGAAAAGGTTAGGGATACCCTTGTCCTCACTTATAAGTTCTTAATGTTTTCTGAGCTGATAATGCAGTTCACTTGTTTTTTAATAATCTTTACACTGCACTACACACCTCAGAAAGTCTAATATGTCTGGTCTGAATGCAGAATAAAGAGCTTCCCTCTGTGATGACCACACCCCTTTCTATCTGATGACTCCACCCTCTTCCATGTGCAGACTCCACCCCTTCTATGTAATGACTCCACCCTTCCCTGCGATGACATCACCTCCTTCTCTGTGATGATCCCACCCTTCACTGTGATGACATAATCTCCTTCTCTGTGATGACACTACCCTCTTTCCTGGGATGATACTACCCCTTTCTCCATGATAACCCTACAGCTTCCCTGTGCTGACCCCAATCCCATCTCTGTGATAATACCACATCCTTCTCTGTGATGACCAGTGGTGTATTTTGGTTTTGTGCTGCCCTAGGCAAGACTAAACTCGGGCACCCCCTCAGTCTAAATTTGGCCCACCCCATCCTGTTTAGGAAATTTTGCGCAACCCGTCAGTCACTGGATACAGCACACACGGGGTCTCAGGAGAGCTGTGCATGGTCTCTGGTAGGCTGTACGGGGTCTCAAGAGAGCTGTGCAGGGTTTATGGTGGGCTGTGTGGGGTCTATGGTGTGCTGTGCCGGGTCTCAGGAGGACTGTGCAGAGTCCCTTTCCCCGATACAGTACACGAGCTGCTCTTCTTACCTGCAGCCTGAAGTGCCATCAGTATCAACAGGATACATTCCAGTCCCCGAGCCTGCTTCTGGGACATCCCACCATCAGATCACATGCCATGGCCGGCCCCGCTCCACCTGCTGCTTCCTCTCTACCTCCTGTACAAAGCCAGCTGGACTTCCCTCCCCTCCGCAGCTCTCTAATTAGGCAACAGCTTTTAGGGCCTTGCAGCCGCCAAGGTTGCCTCATTAGGCAGCTGCCGCTGCCTGATTCTGTGCCGCAAGTTCCCAGTATGCCCAAAGGTAAGTCCGGTCCTCTTCGTCTCATTGGTTTGAGACAGCATTTTTTTGCCGCCCCCCTGGAAAGTGCCGCCCTAGGCAAATGCCTAGTTTGCCTTGTGGTAGATACACCCCTGGTGATGACCCCACCCCCTTCCCTATGATGAAACCACCACCTTCCCTGTGATGACCCCACCCCTTCCCTGTGATGATACCACCCCCTTCTCTGTGATGACCCCACCCTTCCCTGTGATGACATCACCTCCTTCGCTGTGATGGCAACACCCTCTTTCCTGTGATGATACTACCCCTTTCTCCGTGATGACCCTTCCCTGTGTCATTACCACCCCTTTCTCCGTAATGACCCCACCCCTTCCTTGTGATGACCCCACCCCCTTCCCCGGGGTTTGACTACACCACTTCCCTGTGATGTTACCCCCCCTTCCCTGTGATCACACCACCCCCTCCCATGTGATGACCTCACCCCTTCCCTATAATGCATTGAACCTCTCCACTGGTCCTTTCTTCTTGGTCTCTCACTATGTACAAAAAGAAGACAGCAGAGAGATGTTGGAGCCTGGTTGGAGCTAACATACAACAGATTTCCATTCAGTGCTGCTGTTGATTGATATCACACCCAGCCCATTCTCTAAAGCTACAATCACTGTAAATAATCACAGATATCTGTGTGTGTGGTGGATACCACATCACTAGCTGAGTGCTAAGGAAATTGGATAATTGCAGGCTCTGTGGCAATGTACCCACTTTCCAGTTATATTATACACTACGATTTAAAAAAGGGATTTTGTACCAAAGCGATACACTCTACCCCTAAATGCAGAGAATAAAACCAAATAGAAGGATAATGGCAAAATAAATGGAACCTTAACGTCATTGTAAAGAATTGGTATGACCTCACAAGCCGTATTGGACCATAATATTATTAAAAATGACTGGCCACTTTATTCTTAAAGGAGAGCTCCACTTTAGTTAAAATAATTGGTATATCAAGGTATATCATTCTTACCCTGGCCATTTGTAACATAATATTAAAAACTGACTTATCCATTTTAGTAATAAAGTGTATTTAAACCCACGTCCTGTCATGTGATGGCTGCATTCGTTTTTTTAGGCTGTTTTTCTTTAAATCCTGTGAATAACTCACTTCCTGTCCTAGCGTGACAACGCTCACTCACCGTATTGTATCTATGAAGAAGCAGCACTGTCACCCTAGGACGGAAGAGGTTTAGGACTACTGAACACGTCCCTCTCTCCTCTTCTCCAAAAAACATAGTTTGCGTTTTTAGAGTGCTGGATCTGATCCTTGAGAGGAAATAAAGGTTGGTGTTTTAGGACTAAAGAACACCTTCCTCTCTTCTCTTCTCCAAAAAACATAGATTGCTTTTGCAGAGTGCTGGATTTGAATTGGTGTTTCAAAAAAGAAAAGCAGCTCTCTGTCACTTGCGGAGGTTGACAGGGGAGCTACTGGTTGCCAAAATGGTTATTGAGATATAGAAAGATGAGGGAAGGGTCTCTGAGGTAATTGACAGTCAAGTATGTCTTTAGTGTACATGAAAGGAAGCCAACAGGTTTCAGGGGCCCTGATATGAAATTATTTACATCCTGGTCCACTTTGGCACAAATGATGTAATCGTGCCCAAGCGTTGCATCCTGGCAAGGTTACATCAGCAGAGCATTGCTGGCTAATCTTATCTGTATTCTCACGAGAATTCCAGGAAAGGTATTTTTCTCCCCAGAGATGGTGTGTATGGTCACATGTCCTGGTGACATGTGCCAGAGTTCCAGGAAGTAAAGGGAGATGGATTAATCTGCCCTTAGTTAAAATGGCCACTGTCAGAAGACTAGGGAGGAAAAGAAAAATAAGGTATGCAAAGAATAAAAAAAGCCGTCAATTATCTAGAAGCAGTGGCGACTCTAGGAACAATACATACTGCGCCCTGCGGTTCCAACATGTAGTCCAACGCCGCCCACAATCCTGAATACCACAACCGTTTATTTTTTTAAAACTTTTTTTTATTTTTTTTTGTGTTTTTTTATTAAACTTAATTTTTTTAGTTTTTTTAAATTTTTACCTTTTATTTATTTAACTTTATTTATTTTTTTCCCTTTTTTTACATTTTTATTTCACTTTATTTTTTTAACATATTTTTTACTTCTTATTAATTTAACTTTATTTTTTTAAGCAGAGGAGGGACCTGAAGTTTTTCTATCAGGTCAACCTCTGTTGATTGACAGCTGACAGTGGGCGGGAGCAATAGCCAGCCTGTTATTGGCTACTGCAATTTAAAAGAGCCAATAGCAGGCTGGCTATTGCAGTCAGCTGCTGTAATGAAGACGGTCGCACCTTACCCCCCTGTAGCGACGCCACTGTCTAGAAGTATCTGTTTGTAGATGGTCATCACTAAACATTTCTAATGGTGCCTTTGTTGTCATTTTTCAAGATATGGGTGAAGTTCCTCTTTAGTAGTAAATCTTTAAACTATACAGTGATCAATTAATTGATAGATTAATACCATTGCTCCAGCCAGGTAAATTATGCAAACATACACCGATCCAATACATTTATGTATTATGTGACTACAATCAAGTCTGGTCTCAGCAATTAATTCATATAAACACACTGTTAAATAATTAGCATTAACTCTTGCATATTTACACAATACAGAAAAGGACAACTAGATCTCCAATTACTTTATACTTTCTTTTTATAAATTGCTAATAATTTGCATTTTAATCAAAATACATAAATATCCTGCATATAAATATTTAATATTTGCCATTTCCAGCCACCAAGTAGAACACTGTGCAATTCATAGAAGCTCTCTGATTGACTTTTCTGTAGTTTCTGTTAACCAGGCAGACCTGGTAGCTTCTTAATCAGTTACACAACAGTAAGCAGTGCTGGTCTTTCATTTTAGAAAGTGCAGCATGCTTTACAGACTGATTAACCAAAATATGGGCTGAGGTGTGCCCATGGTCACATTGTTTAGGTGTGCCCATACGGCTAGAAGGGGGTATACCAAATGAAATGGTTGATGGAATTGAAATGAGAAATTAGGGGATGGTTAGGTGGGGACAAATGCTGCCCACAATGTCAGGCATGCAAGGGAAGAACGTACTCGGTCTTAAAAAAGTGGTATCGGTGCATCCCTAATACAGTATAAGCGCTCCTTTATTGTCTCCTACAAATCTACCTCCTCCTCTTCCTTCGTAGGGGCCCCCCAAGGCTCTGCCCTTGGACCCCTTCTTTTCTCTATCTGCCCCTCCTCCCTTGAACAGTTGATAACCATGCATGGCTTCCAATACCATCACTATAATGATGGTATTGGAAGCCAATATGACCCAAAAAATATCTCTCAAGTCCACAGCTCACCCCTTCTTGTGCCTTACTAATTTACTAACTGGCATATCAATCTGGATGTCACACCACTTCTTCCAAAAACTGAGCTCATGATATTTCCTCCCTGCGCACCTTCCCCCAAATTTTCCATTGAGATTGATAGCACAGTTATCCCTCCCCTCCCCCCTGCCAAGTTGCTAGGTGTAATTCTGGACTCATGTTTCAGCTCAAAATCCAATCACTATCTAAAGTTTGTTGCCTTCACCTCCGTAACATCTCCAAAATATGCCCCTTCCGTACCAATGAAACAACAAAGCTACTCATCCACTCGCTTGTTATCTCTCGTCTCAACAACTGCAACTCCCTTCTCATTGGCCTACCTCTACACAGGCTATCCCCCTTCAGTCAACCATGAATGCTGCTGCTAGACTCATCCACCTAACCAATCCCTCCACTGGGTTTCAAAGAACAAAATTCAGAATATTAACATTACTTACAACAGAGTTTATCTAAGCTGAAAAACTATGGAAGAGTGGGATTAGGACACCCAAAAAGAACCACATGTAGACTTCAAATCCTACTTACAGTCAATACAGTAAAAAGGGCTTTTAAGCCAAACCAACTGACTATAAAGCACAAGTAGCACATGAACTCCCCTGGATGAGCCACCAGACTTGACCTGTGAGGTCTGAGCTTGTACCCAGCTTCATCTGGACATTCATCATGCAATCAAAGTTAAGGCCTGGTTCTCCCATCCAGGTTCCAGCTTCAGTCCTTCTGCATAAATTGTCCAGCCAGACAATGCAAGCTTTTTCTCTCCAAACTCAGGCCTTCTTTCTTCAACAAATGTGTCCTGCCCAGACAAACTGGAAAGGCAGAGAACAGCTACACACACGTCCTCCCTCAGGCAAAGTCTTGAAGGCAAAAGAGCTTCCAGAAGATTCCCCCAAATATTTATGTAATTCCCAGCATGCACCACTAGCAATACACTTGTTAGTGGTTGGCCAGGGAGATACTGATATTCGTAACTCAAGCTATTGAATCGTCCCACGCTTTTGCCAGGGTCACTCCTCAGCAGCAAGCACAAACAAGCAATGAGCTTAGGGACAACCCAACGAAATGAGGACTATCAATTCAGGCCTAGGCTGACTACAGCCCAGCAGAGCTAAATTTCAAGAGGCATTCCTGCTCAGGGCAGGGTGGCCACAGAGAATTATGAGAAAAGAATGGATAGAGTAACTTTTCTAGAGTCCAGAATCAAAGCCATGTCCAGAATCAAAGCACACCCAGAAGCAATTGTCTAATGACTAGCTGCATCCATGCCCACCACTCCCTTCGTCCATTCAGACCCACATGTTTCTAGATAGGTTGAAGACTATTTGGAGGTCCCATCAGTTTGCTCTTCTCTCACTCAAACTTCTACATTTATGGAAAAGTTTATGAAAACATCCAGAGTTCAGGTGATGGTTATGAAACGATGAATGATTGCATGGAAAATGTAGAAAAGATCCTGTCCTCTCAACCGCACTGTCTCCCTAAACATCAAACACATAATCATATATAAATAGATTTTGTGATTAGTGCTTTAGCCTTTCACATTAATCTCGCTTGCACAGGGAATCTATGGATCACAAAGTTTCTCCGAACATTCCACTCTTCTCAAACTGCCATTAACCAGAGTGCCAAGACTCAAACCGCACATCTTCCAGCAGAGCGTTCTATCAAACGTTTTTGATCTGTATTGATTTTTCCTCATTGATTGGGCTCTGGTTGGAAGCTCCTCTCTTAGTCTATATTGCAGCTTCCCGCAATGCGCATGTTCCGTAGAAATAGGTCAGAGTTCCAGCTTTCATAGCCCCCATGGCACACATTACACTTCCAAATGATATTAAAAATACATTAAGAAAATCATCTTTAGAAATGGAAACTGGCGGTTGGGGTTTCATATTTAGAATGTAAATGCTTCTGTAATTATTTTATAATGTCTTTTCATTTTTTCCACCACTGCAGAATTGTATGGGGTATGGGTATAGATCAATACAGGGATAGATCAATACAGGGTATATTCACCTGTGAATATAGATGATAATTCTAAACCCAAAAACAAAAGTTTAATGTAGTGCAGCTTACCAGTCCTTAAATGTGCTGGCGGCATTAGTTTTCAATTTTTCTGTCAAAGTACATTTTCTGCAAGTACAGAAAATACCTGATGATATTGCCAAAATTCCTTTGTCCTATGAACTTCCTGTGCACTGAACTTATACTCAAACAATGTTATTAGAAAACAAAAGAACACCTACACCATTTTAATGGAAATGAGTAGAGGGGATGTTTTTGCAGTTGAAATCAAAAGAGCAGCCTAGGGTAACAACACTGCCCCTTCGTATACAGTACAGTGAGTCAGCGTTGTCACCCTGGGACAGGAAGTGTGCGACTGGCAAGATCATCAGGTTAAAATAAGGATTAAAGAAAAAGACTTGAAAAAAGAAATTGAACAACATCTAAAGATTGATAAACTGCAATATACAACATTGTTGTGGTTTGGTTCAGACACTTTAAGGCCAAATTCCTTATTTGTAAGGTGTTATACAGTATGTACCGTAAATATATGCGACAGTATGCAAATAAGGCATGGCCAAGGACTCACCATGGACAAAAAGTGAATGTGAAAAACATTCACCTTCTAGTCCTGCATCCTGTAGCCACAGAACCTTTGGTACCCAAAGCAACAACCTACCTCTGCTAGGGTCACATCCCTTACACAGAACATTTCCTTTCTTTATTGGCCTTAATCTGGCTTTACTTAGCCAGTAAAGTCATGTTTCCTTGCCTGCATGCTTTTTCCAGAGGAGTGACTTGCTTTGCCTCGTTCATGCTTTTTTTTTTCTAGGGGAGTATTCCATCTGTAGTAGCAATGCCCAACCCCAAGAAAAGGAATTCTAGTTAACGGTAGCTCTGCCCTAGAGCACATTTCTGTCATTTCCATTTAGGGGGGCAAATGTCAGAACTCAGAGTCACCCAATAACAAGCACCCAATAACTGCCACGGTGAGAACAAAGAATATCTAGTGAAGAAAACATGAGGATGACAATGACAGCCATGGAACCTACACCTTTAAAAACAAGTCAACAATCACACCCTGATCCTGACAGGTTTAGTTTCATGTAAAATATTTAGGAAAAATAATGTAGAAAAACTGTTGTTATTATTATTACCAAATATACAATAATGAAATAACATCATTATGATTATTGTTATTATTATTATTATTATTATTATTAATAGTATTTATTGTTTATTTTAAATTGCATTCTATTAATTTTTTTGGGAAGTTTAAAGCAATATTTTTATGGTTTTAGTTCAATTCCTTTTTTTTTGCTAAGTATATGCATTTTCTATAGTGATATATAATTATTGTTAAATGTAAAAGTCATTACTTTGAATAAACATTCAATATAGTGTGTGCAGCGCACTCTGAGCTATATGATGAGAAAGTACAGCACTAGCTCTACACTAGAGGAGAAGAGGAAGAGTAGAGTGTCCCTCCTCTGAGTTATTCAGCTGACTAATTCAACTGTATGGGGGTGATTTACTAACCTAAACACACGCACGCACCAGGTGCGTGTGATTTTTACACAGCAAAGTGTATTTATCAACCAAAAAGTCTCTATAAGCATGTTTCTACTAATGCCATATATGGAGAAATCATGCACATGATGCATATATAATGCTGCTTCACAGTTTAGACAAAAATGGTTAGCTCATGCATTTACATTCCTGCATTCATCAACGCAAGCAACACAATGTAGAGCTAATTTACACAACATCACCTTGCAAGTCAGGGCAGGGCTTTGCACAACACACCTGCTGGGTGTGTACACACTACAAAGGTGTTTAGATTCCACCCATAGATCATGCTGGGAGGGAACACACTACAGAGGTGTATACATGTTCGTGGTGTGTTTATAAGGTTAGTAAATCAACCCCTATGTGTCATCTGACATGCTGCTATTTATAACATTTCATATTTACCTGATTAAAAATATGTTCAGAAAGTCACAAATTGTATTTCTTGCTCTGGTACATAATACATGAATAAAGAAAACATTTAATCACGCAGTATTTTCTATATTAAGCTTACTGCCCATTCTACTCTCCTCTTCCAAGAAACTTTCTATTTTTTTTATTTATTTTTGGAATTGGAGCTATTTTTTCCCCCCTTTTTCTAAATCCTGTACAAGCCGCGGCTCACACCAGAAAAACCTCCAGTCTCTGGATACAAACACTTAATTGATGCGATTTATAATATCAACAAACAGCCGGAACCCTAATTAAAAACAAAGACAATCTGTTCTGTGTTTCTTCCAGCAGGAATTAGAAAAGCATAATTAGTTTTGTAATTTTGTTTTTCTGACTCTCAGTGTAATTCTTAACAGTACTTGTATCCAATCAGGGGAAAGCAAACTTGAATCTCTGTCGTGATGTCATGACTTGTAAGCCTTAACCCAACAGGAGGCAGATGCTAGCGATGTACTCAAGCAACACGGCTTAATAATTGAATTGTACCTTTTTTATTGCTGATGCATCTTAAAATCTAAAAACTTTCTGCATTTAATGTAATTGATGCAATTTGTTTTTAACATGCATGTGCTTTGCATGTTACTTTGTGTTTTTAGACCCTAAGTAGATCTCCAGCTTTACTGACAAAGGCAGCAGTGTGGGGTTAGTGTCATAGGTGGGTGGGGATTATGCCCTAGTTGAGTTGAAACTCCCATAGTAACTTGGTGATTGCTCCTAGCCAGCAGTTTTACACTTAGATAGCCATAGTCGAGGAAAGATTCATTACACTCAAGATAAAGTGTATCTAAAGCCATTTTATTTATTTTGGATAGAGTGGGGAAGGGTAGAACCTGTATGTTTTTTTTAAATTTCTGTCTGTGCTCTCACTGGAGGACTGAAATTAAAATTTCAAGTTGTCGCTGGGTCAGAAATGTAGGGGAAATCTTCCAATGAGAACACTTGTTTCGATGACAACTGTCTAAGAGATCATTTCTCTCACTTTGGGGAAACCTCCTCTCCCTTCGTGTTGTATCTCAAAACTCGAAAGAGAAGGAAATATTACTCCAGTGGCATACAGACAGAACACCCCCCCCCCCCCCAAAAAAAAAGAACCTTGCAAAGGGTTTTAGACTTTAGATATACTATAACATTGAAGGGGTTGTAGACTTTAGATATGCTTTAACATTGAAGGGGTTTTAGACTTTAGATATACCATAACATTGAAGGGGTTTTAGGCGTTAGATATACAGTACTTTAACATTGAAAGGGTTTTAGGCGTTAGATATACAGTACTTTAACATTGAAGGGGTTTTAGGCTTTAGATATACTTTGAGTATATATATGAGTATACTTCAATTAGCTACATTTATTTTTTGTAAAGATCTTTTCAATGGATTTTTAAACTATAATCAACAAGAGAGCAGATAGAACGTAATCACGTGGATTAGTGCAAACCATTGACATTCAACAAGGTTATAATGAGAAATAGGAGGTGGTAAGGAAATAGCACATAGGTACTGGAATAATCAAAGGCATCTGCCATATAAGAACCACAAGATAGTGAAAACAGAAGCAGTCCTCCAACCAAATAGTACCCACATTTATCATTTTAACTTTTTCTCATTTTTAAATAATACTTTTTCGACTACATTTTGAGAAGGAGCAGTAGAGCTCAACCGTGGAGTAAACCTTATTACAGGGGCTCTCCAGTTCCATGAACTAATAGAACTAGAGACTTCTCCAACTGACTTCGATACTAAATAGTCTTTTCTTAGTACCCCGAGCCCCACAACCATTCCCCAGCTAAGGACATCAGTGCTTACCCTGGTCAAACCAGGCTGCCCAGTAACTTACTTGCCAGAGGCTCTCCTTTCCCAGGTGCAACTATGGGTTCCACCTTCCCAGGTCAACACCTTAGATGCCAGGACCGCTTGTCCCAAACTACACACAGTTTCCAGTGTGTGTGTGTGTGTGTGTGTGTGTGTGTGTATGTGAACCAACACTCACAAGCTGCGCCTATCAGAAATGGGGGAAGGGGGTCCAGAAGCTGACCTAACCAGTAACATTTGTAACTGTTGACCAGGGCATAACTGTCACACTTCTAACCATAGGTCATGTGGTTCTTAGTGCATTTTCAGCCCCCATAAGAAGGAAGAAAGAGTCACACCTGGTTCTTCTTTGCTTGTAACGAAAACTCAAACTGGAATCAAACTTTCCAACAGGGATGTACATCCTTAGCCAACAATGAACAGCCCCTCATAAAGATTGTTTGTGCCCATGCTGTCTTTAATTAAGTCCTTTTGCACATAACTCAGAGAAAGAATGTCTCTACTGCTGGCCTCCTGCCCCTAAAGTCCTGAGCCTCCTCCTTCCATACAGGCGAGCCGCAAATCCTGAAATCACTGCCATTGTGCTGTGATTCTCTTTCTCTCCAGTAGAGTTCATCCTCCCTTCATGTCCCACACCACAAACCACTGGCTCCACTCACCATTCCCTTATATATCCATGATCCAGGTAACGTGAGTGACAAAGCACTCCAATGACAACGCTCGAGCCAGAACCTTCCCTAAAAGGGATGCCCTACACGCTGCAAATCAGGAAGCAGAGCACTAAAAGACAATGTCCTTTCATTACATGAAGCTCCCTCCAACATATTGCTGTTTGCTGGCAGTAAAAAACAAAATGCCGGTGTGCAAAAAGTTACAAAATATACTTTTTTTACCCCTGGTTTCTGCCCAGTGGGGGGCGACATCATGAGCCTTCCAGCTAGATCCAGTTAATGCTGCGTATCCCAAATCTTAAAATAATTTAGTGTATGGTCCGCTTTAATAAGTTTAATTGGGCCAAGCTGGTCTTTTAATCCCCCTCTCTCTTTCTGTATATATATATACACTGAGTGGCCAGATTATTATGACCACCCCATCAGTACTTCTTTGGGGCACGAGATAACTCCACAAGATGACTTCGTTGGGCCGCCTCGTGACTCCACAAGATGTTGAAAGGTGAATGCGAGGAATCTGACACTGCACTGTTGCCCTTCAGGGGTCATGGTATTCTGGTCAAGGAGGGAGACAGTGAAGGGACTTTAGCATGTCAGCAAAAATATCTTTAACAAACTGATTTTTCCAAGGAAGAGACACCAATGGAGAACTTTAGTGAGCCATTGCTAGAGATGACTCAAAGACTATTTGTCTAACTTGTCATACATGACACCTAATGTAGCCTGTCTGTAGGGTGCTCAGCAGTGATTCAGTTAATTACATATGATCTTATATCTATTTCACGTGCCAAAGTCGAATATTTTCAGTGCCAGGAGAAGTCTGCAAAATTGATCCTTCCAGACTGCTTTTCTGCTCTGAATCACAGCTGCACAATAAAAAATAACAGCCAGAGATACAGTAATTACTTTTATTTGACTTTTTCCCCCTCTTCTGTTGAACAGCTGCCAATAATGACATTTTTCATACAAAAAAAAAGATAAAGACCTTTTCTGCTTCATTAGTACAGCAATGGCACATTACCAATGAATGCTGCACTCCATTATGTATAATACAGCCAAAGAATATACATGAAGATTTTGGGGGAGGCAGGGTAAGTGTATTGATCATTGTGTAATATTTGGTCATTAAAGTCAACTGAACATTTTTCTCGACACATTAATCCTGTGTGTTTATGTGGCTGAGAAGAGCAAGCAAAAGGAACAGAGCTCTACTTAGTTAATTAACGCAGTATGTAATACTGCAGGACTTTGCCTACTTTGTGTTAGGGTTACATTCTGCAATCCCTTATGCAGTAGGTCTTACAAGTGTAAGCTCTTTGAGAAGAAGATGCTGATTTGGTAGGGCATGCGACGTTAGCAAATCAAATCTGTCACCGACTCCGAGTCACCGAGTGTTTGAAATATTGGGCTACTGGCTTGTGTGTATTGTAGAATCCATGGTGCACCATGGACCACCAGGGAAAGAGAATGGATACGTCTTAACATTTTTGGGCAAGAACGTTAAAGGATTACGGCACTTTGACACATAATGAACGTAGCCTTTGGGCCCTCCCAACCTCAATTAAGCCCCATACCCCAGATGTATACTTATCTATATCCTCAAAGTTGACTTTTTTTTTTTTCTGGCTGTGCCTCCATAGACTTCTAGCGCACCATCTCCTGGGCCTCTTCAGCCTCAGGAGATGGTTCCTATTGAAGTCTGAGACTCAACTGCACAAGCCTACGAAAGGAAGATTTCAACACAGGAAAGCAATATTGTGGCAGGATACGGCCATGGGATACAGGTGAATAAACATCTAGACTTGGTTCCTTTAAGTAGGCAGGGGGGCATAAAGCATAAGTTTGGTTTCACAGATGCTTTAAATGTAGTTTGTTAACATTCAAGCATATGTCTGTTTTAAATGTCAGTTTTCGCTGGATTAACTCTGTAAATAAGAAAACTACGATGTGTAATTAACACCCCATTTGTGAAAAATATAATTAATTTCTTAGCAGTTTCTCACCTTAGCTACAACTAGCATTATTGCTACACTTTCTCCACACATTTACAGATTTGGAGTTATTTTAAGTGTGGCTGTTTTTTTCTCTGTGGCTTTGTCATATTTTACAATGTTTGATATAATAAAGGTTCTTGTGATTAAGACATTGCTCAACCCCCAAAGCCAAAAAAAGACTAAGGATTCTTATTTTTCAAGAAAGTGACAGTCCAATTAGATTAGAAAATGAAAGCCACATGGCTGAAATCTGGCTCATTATCCTTGTGTTAAAACTTAGCGAATTGAGACAGGTGTCTCTTCAAAAATGTGTTAATTTCAAAAGCAAGTGGAACAAATGGCAAACACACTCATCAATTCATAACCCAATTCGTAACCAGCTTAAAAGTAAGGGGCACATGGAAGGGCTTTACACAGTACAAAAGCAAACATTTCCCAGCACACTAACCCGCCAGCCCCCAAAGCAAATTACATTGTTTAGGGTTACACAGAGGTTTTAATTGCACAACTTTTACATAATATGTGGAAGCCACACTGACTCGTCAAGGCCCCTCTGTGTAGTGTGGTCCTAACTCTAATCTATGAGCCATCTTGGAGCATATATAGCAATGAATGAATTAAGTGCAGGTACACCAGGAGGTAGCCCATTCCTCCTTAAAGGCACAGGGTCACACTCTGAAGAGGTGGGACATATTTTGAGTAGGGATGCACCGATACTTTTTGAGTACCAATGCCGATACTTGGCATTTTCATGAGAACTAACAGGGTTGCAGCGGTTGCTCGTACTTGTGCAACTCGTACTCGCAAAACTGGTATCGGTGCATCCCTTTATTTATATTTATAAAAACAAAATCATACATTAAAAGAGAGATGTACAAATCCCAGGAGCTCTGTGTGTTCCTTACAAATGACAGCTGCCTCCTAACTTTTGAATTTTTCTCTAGTCTAGTCTTGGAGCTGGAAAAGTATCTGTACCTGTACTTATACCGAGTACTGTACTTGGTATCGGTGCATCCCTAAATTTGAGCATATCTTCCAATATTTGAGATGAAAAGGTTTGACACCATTTAGCAGAAAGTACATAGATAATATAGGTAAAGGACATGACCATGAAGAATTAAAATGTAAAATAATGATTGGCCAAACCTACTTATTTCCCATTACTACCTTTCCCATATGCTTTATTTTGAAAATACCACATGCAATATTTAAGAGGTTGGGTGAAAATGTAGAATGGTACAACATTTTTGAAAGTTAGATTTAAAAGTTAGATCTTTTTTTAATAATGGTCTCTGAATTAGACCAAATAGAGGAACAACTGTAGAGTAAAGAGGGATTGAGGTATTTGGATCCAAACGAGGGATAGTTACATGCTATGCATTAGAGGCACAATTCTTGAACTGCCTCTTGGTAGGAATGACCTTGAAACACGGATAATGGTATGTAGCTGTCAAAATCTTTCAATTTAAAGCATGGATTTAGGCCTCATGCCTTTTCCACCCAAACTGAGTTCCAATCGTTTCTACATTGGGGTAACTACTACTGCTTCTTTTTAACCTCTGCTCTTTTTTAGAAATACAAAAACTTGCACTATCTTGCTAGTTAAGAAGTATGATAGTGTACAGATCAGCAGAGAACCCCAAAGCAGAGATCATAAATTGCCCCATTGTTATTGCCACTCCAGACCATGGTGGGGCAGATCGAAAAGAAAACTGATGTTTTATATTATGCGTAAAAATATGTTTTTTCTACAAAAATAAAAAGAACTGTTATGGGACTTTAAATGCATTCTGTTTGCACAGAATACTGGGCTTTCTGATAAGAAAGCCCAGCACTGTCTACGTGATGTTTGTCATTCTTTGCATATTGACTAGTTAAAACATTTGTAAACCCCGACAATGGGATTCTTTTATTTGCTTTCTTTTTGTCTCTTTATTATACCATTGGAAGTGTTTTGTTATATCTGTTTATTAAGTGCACAAAAAATACCTGTTGATCCTGCCAGAAATCCAGTCAGCTTGTGAGTTGATTGTTATCACTTTTCCGTGTTATTAGCTCTTGCAGTTCTCTTTGTGGACTATATAACTTTTCCCCTATGTTTTAAAGATGGGGAGAGAGGGAGACTTTATGCAGGCCAAACACATTTCCTGCCATTGGATGACAACACTACTCTCCCATAGGTGCACTGGTGCAGTATGGTGAGTGAGCATTTTCACCCTAGGACAGCAAGTCAGTTAATAGCTGGATTGTCATTAGTGAGGATAAAGGAAAGCTAAGTTGCAATATACAGTATTACATTTTTGTTCTTGAGTTTAGATTCAATTTAATTTGTTGTGGATTATCCGTGCCACATCTATCTTATTGTTAATATAGAAAAAGAAATGGAAAGAAACAAAGAAAAAGAAAAGACAAGGAGAGGAAAAGGAAAACAAAATAGAGGGAAGAGAGAGGAGATTATTGAAGGGAAGGGAGGTGCGAGAACAGAGGAAGGGAAAGGAAAGCAGAGAAGAGGAAAGGAAGGGAAAGTAAAGTAGAGGAGAGGAGAGGAAAAGATAGAGAAAGGAACAGAAGGGAGAGGAGAGGAAATGCAAAGGAAGTAGAGGTAAGGAAATGAAAGCAAAGGGAAAGGAAAGTAGAGGGAAAAGAAAGGAGATGAATAAAAGGAAGGAGACAAGAGAAAAAAGGAAGGGAAAGGAGAGGAAAGCAAGGGAAATGAAAGTAGAAGAGAGGAGAGAAAAGGAAAGAAAGGAAAAGGAAAGTGGAAGAAAAAAAGGAAGGAACATTAAAGGACAGTAGAAGAGAGACAACAGAAGGGAAAGTAAAGTAAAAGAGAAGAAAGGAAAAAAAAAAAAAAAAAAAACTAGAGAAGAGACAATTAAAATGAAGGGAAAGGATAGTGGGAGAGAAAGAAAGGATGGGAAATTAAAGGAAAGTAGAGGGGAGGAAAAGGAAGAGAAAGTCAAGTAAAGGAGAAGAAAGGAAGGGAAAGGAAAGGCAACTAGAGAAGAAACGAAGGAAGGGAAAGGAAAGTAGAGGAGAGAAAAGGAAGTAGAACAGAGGAAAAGGAAAGGGAAAGGAATGTATAAGAGAGAAAATGAAGGGAAAGGAAAATAGAGGAGAAGAAAGGAAGAGAAGGGAGAAGAGAGGATAGGGAAGGAAAGGAAAAGAAAATGGGAAAATAAAGCAATGCAGAGGAATGGAAAAGAAAAGCAATAGACAATAAGAAGGGAGTAGAGGGGAAAAAAAGAAAAGGAAAATAAAAGTAAGCAATGGGCTTTTTTATATATAAATGGTTTCAGAATACAGCAGACTTATACTTTATGAATCATGACAGAAGCATTATGTTTCAGTGCTATCAATAATTTTGCTACTTTATACTTATGCAAAGTGCATTTCATTTTAGACTAAATCGACTTTTTAGTATATTCATAACATTTTTAGGTTTTCCCAGGTCATTTGTTTTTATGTGGGATTCTGAAACTGAAGTAATTCTGAGAAAAGCCACTGCCATTGCTGACCTCTTCTTTGAGAATATTGGATCCTGGCTGAGTCGCTGTCATTCTACAAGGAGAGTTTAATTCCATTCCTAATACATTTCTGTGTGGTCAATGTTTTCCTCTGAGTCCATCCAAGTTTTATCCTGTGTTAGGCCCTGACGAAGGGGAGTGGTCTGGCCCCAAAACCTGTTGGCTGTTTTTATGTGAACTATTTTACCGATACAATTATTTTGGACTCTTTCATTCATTTTTTTTGGTCTGGCGTTATTGCATTTCTTTGGTTTCTCATGACAAAGTCCCATTAGGCATGTCTGTTGCTATCGTCTTGAATATCTTTGTGTAATTATTTCTTAAACATAAACATAAGTTGTAAGCTTAAACATACCTATTAACTTTCACTATTTAATTGTACAGTTCCTGAGTAATGACCACAAATCAGGGTAAAGATTAGCAAAGTGGCCTGGACTCTTAACAAATATAGACAGATTTGGGTACTGATAAAGACTTCCACATGCTGTATACAGTATACTCTGGAAATATGTTTTACTTTTTTATTTCTGTTTTGACAATTTTCCTTACTAAAATGGAAAATATAAAATATTTCCAAAAATGCCACATTCAATTGCAAATTCTGTCAACTAAATATAACATTAAATGGTGAATGTTGATATTGATAGAAACATTTTACAAATACCACAAGTAGTCAACAAAATGCGCTTACTCGTGAGGAGTTGGAGTGCCAGCTCTGATTGTTATTGTTTTCTGCATTCGTTGGGTTGCCTTTAGGCTCAGAATATTGTTTGTTTCTGTCTGTAGCTGGGGAGTGTTCTCCAGTAGATAGAGCAGGAAGAGTTATAAAATATTTTTTTCACCCCATCCCTTATATTCATATGTCCAGTTTAGTTTTCATGATACTGCAAAATATGCTGGAAAATAATAATAATAATAAAAATAATAATATAATATTGCCTCTCTTAAAGTGAACCTTTGACCAAGCTATGTATGTTCAAGTATTTACACATTGTTAACTAGCAATAAAAGCTTTAAGACAAGCCCTCACTGACCTCTCAGCAGTTCAGCTCCCCGCTCACAGCTGTGGCTTCACAGATTTAAAGCCTTCTAATCTCTAATGGAAATACAGAGCAAGACCTCTGGGACCCCCTCCCGGTGCTTCTGCTCTGAATTTAAGAATTATTTGTTCAACAGTGCCTGCAGCTACAGAGGTCAGTGAGAGCATGTCCTGAAGGTCATTTAGTGCTAGCCACTGATCAGTGTAAGCTGACCTGCTCAGATAATGACTTGAGCAACTTCAGTGCCTCTGTTGTGAACTTTTTGTTCCACAGTGCCTGCAGGCCAGTTAATACCTGAATGTCCATAGCCTGGTCAAATACTACTCTTTGACCAGGCTATGCACATTCAGGTATTATGGCACTTCTGGTAAAAAGTCATAAATAATATATAATTAACCAGTTGACATCCGCGGTGTTAAACCCCCTTCCCATCCAGGCCACACTGACTTGAGAATCATAGCACACCTTGACATAACTAATATTTTAAAGTAAACAAGTAGACAGAGACCTGTGTGAGGTGGATATGGCCTCTGGTACCTTAAAGGGAGCAATGTATCTGCATAAACCTCTTTGTCCCTCTCCCTTTGTGTCTGTCAACTACTCTTGGTTGGGACTGACATTTTCAGACACTGTATGTTGTCAGAGCCTTCCTCTATCAATGCCTGTGTGGTAGATATGGTATTAAAGAGTAAAATGTACCACCTTTAAATTATGAAGGGTTGGAAGACTACCATGACTTATATAAATGTACCAGGCCTTATACCCTCATATGGTCATCTTTACTCCTCAGTGATGTCATATATAGTACAGGGTACAATATCCTATAATTATTCTAACTATTTGTACTGTTGTTGTTATTGTTGTTGTTTTCTGTTAATATAACAGAACATTAAAAAGAAAAATATATTATAAATCAAATATATATTGCACATTCAATCTTTGCCCCCTAATAATCCTAAATGTTTTGCCTCCTGAGGAAACACATTGCAGAAAGGAGCCTTTTTTCTCCTTGAAGTTATGTACTAAAGAGTCACAGGTTTTCTTCACTCTTATCACACAGGACTACTTGCAGGAATTTGTAAAATATACCTCCTCATATGGAGTTTCTATGTTTCCAACACAATTTTAATGTTTTTTGTGTATGAAATTTTCACTTTTTCTTTTTTACGGGACACGTGTTTTTGACTACCTATCTGTGCCTAAAAAGCACCCTAAAAAATCCCTGGTATGGTTCTATTGATAATGCTATAATATGTAGCCCAGGGTATATTATTCCTTAAATCAGGGGTGAACAAACTCTGGCCCTCCAGCTGTGGTGAAACTCCAAATCCCATGCGGCATCTGTCTCTGGGAGTCATGCCTGTGGCTGTGAGAATCTTGCAAGGCCTTATGGAAATTGTAGTTCCACAACATCTGGAGGGCTGGAGTTTGCCCACCCCTGCCCTTATTTATGATTTGTTGTTGTTGCTGTTATTATTATTTTTATTACTATTATTTTTATTTTATTATTAATAATAATAGTAATTTAGAAATTATATATTTTTAGATTTGAGATTTGCCAAGTAAGTAAATAAGCAATTACAGAAATTGAAATACTTTACCTCTGTGTCTCCTGCCATGTGAATAATATTAATAATTAAGAAAAGATATATTGTTACACTTTAACTTTGGTATGTAAGTAAATGAGTAATTACAGAAACGATATTGCTCTTTGTTGGGGTAACCATGCACCTTTGTCTACTTCGACGTGAGAACCCGCCGCCATTAACCTTTGCATGTTGAAGTTTTTTGCCACAGCAGTGACTCAGCTCAGTAAGCGAGAGATTCTTTAATAATGGATCACACTGAGTAATTGTGGTTGAGATGGGGAAGTCCTGACACACCTGATTATTACATGAACTTTGCTCGATATGTTTCATCTAATCTTTTCCATGAATTGCTTTGACAAGAGGGGGAATAAAGTCATTGAAATCACATAAAACTGGACATTATACAGATTGTTAAAGATGTCATTGTCAAACGGGGGAATTGGAAAGGATGACGGATCAAATCCAATTAAAAGAGATCATCATATGTAAAAAAAACACATTTCACTCTATAAATACATATTAAAGGTACATGTTCATTAACATTTCATACAAGCAATGGTGTTTTTTTTCAAACTAAAGCAAATCCACCTCCTTCCCCATGGGCAATGTCCTGATGTCCTAAATCAGGCATGTCAAATGAAAATGATGGACAAGCCAATCAAAATAAATTCAGAGACTGAGCTATTACTACTAAAGGACTTACTCAGTTAAAATAAATAATTCAAAAGTAAGCACCTTGGTAAATAACAAAATAGTGATGCTGTCAGAAAGGGCAGGAGGAGCATGTGACCCGGGCGCAGCTCTGGACACATGCTTAGCATAGGCGGCTTACTGGAGCTTAGGGGCATAGCATAGGGGCTACTCCAGGCTCCACCACTGAAAATAGGCCCACCCGGCCGGCCCAGATCGCCTTGCTATGCCTGATGGCAATCTGGGATGGCTGGGCTGAATACAGTCAGGCAGAGGCACGGGGTCTGAGGGCACCAGGGGGGAAAGGTTTGGGCTTAGAAGCTGCCCAGAGTCATGAGGATCCATCGCAAGCTGCTGGCCGCTCTGCTGCGCCTGGGTGGGAGGTGCTGATCGTCTACTTCCTCCTGGGCTTCTCATCAGGTCTCCAGCCCTGTCTGCCCAGAGCAGGGTCCAGCCAAGCACACCAACAGGACCATAGAGGAACTCAGAGGGATCCTAGGCTGAGGGGGGGGGGGGGGGGGCTGATCCAAGAAAACACC